>NC_079888.1:11395000-11995000 GCF_029227915.1 Hydractinia symbiolongicarpus | reverse complement strand
GTTCCAAATCAGGCGTACTATACTATCAGGCGCATGTCGCAAAAAAGGGAAAAGAGACTACAATTGGCTGGATAAACAAAGTTAGTTAAAAGCAGAAAACAATTATTTTTTAAAAGCCCTTCCAAGTCAATCCAAATGCTCAATAACAATGAGATTGGATATTTTCACTTTTTAAAGAGCTAACTAAATGGATGGTTACAACGTATGTATCAAAAGCAACTTACTAAGATCAAATCATTGAAAAGAAAGGCAAGCCTGTTGTGTGGTTTCTCTTTTCGACTTGGGTCGTTCACTTCTTCAACGGTAAACAATTTGACAAATTGTCGATGAGTTGCAGCCAAACTCTAGTTAAAAAAAATTGAATGTAAACTGAAGTCCTTCTTACAGTCTCCAAGAAATTTACCCGTAAACGGTAACTGCAAGGTCATAAACATTAGCAGAAGGTGCAAGACAAAACTTACAGGAACTTTCCCAACAAAGCTATTTTCGATTTGATGAAGTTGTGTTGTATGGTCAGCACCAGTAGCAAACTCATTCTACAAAAAAAAATTACAGGTAATTCACTTGAAAGGTAAGTACATAGACGTCAGTTTGAATGCGACTCTACTCAAATTGCATTTAAGATTAGTCACTGGTTTAAATCACAAAATTTGTGAAGAGACTTTTAATACTATAAAGAAATTTTATAAAGAGAAAAACTGTATTGTATTTTTTTGCTTCCTTAGTGTTAAAAACAAATTTCATAACAGTACTTTCTTGACAAGCAACACTGCAACACCAACATTGTAAGTTTTGAAAAGTTTTAAAAAAATTAAGAATAGCTAGACCTATTCCTAGCAAGTGCATGATAAAGCTAAAAGCACAGTCTGACTTTAAATGATGATTCGATAGATTACTTATACATTGACGGTTCATACAACACTTGGTTAGCCTACCAAAGATGACTAGGAACATAAAGGCATCTGGCTGTTTCTTTAAATAAATAAACCCCGATGTATTGGAAAACATGTTAAATCAAAATCGAATGACGGCCAGTTACGCCACAGTCACAATATGTCGCATATAGACCGTTTTTTTCATTGTACCATTTTTTTAATGAAAAGTAAATACTTTGCGTTGTCGATAAAGGAGATTGTTAAACACAACATTGCTAATGCTCTAGCTAGTCATCATTCACGGCTTAACGTCCGTTTTCCATGCTAGCATGGGTTGCACGGGGTATATTAATGACCTTCTTCCAATCTGATCTAGACTGTGTTAGATCTAAACTCAACTTCCTCTGTCCTTATAACCTTATAACCTCCTGCCCTTTAAACTTTTTAAAAAACAGTATCAAAAGTATCTATCATAGGTACCATGTGCATTTTTATTTCAGTACGGCAAACAACAAAATCATACAATGCTGGCTCCTTCTGGTGGTTTTAGGTTATTTTGGGTGGTTTGTAATTTTAGTAGTTGCCAAGATTAATATTGTTGAGGTCTTTTGTGTCAAACCTGAAAAGTTTGTTTCTTTTATTCAAACCCAGTTTGCTATATTTTGCTATTTAGAACCTTTATGATATGTGACAAAAATGTATAAGGCTAAACTCACTCATATTCATGGAATAGATCTATTAGCACACTCTTTTTTGACTTGGAATTAAGGGGGCTCTTTTAAAACGTTAAAATTTATTCAACACCGTTTTTCTGGTCAGCACTTCCTCCTTCAACAGACAATTCAAAAGGAACACTTTCAAGTCTTATTAGAAAAGACCTACAAAACACAATGTACTTCCAATACAATATTTTTATATAGTTTTAATTATTTTCAATTACCACGTTTGTAATTGCAAAAGGTTCTCCATGTTCAACTTGCAAAAATAAATATTCGAAAGATCACTAGAAACTTATAGGAACAACAGTGCATATGCGAGATATATTGATATAGTAATCCTGCACACTATCTTTCAAATTGCTGCAAAGATGATTGATACAAATTTATTCGTTAAAAATTATTTTTTACAAAATGCATTTTTCTGTTGCACAAATAAAAATTTGCAAAAACAAATCAGTTTGAAGGACGACAATTTATCTGCACATCTAATGTTAGTCATAACTTAATGAAAGTTAATGCTAGTCCATATTACATTCGACCACATTTGGCTTACTCACTAAAAGAAATAACATTGATTCACATACCGTAAATGACAGATTAGGCACACTGTGCTCAATAAGGCGCCCCTGAATTAGAAAAAAATTTGTAAATAAGCGCCCCTGCTCTAATAAGCGCTCTCCCCTCCCTCCTTTACCCTTGAAAAATGGGGCACTTTTTCGGATCAGCACGAATGACAACATATACACATTAAAGATATATTATTGCTATTTTAATTTTTATTTTAAAAAAATTATGAGAATGAAGTTTAAAACATTTGCTTTTCTGAAAAAAATTAATAAGCACCCCTGCTGAATTAACCGCACCAGCCAAATAAGCGCACCTACCACCTAAGATGAAATCTATCATTTACGGTATGCACAAAAAGTAAGGCCATCTTAAAATGCTTCAATAAAATAATTTCCATACCCTTTGAATTCTGTTGTACATATTTCGTAGCATGTTCTGATCTATGTCATTTCCATTGTCAGTGCCACGCAAATTTTTTAAAAACTCTTCTTGTGTCATCCGTCTTTTGACATTTTGATTGTGCAAGTCTGTATTGAGCATAGCAAGAGCAAAAGCTAACAGTAAGATTGTATCCGAGTTCCCTGCAAACTTCCCAGGATTACAATCAACGTAACGGTTTGCAAATACCTAAAAAAAAAGTTTAAAAGTTATGTATTTAAAAAGAAAGAAGATAAACATTGTAGATGTGAAATGAGTGTACACTTTTTTCTTAAAAAGAACCCAGCACTCAAGTGTAAATAAACTTGTTAAACCAAAAGTTCACATTCCAATACTATTTGCTTATTGGTTTATTTACTTATTTATTTGAAATTATTTGCCCAGGATAGCCTCTTTAGTTCCTATTGGTACTGCTTTCCAAGAGGGTCCTGCGAAGGGGGCCTAACGCATTTAAAGCTCTCATTTAAGCTACGAAAGTCGTGCAAGCACAGCAATCGCTCAACTAGACAACTGCCTAAGATATCAATCCTATTCTCATGCTGAGCGCTAAGCAGAAAGGACAGATTCACACTTTTATAGTCTCTGGCATGACTCGGCTGGGGTTTGAACCCAAGACTTCCTGCACTGGAACGAACGCTCTACCACCATGCTACCAGTCAGTAAAGTCGGTTGGTCACTATTACAAAAAAAGTGTAAGAAAATTTCACCAAACTTTAATTGTTTATTAAAAATCTACCTACAACTGGTGACAAGAAATACAAGTAAACTTACCTGCAAAAATTTTTCCACTGTTTGAGCTTCACCCTAAAGAAATAAAACATTTATTTACCTCTATGCATGACAAATCTATACATTCAAGACAAGTTTTACCACTTCTAAACATCAACGTATACTTAAAAAATATGGAAATTAAGAAGATCTTAAAAGTACTTCACCCATTAACAATTTAGATTATTTAAATATTATTTAAATATCATTTAAATATTATTTAAATAGTTAACGTAATATACTTCAGAACCTAAATTAATATTGCTAATTCAGGAATCTAGACTTTTGTACATAAACAACTTACAGTCAATTTAAAATAGGATTGGAATTGTCGCAATGCTTCATCCACATCCTTTTCAACAAAGTCAAATGATTTGGCAAAATCCCTAAAACATGGATACATGTCACTCAGTTTTTTGGTTTCAGCAGCAGCTTACCATTATGTCGGAGAAAGTGATTTAGAGATTCAAGTACTGAGAACCACATTGATTACTTACAATAAAACTTGATTGTTGAACTCATTACGTAAATTTCCGAAGTACTCTGAAATTTTCTGCTTCGATATAGTAGTTTCTTTGCGTAAAAATTCTGCAATCGAAGTCACGTCATTACCCAACATCTGATTGTCGATTAAGTATTGAATTCCCACTTCTGGCTTCCTGTAAATAAACAAGGTTTATTTCAAATCATTTAAAGTATATTAAAAATTTCTAATCTACGAACATATGTCATTAAAACTTAAAGTTCATAAGCATATCAGGCACTGTGTCACATTTGTACTTTAAACGTAATTGGTTTTTAATAGGCACTGATGCTGTATTATGTGTTTGTAACAAAAGGATTAGTATTCTACCATTATACCTGCCTTTGTAATTCACAACGGCACTCGTTAATGCTGCCATGCTCACAAAAGTTTTTGCTTATGTCAGCAAGTTGTTGCGAATGTGGTTTTTCTTAAGTTAGATGTAACTTGAACTTGCAAAAATTTTGTTATCATTTTCTCTCTTAATTTAAGTGTGCAATCGTAAAACAAAATATAAATTGCCGACATAAAACACAAGTTTGCAGTCACATCACCAATTTTTTGTTGATGTGAAATAAATTAAACCAGGCTGTATGTTAATTATTGTAATGACTATATTCAGTTTATATTCAATATCAAAATAAAAAAACTTACCAATTAAATAAGTTTACACCGATTCGAAATTGTCTTTTATGGGCAGAGTTATCAACAATAGGATCATATTCTTTTTGTGTACTGAAACACATGCCATCTGCAAAATCATGGTTGTGAATTTTGTCCACTAGAAAACTTGACCCATCTACTAAATCGACATGTTTTCCCTCTACAGTGATCACATTTGAATCTAAATAATGGATGATTAACATTCTTAATACAATGTTATTAAACACTTTAGCTAATTAAAATGTTCTGGATCTCGGCTATGAAAAGGAAAATTCTCTTTTAAAAGAGTCAAATTTTGTTTAGAATATTCGGTTCATGTATTGATATGCATGGTAAAAAACTTTTAAAACACTGCCAGAAGCAAAAACATTGAATAGAAAAAAATGTATTGCCAACAAAAAGGTTACTGTTATTACTTACCATCAATGATGTCGTAATTATCAGAACTTCCAGAAGACGTTCTTGACGTATTTCTTTTTACAGTTGGTTTTTCTTCTTGAACTGCATTATTTGATGTTTCAGCAGATTGAACTGCATCAACTACATCCTAAAGAGCAATTTGTCAGCAAAGTTCTATAAAAATACATTCTGCTATGTTCTTCTTATATGAATATCGGTTACATAGATCGAATTGCATATACACACATACTGTTTTTATACCGAAATTTTAGGAAAACGAGGTCTTGCTAAATTTACCCCTCCATAGCTAGCTTGCCCCTCACATGATTAAGATATAAAATAATAGTTATTCCCTCTATAGATGTTTAGAAAGGCCACTTCATATTTCACAAACAACCAAGTCAGACATTAGTTTAATAAAATGTGTACCTTTTCTTCATGTTCTGAAAAGTGGTTCTCGATTAAGTAACCACTTAGATTATTTGGTTTTTCATCTGCAGAGTCATCACTGTCTGTACTATTTGATTCTAGTCTTAAATTTTTCATGTCAACTAAATCTGCAATATTGGGTGGTTCTTTAGTTCGTACACAATCAGCTGACAACTTTCTCCGTACAGGCGGAGAAGTGTCTACAATATTGTCATCAACAATCATAACAGGATTGTCTGGTCCATAAACTACTAATGATTCCTTTTTCAGGAGTTCAAAGTTTTTTGCAGGCAAAGTTAAAGAACGTTTTCTGCCAGAGAATGCCCTCATTCGTAAAAAACTTCTACTCAGAACCCAATGACGGTAGGACTGTTGTATAGTTTTTGCTGCAGCGTTTGCTTTCTCTTTGCCACCATATTTATTTTCTAAACACTCAATAGTTTTTTCTCGTAAGTCTGTCGATAATTCATAAAAACTTCCACTACTTGATCTATGGTGTCGCCTAGAGGAAGACCGTTTTGCAATCAGCTTTTTTGACGGAGAAAATATGACAGGTACTTGGGATTGGGCTGAGTTAACATCTCGTTTCTCGTCAACAAGATGATATGCTGTGCTTTCTCCGCACGACGCAACTTCCCTGTTTGACATACTAACACCTGAGTCACAGCCTGTAGAAGCTATTGATTCTAAACTTGTATCAGCTAACAACATTGGAGAGTCTTTGTTTAACAGTGGATCAGTTACTACTTTGCCTTCAAGATTCTTTTCAGCAGTCATATTACTAAAAAAAATTCACATAATTACAAAAGATGCATCTCAAGTGTGAAGAAATCACTACCCTAAATCATGTCAGTTACAAACTAAAGCACCAGAGACGGCAAAATATCGGCAAAAAATAACGCTTTTTTATATTTACATGATGTAATATAATTATTGTTTAAGATGATAGATTAATCCATGACTCTGTCATAGTGTTATCTTAAACACAACAGTTCAAATCCTTAGTAAAACGTCATTGGGAAATTTGTTATAGCATGTTTATACAAAACATTGTCACACTCTCCTCCTCTATTATAACAATATAGAATAAAACCTAAATTATTTGTATTTGGTCTTATTCAGTTATAAGATGGGGGCAAACACGGTGATAGGTGATTAGTGGCTGGTGCAGTGACAGGGTGGACGGCCTTAATGACTGATTAGAAAAAACTTTAACTGGAATTCTAAGTTGGCCCTCTATATTAAGAAATCTTTTCCTGATATTTGCAAAAATGTGATATAACACTTCTCTATAAAATATAAAACAACTGTGTGATTTTATTTTATAACATTATAATATAATCACAGGCAGATTCAAACTTCCTTTCAGATAAGGGATCGTCTCAAAATGTTCGTATGTTTTTTCGCTACGAAGTACTTCGTTTCATGAAACGAATGTCATACGAAGTGCTTCGTTTAAAATAAAAAATATAAACAAAGTTTATACGAACTTTTTTAATAAATGATACGAACTTAAACAAAGTTTTTTTATCATACAAAATGAAATGATACGAACTTTGAATGAAGTAAACTGCTATACAATCTTGAAACGAACTTCAAAAGTACCGGCGTAATAGCGCATAATTATTTCAATACAAAATCAGAAACAAAAGAATTAAACAAAGTTTTTTTGACACAGGAAAAGAAATGATACAAACTTTAAACCAAGTAAATTGCTATACGAACTTAAAACAAACTTCAAAAGTAACGGCGTAATTGTGCATAATTATTTCAATACGAAACCAGAAATAAAAGAAGTAAAATATACGATTCATTTTAATAGTTTCAAGCTTAAATTTAATATCAAACATTTGTATTTCCTTTTTAAAATATCGAATTTAATTAAATTATATTAAACAGTTTTTTTAAAATTAGCTACTTTCATAGCATGTCTAAAAATTACGACAGCGATATCGATTGGATATATGACACAGGCAGTTCCGACAACGAGACTGATTTGGTGCAAGTATATATATTTTTATTTTTTTCTCCCCTTTTTTTAAACTCTTAAATTTATTAATGTAGTTAAAATTTAATTTACTTATTTTGTTAGATAAAAATAAAAGATGAGGAAGACCAAGCATACACAAGAAGTATCCGGAAATAATTACTTGTGTCAAGACGTTGATAGAACAAGGTTCTGCTGAAGCTCACTTATGTCGCAGAGAGTGTTATGTACACAAATGGGCTTTCTTTATATGATATCGTTATGCACGTCAAAAAAACCTTGGGTATAACTGTTAGTCGCCACACCATTCACACATTAATGCTTCCACCCCGAAAAAAAAACACAGCGAGTAAAAACTACACATGTTTGATAGACGCAAGTGTTCCTCTAAAAAGAAACACAAAAGAAAAAAACACACAACGACTTTCATTTCACTTGGGTCAAGTTCACATAGTTAACGAAATGGAATATATTTGCAAATAAAACACACTTATGCTGTCCGTGGACAATAAAAATAAAGTTGATGTGGGTAATCAAATAAATGATAAAGTGGAACTACAAAACACATTGAGAAACATTTAAAAAGAAGAAAGGAGATAAGTAAACTTTCATCTGAAACATCTTTTGTTCGTCCAAACAGTAGCATAGCGTTTCAAGTCACCCCCACTGTTGACGCCACAAACATTACTTCCGAAGAATTCAACATGACGCTTGAAGTCACAAGTATCCTGGCCGATATCACTAATGTGACGCCTGAACACAATAATGTCGCGTCAGAAGAATTCAACCTCCACAAATTTCCTACATGCATTTACTAGAAAATCCCATGACTACTGACCCAACCACATTTTAGCTTTTTACTGAAATGAATGATCCAGTTAACTCAACGCCACTTCCAAAAAAAATAAAAATAAATTCTTGTGCTTATTATATAAAGTAGGAAGTAGTAGTAGGAAGAATACAAGGTGGTGTTCGAAATTACCAAACAGGAGCGTTAAACACTACATCCCTCTCTCCGAATCGTATGAGTGTTATAGTGCGTCAAGCAAAGAAACAGTACAGCGATGAATTTGTGGAAATGAAAAATTTAAATGAAATTGTGAACTCAAAATGCAGACAAGTAAAACGAAAATTAATCGCCAAACAAAAAGCCAGAGACAATGTTTAAAGTTTTTAAAAGTATTTTATTGTTGCGTTTTTAGAAAAATTTGTATATATTTTAACCACTGTTTGTATATATTTTAGCACAGTTTGTATATATATTTTTATTATATAAAAAACAAAACAAAGTGCAACTGAAATTATTTTTACCTATTCACCAATAAAATTGTGCCGTGACAGGATAAACAAACATAAAAAAACATGCATGCAACCTGAAAGCATATAATCAGCATTATTATTTGCAACGTGTAACAAAGCCAAAGTTGTTATTATAAAAAGGATAAAAAGTTTACACTTCATACAAAATTTAAAATCTATATTTAAAGTTGGAGCTTGGTTTATTCTTAAGATATTCTTAAAGGAGTGGTCCCACGAAAATCTTTTAAAAATATTTTATCGGAAATGTTTTATTTATTATTATAAAAAACTTTTTTTAAAAAAAAAGTTCTTTTTTTTCTCTTATTCGGCCCTTTCTTACAATCCTGTTTAAATAGCAGTGACGTCATAGTTGGCAAATGAATTTTTGTGTGATAAGACAATTCAGTAAATAGAATGATATTCTAGAGAATCCAAGATCGTAATTTCATAATTAGAAATATTATTTATTTTCTATAATTGTAATCACATATTATATATTATATATTTTTGTGTTTATTCTTCCGAGTAAGGGACATAGACACCACCCTCTTCAGGGAAAACTTGTCTTATTTTCCACACAACACGCGACGGTATAACTCAGCGATTGCCTTTTCCAAGTCGTTAGAAATGAACCAAATGAATTGCTTGTAAGCAGCAAACCGAAAAGATTTTTTTGTAGGCGTGTCTTGCAGAAATTTCCCTCTTGTGTCGTGTAAGCATATTAAAACGAGTCAAAGTTGCTTGAAATCCTCATTCTCAGTTATATATTTTATTCCAAAAAAAACAACGGATATTTGTACAATACATATCATTATTATTTCATATGGTAACAATACTTTTTTATGTAGCTTAATCATATTTAAAAAAAATATGTTTAAGCACATATACCTTGGAATTGTTTGTCTGTTAATGCATCCACTTCCGTGCAACAAAGACAATCAATCTCCCTAGTTTCAGTTTTGCAGTTATCGCACTTACACCATTCATTTCTCCCAAAATGAAAACTTTTCCAATGTTTTACTAAAAATATCGTTTCTCTCTCAGTTACAATGTTTTTATTATCATCTTATTTAGTGGTCTTGAATTAAAAAAAGTTGCAGCCCTGTGCCTGTAAAAAGCTCATCAAAGGCTTCCATCTCATTATCACTGTCCTCATCTTGTCCAAAATTGTTTTCTTCTTCAATAATATCATACTCTAATTCTTCTTCGCTGTGTCTGTGTTCATATATGTGATCTGAGTATCAAGCCGCTCTCTCTCTCTCTCTCTCTCAATAAAAAGACAATCTTTGCGCATTGATTAAAAGATCAATAAACAATTTTTCGAAAAAAGAATAAAAACTTTATACTAATTGAATAGCAGAGAATCCAAATAACAAATAAAAAAAATTTTTGTGGGACCACTCCTTCAACTTTTGACCCGTTTTGCATCAGCGATATTCTTATAGAATATTCTTGAAAAAAAAAAAGGTGAAATAATACGCAATGATAGCACGAGCAATATTATTTAAACTTATTTATCTAATTCAAGTGGAAGCAATATTTTAAACATTATTTAATTCTAACGAAATAAAGTTGTTGTTTTTTTCGAAATAAGATACAGTAAAGATAGCGCAATAAACTTAGTAAACAAAACAAAGTTTTTTTTTTAAGGTCCTTTATGATAGACGTGAATAATATTTGTTAAACGAATTTCGTGAATTTTGTCATTGTTAAAAAATATTTAAATAATTAAAGACCTTAGATAATAAGTCCAATTAAAATAAATGAAATGAACTTTATAATTGTTGAAAAAATTTAAATATAAAGACTATAGATAATAGTCCAATTACAATAAACGAACTTCGTATAAGAACTTCTTTAAAAATTATACAAACTACATACGAACTTTATTTTAAATGATACAAACTTTATACAAAATTTTAATTTTGATGATACGAAAAGTTCGTATTAAAAATAAAATGATACGAAAGATTTAATAAATTGATACTACGGTGGTGAGACATGGGCAGTAAAGCAGGAAGATCTTGACCGTTTAGTAAGGAATGATATGAGAATGGTTAGGTGGATGTGTAACGCCAGTCTGAGAGACAGAAAGAGTTCAGATGAGCTAAGAAGCAGGCTAAGTCTCTGTAGAATTGATGTTATCCAGATAAGAAGATTGAATTGGCTGGGGTTACTTGGAAAGAATGGAGGAGGATAATTGGGTAAGAAAGTGTAGAGACTTGATAGTTCCTGGGGCAAAGCCCAGAGGCAGACTGAGAAAGACTTGGCAGGAGGTTATAAGGACAGAATTGATACAGAGGAAGTTGAGCTTAGATCTAACACAGTCTAGATCAGATTGGAAAAGGGTCATTAATATTACCCCGTCCAACCTATGCTAGCATGGAAAACGGACGTTAAGCCGAGAATGATGATGATGAATGATGAAGTTTTTTATACGAATTATACGAACTACGTACGAACATTTTGAGACGGTCCCTAAGACAGTTTTGATCACATGCAAAATCAATTTCATGTTAAATAACTTCAACAATAAATCATTTTACTTAAAAAAATTTAATGATTTAAAAACAGTAAGAAATTTCAAACACTTGTGCGCCCTACCCCAAATTTATTGATATGTTTGGTGAAAGCTACCACTTTTGTCTTATTTCTAATTTCCTAAAAGACTTATAACATCCATTTTATATTAAGCACAAACAATACCATATTAGTTTCACTGAAAGAACAATTTTTAAGCAATGCCAAAGCTTTACTTTATTTTCTTTCAAACTGGAAAAATAATAAAATAATAATCACTGTCATCATCATCATCATCATCATCATTCTCGGCCAGTGATTCATCTAGAGGATTATTGAACTGATTACTAGTAAAGAGTCAATGTAGATCAAAAATGAATTTTGACTTCCGTTCAGTTGAAAAGAAATTATATAAAAAATAAGGGAAAGGTAAGGTATATACACTTTATATATACATGCTTTAAAGTGCAAATACGACATTTCAAGAAAGTATGCATGACAATTTCTACATTCTGAGACAATTCTTTATAAGGAAATTATAAAAACATGTTGATGGTATACTTTATTTCCTTTTCTAATTATATTTAAAGCCACTTCTTAAACATCAACGTATACTTAAAAGATATGGAAATTAAGAAGATCTTAAAAATACTTCACCCACTGACAAGATTATTCATATCCAAAACATGAAGTTTGTTTCTAAGATACCACAACAAATAAAATTTCTTAAACAATAGCAATCAGAAGAGATAGTTAAAAAGTCAATACAACTTTAAAATAAAATTCTAAGTAAAGAATTAAAACCAACTTTGAAATATTAAAAAAATAAAAAGAAGCTTTAAAACGTAGCCACTCAAACCATAACTTCAATGATTTTTAAACAAAACTAAACTTCAATGACAATGTAAACTTTTTTGTCTAAAGTTCAGTTTATTTAAATTTACCAAAAACGTGATACAGATGTTAAGTATAATACACAAAGATGTTGACTTCCTTTAGAAAACATTTAATGTGACAAAATGAACACATAAACAGACAGACCGAGAGAAATAAAAAAACATTTAAAAAATGTCATCAATGTAAACAGATAGGACTGGCATAAATATTACAGCATTAAAATTACACATTCATAGAGAAAAAACCATCATCAACATCATTCTTAAAAATGCTGAAGCTCTTTAAAAAGAATGACAAAGATAAAATTTGCTAAAAACAGCCACATTTCTTTGTTGATCGTATAATAGGTTTAAATAAATTCTAATGTGTATATAATTGATTTAATACATCGCTAATTATATATTTACTGTATTGCTTATAGACTTGCTTCAAATAAAAACAGTTATGATAACTTTAATTATTGTCTAAGTAAGAAACAAAGGTTCTTGATTAGAATATAATTGACAGTCCATTAAATTTACTGAAAAAAAATACACTGGCCATATTATAAGTTTGACTAGTTTTGCAAACATTTGATTATGACACAATAATTCAAAGTCAAATCAATTTGTTTCATAATTTGCTCAAGATTATAAAATAACATAATAAGACTTACATCTTGACCAACTGTACAACAGAAGAAAATTTTTCGTCCCCACCCAGTAGTATTTCCTTTTAGCCTGATTCCTCAATGAATAACTTTTTTTTGAAACACAAAAAAAAACTTTACTATACTTCCCCCCCCCCCTTCAGTTGATTTTTACGTACAAGATTTAATGATTTACCTACAACTTCCCACCCAACAGTGTACTCTTACCTGATGAGACTGAAAGTTTATCTTAGTCCAAAACTCAGTCCAAAGAAATACAGGTCATAAGTAAGAGCAATGCAAAGCGCACAAAGTGTAGCAGGACATATGCTAGTTCAGGTATGATACAGGAGAGTTCTAATAATAACTTTTAGTACCCACATGTCTAGTCAAAGTATACACAAACAGGATGCGAAGGTTGTGAACGTATTAAAGTGAATTGTTACTTTAAACAAATTTCAATAATTTTAAATGTTTGTCTTATTGTATAATTGAGGTTTTTTAAGTTTGCTTCAAAAAATCTTTAAAATTAGATTTTAGGGTGATATGAAGGACAGTTGTAGCTTATACTATGAGACAAATAAAAACAAAATATGGTGATTTATAAGCTTCACACAGATGTTTTGTAATTTTAGAATATGTCAAATTTAATTTTATCTACAAATCGAAATGTGGCTGGAATTTTTTTTGTTTTAAGTGAAACAGTTATAACCAATCAGATTAATAATTTCTATTTTTGTTTTCAAACATTGGGATCAAACTTGACAGGAATTTAAAACGATTCAAGACAATTCCAAAAGAATAAGAATTGTTTTGAAATGTCTCAAAACTTTTACTTTGGTTAAAGTATACATCAAAAACTAAAAAAAATTAATGGATAAGAATTTAAACAGATTTTCAATGTATAAAAAAAAGGTTTGGATTTTAGAATCAAAAATGTGAAGTTGATTAGGCACCTTATGATCAGTTTTGGTGATTTTAGCATATACATCAAATTTGTATGACAATTCATATTGCCAAAAATGAAAATTTGCCTGCAATCCAATATTTCCTAATAAATAGTAGTATTAATTATTTGCAATAATAAAATTATTTACAGGAATCAATAACTTGGTCAAGAAGGTAACAAGCATAACACTTTGATGGACCTACCTGGATTTATTAATTAACTTGTGTTTTGAACAACAATCTTTTATCGAAAAAAGGACAGTTTAAATAATGAATAGTGTATGTACTAGGTATTATCAAAACTTTTGTAAATTAAAACAACTTCGCAGTTCTCAGTTCTAAAATCCATTTTTTGAACAGTTCTGACTCATTTTGCCCACAAATCTGCCATTATTGGGTCGAAAATATAATTTTCAAAAATTCTTGTAGCATTTGAGGATCAATTGTTTTTTATCTTTGGGCAAATAATCAGAACAAAACTAATGGTCCAACCCTGAGAAATGTTAAAATAAACATATTTTACGATCGTTTTGCTATTTTGCGCTTAGGTAACTTGTCAGATTTGATGGTTTATTGTTTCCTGTCATTGTGCAAAACAACAGAAAAAATTAATGATCCAATCCTGAGAAATGTTGTAAAAACCGTATTTTTGGACCGTTTTTGGATCATTTTGCTCATAAATCTGCCATTTTTGAGGCAATAAGGTGTTTTCTTTAAAAACTGACTTCTTCACATTTAAGAGTCTTTTGTTCTTTATCTTTGTGCAAAAATTCAGAAAAAAAATTTTACAGGCAGGTCTACTCAGGAAGCATCATAGCTATGTTTCTATTTTTCTTAATCTTAATGCTCTTTACTTTTTCAGATCTTTTAAAATTTCTCAACATTATTTTAACTTTTAATATTATCAATCAGCATTCTCAAGTTAATATTTGTGATATTTTTAAATTGGTCTACCATTCATTTAATCCTTAAGCAAGAAGTAAATCCATTAAACTCCTCGCTAGACCTTTTGTTACCTACCTCATTTGGTCTGAAATCTATACGTTACCAATATCCTTAATTGGAACAATATCCAACAACACATCCACCAATAGGACCTAGCCTCTCTCACTTAAAACAACTAAAAAAGTGTGAAACCTTATCTTCTGGATTGTTATAAAACTAACCTCTCCACTGTATAAAAAAATGATTTTACTAAAAATTTCTTTTTTGTAATTTTTACATTGCTTATTGCAATTGTTTTAATAATTTATATAGGTGGCCATCACCTACATTAGTATTTATGCTATCTGATGGTCTCCCCGTAGCTATTCGTTTAATGTAAAATATACAGTTATCTCACATGAAATAAATACTACTACTACTAAAACTACTACTACTACTGTAGATAGAAAAAGAAAATAAAGATGGATCCAAAGCATTAAAGCTAGTGAAGATTTTATAGTGCCAGCGGGTCTGTAAAAGCTCTGGACAAACTAATTTCCCTAGAAAACGTCTTTTCTGTGTACACAATAATACTGTTCTGACTTAAGATGAATTGTGGCTTGGAAGGAAGCATGAGTTATTGACACAGCAGGTAAAGCAAACAGAAAGTATGTGAAGTCAGACAATGCAACCACTTGTATGGTAGACTTGTCTGAATAATACAGATGTCTTAGCAACAAAAAAAGAAAGGTATTTTGTATAGTATCCAAAAAAAACCATTGGCATGACAAACTTGGTCATCTGGTAAAGCAAAGTTGGTGATAATCTAAAACTGAAAAACTAAGCCAAATGTATTTTCCATTAGCTGGTTAAATTATTACACTTGTAGATGCATTACATTTCCGTGGCTTAAAATGTAGATACTAAAAGTAGGAACCAGCAGTAACCAACAGTAACCAGCAGTATTTTGAAGTAACCACCAGAAAGCCACGAGTATTATGAAGTAACCGCAAGAGAACCAGCAGTTATTAATAATTTACTCCAGATAAGGCAGCAACAGCGGCGCAAAGGTGTTGTGATTTTTATGCACAACACTTTATGACCTAAAACATTCCGTGTGTGGCCATGAATAAAAGTGCTTACATTTTGTTGGTCGCCCCTTGCTGGTCTCTTTGATTTGGTCGTAATAGCTTTATTGATGGGAGCTAAGCACTATTTTTTAAATTCGTGTATTTTATCAGGTAAGAATTATTTTATATATAGCTAAGTGAGAAAGGTGTGCTGGCTAGCTAGCTATCTCAATTTTTGGTACTTACTTGGATCTTCTTTTGATTGGTGCTGACATACCCTTTTGATAGTCATGAAATTATTACTTGCTAGCTAGCTATGGAGCTAGCTACACAAAATAGTGCTTTGATTAGAGTGCCTTTTTTTCTTAAAGAGCAAGCAACAAAAAACCTTTATCCTGCCTTGCATAGTTCTTCCATGACTGGAGACCGAACTCCTGTTCTTATGGGAAAAAAGGGGGCTAAAAATAACTTCCAAATGACATTTTGTGGGACTATATATATATATATATATATATATATATATATATATATATATATATATATATATATATATATATATATATATATATATATATATATATATATATATATATATATATATATATATATAGTCCCACAAAATGTCATAAGATATATATATATATATATATATATATATATATATATATATATATATATATATATATATATATATATATATATATATATATATATATATATATATATTTTTTGCAGAAAAGTTGTCAAAACGTGACAAAAGTTAATTGTTGCTTGCACTTGACCAGCTGGTGAACTGATAATTAACCTTAACAATATATAGTTAGCTAATGCAGGATAATTAGATGCTACGCCTAGTATAATTAGCCATTAAAAGCTTCTTTGTGTTCTTTACAGCTAACTGCATCTTTTTTTCTTGAAATCAGAATAGTTTTGTTGTTTAATAATATATACAACATATATATGTACTGCTAGCTACAGTAAAATAACTTTTTTACAAAATCGTTTCTTGTTCTTTTTCTTGGTTTTAATTGAAGCACAACTTTATGTTGATCTATATAAATATAGATGGCTATGTGGAGATCTATGGTGCCATTGAAAACGGCTAACTATTCTCTTACTGGCTAATTATCAGTTCTCCTTGTGCCTAATTTGCTTGAAAATCTTTCTTTAACTCACCCAAAGTATCACAAAAATATTTTTCTAAAATTTCTTAGAAATGACTTGATTTCTAAAAATCTCACGAAAAGGACCCTCGATTTTTCAAATCCGCAAATTTATTGTGTGTGTATCCTTTTATGTTTCAACTTGTTGGATTCAATTTGTCAAACAAAACAATGACCAATCAGTTTCCTCAAAATGAAAACTTGCAACTAATCCGACTCCCCGAAAGAAATTCAAATTTGAGAATTTGAATCAAAAAAGAATAATAAACAATCAGTTAAATTCAATAAATCAATTTCAACAAAATAAATCCTCTATTGTCCACAGGTTTCAAAATCATGCATCGCCTGCTTAATATGTTACTTGTTTAACAAAGATATCAAAAGCCGGCCTGATTAAATTTATATACATATTTATATATATAATATACCTGTGCATCACATTGCATGGATTTGTATCTTTGTATTAAATTCCCTTTTTTAAATCAAAGAGGCAAAGAGACAATAATTAAACAACCTGGTTTTAATGCAGTTTATGGTAAAATTGTATTCTTGTTTCTTATTTTAAACGTACTTTTTTTAGATCAGCTGTTATCAAACCATGTACCATCTGCATTTTCAAAAAATTTACAACAAGAGAAAAGAGAAATTTCCTGATCATTTGGAAAAATATCCAGTTAAAGTTTTACTGTTATTTTAGAATACTTTATAGCTATGTAAAATTTTTATTTTTTATTTATTGAGTTGTATTTTAACATTGCAGGTTAGTTACAAAAATAGTTGAGAATTGTGACACTCGTGATTTGTTAACCCCATAATTCTCCGTTTTCAAGGTCTGCTTTAAATTTCAAAATCCTTCAGGCTAATGACGGAAATCTTAAAGCCGCAGGGCTTCTTGTTTATTTATTTATTTTGCCTAAAGGCAATAATGGAAACAAGAAGAACAGAATGAAAATAGTGTTGTCAGGATTAAAGTTCATTCTTTAAAATAAAATGTAACACATTTAAAGGAAAAAACGTTTATATTGAAAGCATAATTGTTTTACTTGAACAGAAACCATGTGAGAAAAACAAATGCATATTTACTGTCGTATGCCACGATGTTTCTCCACAACATTTATTAATTCGTTCGAACTTTACTTTGTCTACCCAAATTTTCGATTTTAAACTTTTAAAATGCGATCTAAAAAAACATTTCTATCGCCGTTTTTCGTTTTTAAACTTTTAAAATGCGATCTAAAAAAAACATTTCTATCGCCGTTTTTCGATTTTAAACTTTTAAAATGCGATCTAAAAAAAACATTTCTATCGCCGTTTTTCGATTTTAAACTTTTAAAATGCGATCTAAAAAAACATTTCTATCGCCGTTTTCTGTTTTTAAACTTTTAAAATGCGATCTAAAAAACATTTTTATCGCCGTTTTTCGTTTTTAAACTTTTAAAATGCAATCTAAAAAAACATTTCTATTAAAATTAAAGTTTCAATCTTTGTTAAAATATAATAATTTCTATCGCTTAAAAGCTTTATTTCACCCGCGCAACCAACAATGCCTTCTCGCTAGTTTATTTAGTTTCCACGCAAAACATTTGTTTAATAAAAATATTAAACAATGGCTCTTCGTGTCACATTGATAGAGTTGATAACATTTGCAATATGCTATTGGGAATAGTTATGTTAACACTATTTGACAATAGTTACGCGCAGTTATAATAAGCTATTTTTTCTTCAATAATCCTTTGTTTATTACGCGCAAGTTAATGACTTACAAGACTCGCAAGATAATTAATAAGAACAAAAGACAAACAACTACCGCCTCCGAGAAAAAGGTGTGAAACTTGAGCGTACGCGTACGCTTACATCTGGACTGTACTGTATAAACAGTACAGCACTTTTCCACGATCGGGTGAGTCCTCCCTGATCGGGGGCAATCACCCGATTGGGTGAGTCGGCGGTGGACGCTAACTTTTTAATACCCCGATCGAGTGAGTGGCGCTTTGGAGCTTGTACTCAGTCAATCGAGTGATTCTCCCCCAATCAATGTTACGACATATTTTACAAAAGTTTTGGCCATCTTTCTACATTATAAATGGGTTCGCTTGCTCAGAGTTTATTTTACATATGTGATGAAGCCATTACACCAATAACATGTTTCTAATGTCCTTAGCTAGCCAGCGCTATAGGGTATCAATCATTTCTTTCACAAATATATTTTTACATTGGTTTTTTGCTTTGGATGGCCTAATTTATCTTATTTGTCACCTAAGCCGTTTGTCGCCTAGCCGCTTTGGTGTATCCTGTTAGTATGCAGTAGCTCCGTCATCTGTATACGTAATAAAAGACTCAAATATTATATACTTATTATTCACAAGATAGCTATTGCTTGCTTCAAGATATCAAAATAATAAAAATTTTCCAACATGTTAGCCAGAAACAAATAGTATTTTATCATGTTGTTGATCCAATGTAAATAAACATTAACATTGCCAGAATGGCATGGTGATTTTTTTTTTATTACACCTTTACGATAATTCAATTGCATATGCGTTCCTACGGCTCTCCATCGTTTTACAATATCGGAAAAAAGGAGGTAAAAATCGGGTTTTTATGACAGTTTGTTAGAGACGAAAGCGTGTTTTCTCCAGTTTTTTTAACTTCCGTCGTATCAATTTCTTTCAATTTTTCAGGAAACGTTAATAATAATAAGATACAACTTATGTGTACTTTTTATTAAAAACAAAATGCGGCAAGAAAAGTTATCACAAAAAAACCTGTTTTCTCCTTAATAAACTCTAATAAAAGTGTGATGTTTACCTCCTCTGATCGCAAAATAAGCTGGGATGGAGTGTTAGTTTTCTCGAATTATCGTAAAGGTGTATTGGTGAATCAGTGCGAAATGAGCATGTGACTTCATATAAACAAAATTGGCCCACACTTTTGTCCAGCAGCTTAGCGTATGATCCGCCAACTCCGTGAATCCGATAACTCCGTGAAACTGCTTTCGAAGCCTACAACAACTTACCACAGCTCTGTCTACCATTTTTAATGAATGAATTCGATTCAGGGGGTTTGATACTACCACTTTATCATTTTAGGGGTGTCGGAACTCCCGCATGACAAAAATTTGGCGGTAAGTTCAGCTGGCTACACCTTTTTGTGATTTTCAAGTCAAGCGCGACGGTGGTCATTTTTGATATATATTGTTATCTCAGTTAATTGATTATAATTATGGTCATGTTATATATAACTTTTCTGAGGGTCCAATGATTTGAGAATGTTTTCTAACGAATATTTTAATTTTTAAAATATTTTTGCTAGTCATCAGAAAGCAAACGTGTTTTTCAAATTTCACGGAGTTGAAGGATCCATCATGGCATTATCGGATGATAGTACATGTCGGATCCGGCTTATTTGTCCACAAATAAATGTATTTTTTTTCTTGTCATACCCCCCGAACGGTCCGTGACAGATAGCGCTACGATAATAAAAGTTTGAAATAACCGATATGTTGACGATATGGATATAAGAACGTTAAATGTGTTTTTTTCACGGAGTTGGAGGATCATACGCTACCCTTTTACAAAACATTTTTTTTTCACAAAAAGTACTCACCTGATCCGGGCAAGTCTCAACTAATTTGGAAGTTGCAGACTCCCTGATCGGGGAGGGGGGGAGACCCACCCAATCGGGGAAAAGTGCGGTACTGATAAAGAAGGATAACATGGAGAGAACTATGTTAGCTAGCTAAAAGACAATCCTTTGGCTAGTAACACAAATAATCTACACACACATTTTAATAATTTTTAGGATATTAAGGAAAAATATCCAATTGCTAAGCAATTTTTTGGCATGCTTACCTTTTCTTTCCTTGAGCTGCTTTCATTACTTTAATCTCTTGCTTCAAAACATCACGCTCCTTTTCAAGATGTTTAATTTTAATATTAAGCCCCTCTATTATTTCATTCCTCTGTACTACAAAATTTTGAAGCTGTTCAATCAACTTTAACGCATCTGTGGTAGAAATATGTTTTTTTGTAGACATTTAACTGGCCTAGCTAGCTAGGTTTCAAGTATCATATCAGGTAGATGGGACTTGTTTCATAGCAAGTAATATAATAACCATAACGTTAATAAAAAACAATAATGTATTCAGTATCTCGGAATAATTAACTTTATAATTTTATTGACAAAAACGAAATCAAAAATGGAACAAGAATAGATAATATCAATGCAGATATTCCACCCCAGCGGCACATGTATTACTACGACCATTGTTGTGTTTGGTGTTATGAACTTAATTTTCGGGTCGTCCATTTCGAAAGTGAAAAAATAATAATCCACTTGCTAGTGTTTGCAACAAAAAGTTGAAAAATTATGTTTGTACATAATCCTCAAAAAAATATAAGCGATCGTCAAAAGCGTTTTAAAGTCAGAAACATTTTCTTCTATATTACATAAGGTACAATCATCGAATACTAAACTATCTTGTTACCAGCATTGGGTCTTTTTTTTATTCTCAAACCCCATAAGGATCACATGGCAGTTTTAGCCATACTCGGAAAGAACAAACAAAGATTTCTTTTTTCGAAACTAATGTGACGGTCTTTCCTCTCTTCATCGTCATGTCAAACTTCTCTATACAAGCGAAAGTTCTTGGAGGAAAGGAATTTCAATTGTCTGTAAGTAGGCAATGTTTTGTTGAACTTCCCTTTACAATAGTAAAGATTGTGGTATGTTAATAATATAGTTAGCCAGAATTTGAAGTTATATTCTGCCCAATCTTAGACACTGCCCAATTTTTGAACATATAAATGCCCAGTCTTAAGAATGGACGATCAGTCTTAAGACTGGGCAGGGCGTCACAAGATTGGGCAGGAGACCATGTTAGGCCCATCTTTAGACACCTTTTAGATTTTATATAAAGAAGGGATGTGCCACACAAGCTCTGTTGTTTGCAAGACCTAACAAACATTCTCAGGCACATTAATTTTGGGTATTTACACAAAAAATTTACACAAAATTTGGCGGTACTGTTATGTTAATGTTGTTGTTATATTGCCAGTCTTTGCACACACAACACAGTAAAAAATGTAGCTATAGCTATGGTCAGTCAGGGACAAGGGTGCCGATAAGCCGCATACACCGTAAAAAGTGCGGGCGTTTTAGGGCGAGTTCGGCCTTTTGAAAAAAATATAAGGATTCGCCCGAAAAAACCCGCATAGGCCCGAATAATGCCCAAAAAAGAAAAAAAAAACAGACACTAATGTGATTCAAAAAAACTATATATAAAAATTAAAATAAACTTACTATGTGG
Organism: Hydractinia symbiolongicarpus; assembly: GCF_029227915.1. Classification (NCBI taxonomy): domain Eukaryota; kingdom Metazoa; phylum Cnidaria; class Hydrozoa; order Anthoathecata; family Hydractiniidae; genus Hydractinia; species Hydractinia symbiolongicarpus. Next base: position 11,972,875 of record NC_079888.1, on the reverse strand, counting down.
TAGTGAAGTTCTTAAAAGAACTGTTTTTGATGGTTTTTGATAAAATTTACTTTATAAATAACTTATATATAAACTATATTAACTCCTTTCTCTTCAAGCGCCTTCTTCCCGAATATAGTCTGCATGGTTTGTTACAAGGAATTGCATTTCAGGAATGTTCCGGGCGATTTTCGGGAAAGTGCGGGCGATTTCGGGGGGGGCAAACGCCAATTTTATTCGAAAAGTCGCCCGAACTTGTCCGTATATATGCGGGCGTTTGCGGCTTATCGGCACCCTCTTAGTCAGGGTAAACACTTAATTAGGCGACGGTAGGGTAATTAGGGCATACCACCTATTTAGGTGACTCATTGTAGCCTAGTTAGGCCATATGTAACCTAGTTAAAACATTACAATATTTAATGGCTTGTCACACATTCCTAAGAAAAAATTTCAAAAACTCTTTGTTCAGAATGGATAGTCTACGCGAACATGATTCCAAAATTGCCAATCGTGCCTCGATATGTTCGCACAAGGAAGAATTATGTTAAAATTAAATATATAACCTAATTAGGTTACGCTAAAATCAAACAATACCACGTTTTCGTCTGCCATATTTTTTTTTTCTGTGGTGTGAATGGCTGAAATCCATTATTTAAAACAACAAATATTGCCACACAAGGTTTGAGGCCATAAGTTGCTAATGCGCGATGCAAATAAGACGATAATTGGTCAAAATTGTCTGCAAAGTGGACAGATTTGATTCACGTAAAAATTGTAGTGCCAAACGCAATGATTTTGACGTATTTACAACAGGAAATTTTTGTTCGCCTGGTTTAGACTACGGGTAGCCTAATTAAACACGTCGCCTAACCAAACGACTCACCTAATTAGGTCCTGCCGCCTAATTAGGTGTTTACCCTGATTGATGGTGTAGCTAGCACGTATTATACATTTTTATACAGTTTGTAGTATGTAGTAGCCAAATTTTAAAATAAAATGTTTTTATATGAATACTCAAATAAATCGTATTCAACCACATTGCTGATAACTTCATTGGATGAGCCGTAGTTTAGTGGTTATCGCTCTCGTTCTTTGTGCGGGAGACTGGGGTTCGATTCCCCTTGACGGCGATTCAATATGAGCAATTAAATTTTAGCATAGCCCTGGGTTAACCCAAGCCATGTGAGGGAAATTGGTGAGATGGCGCACTGTGTGGGCCGTTGGATGTTGCAGGGAGTTGTCTGGCAGAGCGCTGGACCCTAATTAAGTTTGTGTAGCTCAAAAAGAGCATTACATATTACACATCATACAGGACTCCCCATCAAAGCCATGGCCTCTCCTGGAGATAATAGACAGGGTATATCCCTCTATATTTGTGAGGCTAGCCATGTAAAATATGCACATCTATCATCTAGCTAGCTTTAGCCAGCTAATATGGTTGAATAGTTTACATGGTATAATTTTTTGGCCTTTTGATTTGCCAAGAAAATTTTCAATTTAAAGTTCCTTTTAAGAGGTACAGTCTAAAATTTTCATTGTTCTCTTTGATTTCCACAATTGTTCTAAGCGTTCCAAGATTGGGCAGAACAGTTACCTAGCTACCTCTCTAGCTACCTCCCACTTCAAAAAAATCATTTTCTTATATCGTAGTAATGTTATATTATTACGGAATTTACCAATTATTTTGCATAATTTGTCAATATAATTTATAAATATTGCATTCTTTTTTGCCATTTTTATGAAATCCGCTACCTTCGCCAACAATGCAGTCTAATCGATATCCAAAACTGCATATGTTTTGAACAGTCAGAGACATCCTCTCTTAATTAAGCTGTACAGCTTAATTTAGATGTCAGCTTAATTAGGATGTATGGTACAGTCTAATTAGGCGTTTTACAGCTTAGTTAAGATGTACAAAACTTTAATCATCTAAAACACACATCTGAATTTTAGCACCTATCTAACTGAATAAATCCAATATTGACGTGCATATAAACATCTCCAATACATTAGTTTTTTCTTAGCACCCCGGAGATCCGCTAATTTTGAAGTTTTAAAAATATCCGCTTAAATGGGATGTATCATGTGACGTGACATCTTAACTTCAGTACAGCTTAAATAGACTATCTTTTGAACCCAGGGTGCTGGAAATACCGTTCTTCTTTTATAATATAGTGGTCAAACTGACAATGAAAGAGCTGCAGCGGTGATTCTGCTAAAATTTACATATTTCGAGAAATCAGGGAAAAACTTTTTCTACCTCCTAATTTAGATGTATGCCACCTAATTAAGCTGTATGATACAGCTTATTCAGGAAATCTCCAAATTAAGCTATACAGTTTAGTTAAGAGGATTTCCCTGACTGTGGAATATATTCACTCTCGGATATAATGGGCGCAGCAACGCAAGCAGCTAACCCGCCATCGATCCTTCAGGAAAAACCAGGGGAAACAGGATAAAACATAATCAGGGAAAAAACGAAAAAATGGACGGGTGTTTAGGGCGGTTTGATAATACAAATCTGTTACTTGATTTTCTAAAACGTACCTCGGAGTAAAAAAAGCGTACCTAATACAAATCCTACATTATGTTAAAGAAGAAACTTTTGGCTTTCAGAAAGGTATAGATAGTATACCTTTAAAACCTTGGAACCAATCTAATTTGCATGAAAGACAAGTAAAATGACAACTTTTGAAAAATATTACGCTCGCTGTTAACCAACTTGAAAAATAATTTGTTTGATTGACACAAGCTAAAAACACGCAGAAAACTGGTAAAGAAGCGTTAGAAAATATCCTTTTTGGTGATATATTTTGTAACAATTTTTATCCTGCTTAAGATATTATATTAGAGCAATTTGTCAGAAAAAGAGGGTAAATTATGCTTTTTTCACTAAATCGGGCCATATATCCACATTTGGATATAATTGACATATCCATTTTTGGATATCGATCAGACTGCAATGGAGACCTTTCTCTCCTAAACGATCTAGTAGGTAAGCAAATGTAAGAAAACAAATGACGTATGCCAAGCTATCAAACAAACCTGATCGTTCAGCGTTTTTGCAGAATTATTGAATAACCAACTGTTTTGTAAAGAATGTGCCGCCTTTACTAAAAGTAGGAACTAGCAGTATTTTGAAGTAACCACCAGTATTATGAAGTAACCACCAGAGAACCACCTGTATTTTGAAGTAACCAACGGAGAACCAGAAGTTTTTTAAATGACCACAAAAAAACGACCAGTTTAATAGATAAAACGAAATAAACACAACTACCGCTTCGAATGTGAAACATTTTATAATGTACACATGCTGGTGAAGGGTCTCTTTAGGAGACAAGAGAGGAGTTGAACGTCCTCCACCATACCTTAGTTTAAAGGGGCGATTGTGGAAGTCCCATGAAATGCCACATAGTGATGGTGTCACTTTAAAAACACCCAGTCCGGTCTGTGAACGGTTGGCGCTAGGAAGAGCATCCAGCTGTAAAACAATGCCAAAACTCTTTATTAATGGCCGTAAGAATAGTTGATCAGACAAACTGCGTAAACGGAGCTGGAACTCTAAGGAGTGAAGGTGTCGCGCACGGTAGGACAGATGTCAGGTGTGAGCATCGTCAGACCGTTACCCAGCTATCACATCATAAGGCGGATAACACTAGGTTGAGGATGGCTAGTGTAAATGTTGGTACTCTGAGAGGTAGAGCAGGTGAAGTAGTTGAAATGTTAGAACATAGATCTGTTGATATGTGTTGTGTTCAGGAAGTCAGGTGGAGAGGAGCTTCAGTGAGATTTGTGGAAGGTAGGAGGGCAAGGTATAAGCTTTTTTGGATTGGTAATAGTGATGGATATGGAGGAGTTGGCATATTCGTTGCAGAGAAGTGGGTAGAAAAAGTAATAGATGTTATGCGTGTTAATAGTCGTATTATAGTGATAAAGTTTTTGATAGGTAATAGGATTGTCACTTTTCTGTCAGTTTATGCTCCACAGTGTGGACTCAGTGAGGAAGATAAAGATAAGTTTTATGATGAGTTAATAGCAGTCACATCAAAGTTTGGAGACACCGAACTTGTCATGGTGGGCGGCGACTTTAATGGTCATGTTGGAAAGTCATCTGAAGGTTATAGAGGTGTGCATGGAGGCTATGGATTTGGAAGCAGAAATAAGGAAGGGGAGAGATTGCTTGAGTTTGGAATGGCAACGGACATGGTGGTTTGCAACACATCATTCAGTAAGAGACAGAGTAGGCTGATAACATATGAGTCAGGTGGTTGTAAGACACAGATAGATTACTTCCTGGTTAGAAAGTCAGACAAGAAAGTGGTGAAGGACGTGAAAGTTATATCGGAGGAAGAGTGTGTTTCCCAGCATAGGTTGCTGGTTTGTAATATTATCTTAAAGAGTGTTAAAGAAGCCAAGGGAAAGTACAGGCCCGTCGAAAAGTCTGGAAGCTGAAGGAAGAGATTTGTAGCAAGACAATTTAGTGCAAAAGTTCAGCAGTTAGCCCACAATGGTCAATGTGATAGTGACAATGTTGAAAGTACTTGGACTACTTTGAAGAATTGTCTTCTAGAAGCTTCTGATGATACCTGTGGGTGGACGAAAGGACCAGCTAGACATAGACAGACCTGGTGGTGGAATAATGAGGTTAACCAGTGTATAAAGGAAAAGAGGAAACTTTGGAAAGAGTGGAAGTCAGGTGGTAGTAAAAATATTTACATAGAAGCTAAGCGTCGCGCTCGTCCAGCAGTGTATAAGGCAAAATCATAAGCAGAGAGAAACAGATTTGCAGATGTGTTAAGAAGGGAAGACCAACGCAATGAGGTATTCAAGATAGCAAAGCAAATGAAGAAGACTAATCAAGATGTCGTAGGTGAGAAGTGTATACGTAATGATGAAGGTGTTTTGGCTAGCACAGAGGAGGAGAATAGGGTAGCTTGGAAGAATCATTATCAGAGGTTGCTTAACACTGAGTTTGATTGGGACGAGGATAATTTGTCTGATGATGATGTTGTAGAAGGGCCAGCTATGCAGATCAAGACAGAATGGGTAGTGGAGGCTATTAGGAAATTGAAGATTGGCAAGGCTGCAGGAGTATCAGGTATTGTTGCTGAGATGGTAAAAGCATCTGGATATATTGGAGTTGAGCTTATTACAAGTCTTGCTAACCAGATTATAAAGGATGGTGCTATTCCGAGTGAGTGGCAGTCGAGTGTAATAGTGAATTGTTTTAAGGGCAAGGGTGATGCATTAAGGTTTGAAGTTGGTTAATCAAGTAATGAAAGTTATTGAAATAGTGATTGATAAGTTACTTGGAGAAAGAATTGATATAGATAAGATGCAATTTGGTTTTGTTCCAGGGTGTGGAACTACAGATGCAATATTTTTACTCAGACAGTTTCAGGAAAAGTATTTAGGAAAGAGAAAGGATCTCTATTTTGCCTTTGTAGATTTAGAGAAAGCTTTTGATAGAGTGCCACGTAAAGTTATTTGGTGGGCTATGAGAAAATTAGGTGTGGATGAGTGCCTAGTTACGATGGTACAGTCTATGTACAGCAATGCTAGAAGTCGTGTCGTGATTAACGATTCACTTAGTGATAAATTTAGTGTAAATGTTGGTGTACATCAGGGTTCTGTACTTAGTCCTTTGTTGTTTATTCTAGTCTTAGAAGCGCTGTCGATGGAGTTCAGAACAGGTTGTCCATGGGAGTTATTGTATGCAGATGATTTGGTTCTCATAGCAGAGTCGATGGAATAATTAGTTAAAAAATTTGAGAAGTGGAAGAAAGGACTAGAAGAGAAAGGGCTAAAGGTAAACACAGCAAAGTCTGAAGTCATGATTAGTAGCATTGCAGCCAAGTGTGACCTTGTAGTTGGAAAGTGGCCTTGTGGAGTTTGCAGGAAAGGGGTTGGTAGTAACTCAATTTTTTGTCAGACTTGCAAGCATTGGGTACATAAGAAGTGTAGTAGTATTAGTGGAAGGTTAAGAGCTGACATTCAGTTTGTATGCAAGCGTTGCGAAGGTGAGATTATAGAGAATGAAGTATTTCCAGCTTTAATGATGTACAACAGTGGCTCGTTAGAGATAGTTGAGAACTTCTGTTACTTAGGTGATATGTTGGGCAGTGAAGGGGGTGTTGGAAGAAGTGTTACTTGCAGGATAGGTTCTGCTTGGAAAAAGTTCAGAGAGTTACTTCCTTTGTTGACTAGCAGAGTCCTGTCAATTGAGGTTAAAGGTAGGTTGTATGAGGCCTGTGTAAGAAGTGTTATGTTGTACGGAGTGAGACATGGGCAGTGAAGCAGGAAGATCTTGATCGTTTAGAAAGGAATGATATGAGAATGGTTAGGTGGATGTGTAACGCCAGTCTGAGAGACAGAAAGAGTTCAGATGAGCTAAGAAGCAGGCTAAGTCTCTGTAGAATTAAAGATGTTATACAGATAAGAAGATTGAATTGGCTGGGGAAAGAATGGAGGAGGATAATTGGGTAAGAAAGTGTAGAGACTTGATAGTTCCTGGGGCAAAGCCCAGAGGCAGACCGAGAAAGACTTGGCAGGAGGTTATAAGGACAGACTTGATACAGAGGAAGTTGAGTTTAGATCTAACACAGTCTAGATCAGATTGGAAGAGGGTCATTAATATCCACGTCCAACCCACGCTAGCATGGTAAACGGACGTTAAGCCGAGAATGATGATGATGATGATGATGACACAACTGTTCATGACCTATTTTTCAGAAATGTTTATGTCTGGTGTGACTCAGGCTTTATGCAACAGTTGAGACAGAAGGCTTTTAAAACCACACGCAAGAATTAACAAAAACAAAATTAATATTTTAAATAACAAACTAATATCTGAATTGTAAACTAAATATAACGAAAAACACTATACAGAGGAGAGTCCAAAACGAGTAATTGTTTTCTTGTGGTAGACGTTAAAGTTCGAATGAATTGAATGAATTATTAAACTACACAGTTTGAAGTCATCGAGCGTGAGAGATACCTTTACTGCCATTGTATCCACTGTTGAGGAATCCATATTAAATTTAAGTTTATTTTTTGCAGCGATTACACACTTCCTTCAACGCTTCCTAAAAAATTATTCCGCTTAATCAGATTATGTATTAAAGGATTTTTATTTTGCAATCTGTGTATTGTAAACCAAATATAACACTATACAGAGAGGGATCCAAAACGAGACATTTTTTGGGGGTAGACAGTAAATTTGGAATGAATTAATAAAGGTTGTGGAGAAACATCGTGGCATCTGGCAGAAAATATACGTTTGTTTTTCTCACATGGTTTCTGTTCAGGTAAAAAAATTATGCTTTTGATATAAACGTTTTTTCCTTGAAAAGTTTATATTTTAAAATTTTATTTCAAACAAAGAATGAACTTTAATCCTGAAGACACTATTTTCATTCTGTTCTTCTTGTTTCCATTATTGCCTTTAGGCGAAATAAATAAATAAATAACTTAAGTTAGTTAATTATTGCGAATTCCGCGAATTTTATTCATATTTTTTCGAAAATTAATCTTCGCGGAATCCATTTTTTGGACATCGTGAAAACAACTAAAAGTAGCTAGTTGGCAAAAGGATAAAGTGTCAGAAAAAAGCCCTGGAAACTAGGTGCCCTTTTATTTATCACATTTGGTAGTTTTAAGGTCATGAAGTGTTGTGCATAAAAATCAACACCTTGTGGTTACTTAAAAAACAGTTGGTTCTCTGGTGGTTACCTTATAATCCTGGTGGTTCTCTGGTGGTTACTTCGAAATACTGCTGGTTACTGTTGGTTACTGCTGATTCCTACTTTTAGTATCTACGAGAATGTGCTTGCTCAAGCATGCAGCTTTCTATTCTTTAATTAAAAATGATTTATAAACCAAAAGTAAAACTTAGCAACATTTTCCTGCACAGACTTAAGACAACATTTTTTTTTTTTGTATTTAACCAGCAGGGTAAACCTTCCCAATAATTTCCCAATTTGCTGTAAGGAGTTGGAGTAATGTGTGTTAATAAAGGACATCGTCTTCAAAAACCGTTTTCAAACCTGATGATTGTAAGATCGTTACTTCCAAGATCCCTACAATTATAGTACTTTTCTAAGACATGTAATGAATTACAAAGATATCATCAACCCAGCCCCTTCGTAGGTGGTAACCACATATTACAGCTAAAGTGAACACTGATTATGTTATTATGTTGAGTATCATGTTCAAAAATCAAGATCATTCAGTTAGCCAAAATTTTTGTTGAACTGGGAGGACAGTTAATGACTCAGCCTTCATCCCATTTCTCAAATTAGGTGCATTTTTGCGGCACTAAAGCAAACGATTAGCAAAATATAATACATACTGGTGACAAGGTACTTCAAACAACACGGAATATACATACATCTTTTTTATAAGAACACAAGCCTCTTTTTTCCAATATAACACAAAATAAGAAAATTTTGCTATAAGATAAGGACATTACAGGATATGAATTCTCTTACAATCTCTCTAAACAAATATTTTTTTAACTATTTTCCTTAAGAATATCATTTTTACTAAACACGACAAGCATCCCGAGGAATTTTTGCTTGATTTGATATGATATAAAATCTATGGAGATAAGGGTGCATGACACATTTAGGAGGTTTTCTTTATTTCAAAAGATTGATTGCAAAATCAAAATAATTAGTTATATAAATATATATGTACTGTATGACCCAATGAAAAATCTATATAATTCTGTTAAAGTCATTTAAAAATTTAAAAATGAAAATAGAGATAAAAATGTTGTCTTTCTTATGAAGTCCTGGGTATGATTTCATAGAAGTACTGCTAGTCATACTGCAGTACCTCTCTAATTTAAATTGAGGAATATCCAAAATCTAAATAACTAATACTTGGATACTGAAAAATAAAAACAAATTTAATGAAGTAATTAATAAACTTTTGTTCTTTTCTGTGAAAAATTTCAGGAAAAATGTTTGTAAGCATGGTAGAAAAGTTTTGATGGCCTTTTACTGTATATTTTTGTTCCCAGGTTCTTGGATATGACATTGTTGAAGCAGTCAAAGCAAAGGTAGAAGAAAGGAGTGGTATACCTGTGGCTTTTCAAAAGTTTGTATATAAAGGAAAAACCTTATCAAGTTAGTTAATAATTTGCCATATTTGGTGATAAATCTTTGCAAACAAAAATAGTTGCAAATCAAAAACTGGAAAAAAAATAAACTTGCGACGTTGTGGTTTGAGGCTGTGCTATGGTATTCTCCACCATAAATTATTGAGATATCTTAATCTATTTGCAATTATTTTTAATCTATTTTTAATAAACTTCATTAACAAGGATAGAATATACATTTGTTAACAAAGGTGTGGAGTAATATAGGATCTTGCTAGGACACAATAATTTACAGCACAACTATTTTTGTCTGCGATGATTTTAACATATGTGTTTTAGCAATTAGTTTCCTAAATTTCTTCATAGGTGTTTTTATATGTTCATATGTCAGTAGTTTTATTGTGAGACTATGTAAATGTATAATGACAACTGTCCCAACCAAGTTTATCCAAATGTGGTGTGTGACATATGACACATTGTATTTCAGATGATAAAAAACTTTCAGAATACGGAATTTGTGAGAATTGCAAGATTCATGTCATAACTAAAACTCAGGCAGCTCCTGTTACTGTTGAAGCACCAGTTTATGCTGTAGATGACTTTTGGAAAACCCTAGAAAGTATTTTACTCAAGCAATATGCTACACCGGATGTTCAAAAAATCATGAAGCAGTACCAAAAAGTATGTTTTATACATTATCATTTCTTTCTTACTTTACTTGCTCTTTTTAGTAAGACATTTTTTCAGTACTGGCAAAAGACTCTGATCATTGTTTTTAGTACGATATCTTTGGTATATATCATACCAAAAAATGCAATATTTTTATCTTATAATATGTATCTATTATATCTCAAGCTATTTTTCACATCTTTTAACCTTTTCTAAATACTTTTCTATAAAAATTACCTATTAATTTAAATTCAAAAAACTGAAACATTCATAATCATAAACTATTTTTAAGCTTCTCTTCGGTTGATTTGTTCGTTTAACTCCAAATCAAGCCATTTTTTTTATTTTTATATGCACAAGATATTTAAATAAGATTTTTATACTTAGGTCTGTTTTAGAGCGGCTGAACAATAGCTGACTTTTGCATTAAAATATTTACCAAAATTTTTCTCCATTTGGCTAATTGAAGAGGGGGGGGGAGGGGTTGCTGATAAGACAAGGGTTTGTGTGTTTTCCAAAATATCTTTAATATAGAATTATGTGAACAAATTGAAATGGTTGGCAACTATGCGTATGGCGAAAGTTAATCTCGCCGAAATCATCGAAATTGTCAATCGCGAAAGTTATTTCTCATGGTTTCGCAACCTTTCAGTTGCAAATGATTATTTTTTTTATATAGCCAAATTTTCAGAGAACATTAGGCGCAGCAAGAATGGTTTTTAAAATGCTTTCTGGTGTAAGTTTTATGTTTGTTTATTTTGCAGGACTACGAGCAGCTGTTGACAACAATGAGTTTAGACGACCTTGAAAGAATCGCTGCCCGTAAATTAAAAGTTTGACGAAAATTTGCAAAGTAAATCTGTCCGCATATAAGAGATACTTTAGATCCAGATCATCGTTGTTGCATCAACATTAAAATTAAAAAAGGAAATATCGAGACTTACCATGCCATGTTGGGCACGATAAAATTCATCGTGAACCAATTCTAGCAACTTAACTTTCGCAAGCCAAATTTTATGTTTTTACGTTAGTTTGTGTGTACTTTAAAGATAAGGTAACTGCAATAAATAGCATGGAACCTGTAAATTATTATCACTCGCTTGTTATGAAGTCCTATATGAATTAAGTAGTATAATAATTATGTCTTATTTTAACATATTAAATATAGTTTAAAAATCGACTCTATTTATTAAGTTATTTCTGGGATCTAGTTTGTGTCGAAGAAAAAAAATTGCCCTGGGTGCGAATTTTAAACATTACCTTTAAATAGTAAAATGCTCAGGTGTTGAAGTGTAAAAATAATGTTTCATATGACTTGTTTTAAAGTAACGAACCAAGTTCGTTACTAGCGTTTTTGGTTTTAGATTAACGAAAGGGTCTGGAAACAAACTGTAAGAACATCGCTTATGTTGTTCCTTTTAACCTAAAATATATTGTTAACGGATGTGAAATAAAAGACTGTTTGTTAAAAGTTTTATAACCCTGTTTTATCTTTGTTTCGAATCCGTTTTTAATTTTGGGAGAAACACCTGATGTAAAAAATGTTTTATAGAATAAAAAGAACTTTCAGTGGTGTTGGTTGATTAGTTATAGCATTGTATTTATGTGCAAAAGATCTGTCCCAGGTAGAAGGGCTGGCTCTAAACGATAAAAACATAACAAAATAATTTTACGTGAGCATAAAAACAATTTCTCCTGGACTAGCTGGCTGTGTTTTTTTAAGTAAGTGTTTTTTTAAACCAAGATCTTTAAGGCGGGAAATTTTCATGTTTTGTGGATTTTTTTGCTTGATTGATATTTGGGAAAAGCAAATATTTAGAAATTATTGAAAAAATGTTTAAAATTTCACAAAAATATAAAAGAATAATTCCAATCTGCTAAATAATACAATCTATACAAGCATATATTCAGCATATTCAGGCTCTGATAGTGGAAATATTTAAGCAGATCCTAGGCATAATGCTAATCTTGGTGAATCCTACTGGTTTGTGTTTTTTCTTGTTTTATGCGTATCTTAATTAGACACAGACTTTAATTCCTTCTACACAACAAGGCTTATTTAACACCACTTACACTGTCTAAGCTTGCCTTGTGTAATTATACCTTTAGTTTTGTTGCTGTTCTTTTAAAGGATGAAAACGATTTTTTCTTATCCCATAAGGCAACGTTTAATTTTTTTCCAATAAGCCTGACTGTGTTTTTCGTATAAGCATCTCCCAACTTGATTTTCAATTTTCACTTGCTTTTAAAACCCGTAGTAACCTTATTTGCTTCCTTTACAACTTTGTTTTTCAATTACGTTTTACATTGTCAAAAATTAGTGCTGGCGAAAAACCTAACAATTATCAATTCGACAAATGCAAATTTTGGGCTCACATAAATTTTAATGTCAGACTGTTGGGGAATATTTCGTTGTTTTCACTTTTTAATGGCTGCCATGTTTAAAAGTTTAATGCAGACATGGGAATAGAGTCAGAAATGGTCATTGTTTGGCGCTTTGTTTATATGACAGGGGGTGGGGACGTTTTTTATTTTTTTTTTACAAAAACACTAAATGTATTTAATTGATTTTTAGAAAGGATGAGAGAATGGACAAGTGAAAGGTCATTTAGAGTGTCCACTCAATATTAACTCTTTTGATTACAAAACCTTTTTCAGCTTCTTTAACCTTGAATTACCTCGAAAATGTAAAATTTAATAACAAACCTATTGATAAAACAGCTGATTAAAAATTATTTTGGAACAATTTTAAAATTTAATCCCTGTCAACATTTTGAAATATGAAGATAGTCCTGATTGATCATCTAAACCTAAAATTCCTGACCTTTAACTGACATTTCATAAAAAGGAAAAAAATTTCCTGATATTTTCCTGATTATTATTACTTCAACGGCCACTCCCAGGACCACTACTTCAAAAAAGATGCCCACGGAGGAGGTGAGAAACGCATAAAAGGTCGGATAGGATCGCATGAAAGAGACAAACACAGTACAACTATATTTTCGACACTTAAAATTGATGAAATGCAAGTGTAACTTGAGTAAGACTCATTTATGCTTGCACCTATTAGATTAAAAAATTTAGTACAACAAAAATAAACATTGACAAAATATGCGATCCATAACTCGTGTATAACAAACGCGCATAAATCCCGTTGCGTTCATGGTTTATATACAGCATAGTGTCTTTTTGAACTTATATATATAATGACGTCTTTCCATCACCTGTCACGTTTTCCTAAAAACATTAAAATTTGGAAAATATCGATTTCTCCTAACATTTTCTAAAATAGCAGATTTTTAAAAAACCTTTTTTAAAGTCTTATAGTAAAATATAGAGCGGTTTTCTTTTCAATTTAGAACCATTATTCCATTACGGTAGAATTTCACTCATATATGAGATATACAGAGCCTTATGGCGCGAACACGGTTGCAATTTCCCAAACAAAGATGGCGGATCGAGTGTCCTCAAATTCTCTGTAGTGTAATGAGTTATCACACGTCAAAAAAAAAAAAAAAAACTTTAAAAAAGTTAGAAAAAATGTTTCATTTAGGGGCTGATTACATGGAGAATTTCAGCCCGGGTCGAAATTTCAACTCGGGGCTGGGCTGAAAAATGTTTTGCTATTACATGGAGATCGAGCACATGCGCATGGTTGTTTTCAACCCCAGCTAAAAATGATTTTGCGATTATATGACATTTCCGCCCCGGGGCAAAAATCCTAGCTCGGTAAGTTAGCTCTACCCAAGTTGAAATTTCTGCCCAGCTTAAATTCTCCATGTAATCAGCCCCTTAGTTAGGAATTTGACTTACGGCAGGCTTACTCCCGCTGATTTTCTTACCATAAAACCTAGCTCTAACCCACTAACATACAGGGGAGTGACCTGGCGTTGAATACTCTGTGGAGCGCTTAATAAGAGCCGTAAACTGTGCCACACGGTCAGGTGGAGCGCTTTAGTACAGGTATAAAGTATGTCGTAAACCAAGTGAAGCGCATACACCATTATAGTTTCAAAAAATAAATTTCCCGCAACAATAGGTGAAATAAAAGTAGAGTTTACAAACCGTTGTTACCCTGTCATAGGAAAACAATCGCGCAATATTATTTTATTTTGCGGAATGAGTTTTTGTGAAAGTTAAGAAATTAATTGTGACACCGGGCTGAGCGCATAGTATAGTTAAACCGTGTTGCACAGCGTATATGGATAATACCTTTTTGAAAAAAACTTTCTCGCAGACACAGGGGGCTGAGCGGTTAGTCCAGGGAAACACTGTTGCACATCCATACAGGCATGATTCCCGAGAAAGTTTAAGAATTAATTGTCACAGTGGGCTGACCTTAGTACAGGTAAACCGTGTTGGACATGCCCATAGGCGTAACAGCCTTTACCAAAAAAGCAGACTGGGCTAAGCACTTAGTACAGTTAACAGAGCTGAACAGGCGTGTAGAGGCGTAATACCATTTTCCAAAAAAACTTCGGTTTAAATAAAAACAAAGGGAACATCCTGTCGTTACCAATTGCTCAGCCATTTTATTTGCAGTAAAGGTTTTTTAGGAAAATAAGAAAAGATGTAGCTACCAGCTAACTGCATTTAGCATAAGAATTATTACTTAAAAATATTACAGTAGCCAAACTGCATTTTTACTCTCACTTTTTAGCGAAAGATAGGAGCTAAATGGCTACAGTATCAACATATAAATAAATAAATGTTGGGTAGGATAAAAAGCTCTTTATACCATACAGATTAGTAATAAGTAAGGCTCTAGCTAGCTAGCCTTCAAAATCTTCGTTCCAAGCCAAAAATCTTAAAACTGGTGCGTTTAAGATCTATACGTGACTAAAAACGTGACAATATATTTATCTTAACATTTTAGAACATACAAAAAACAAATATTACAAAAATAAAAAGGTTATAAAAGACAAAAAGGTAAAAGAATCACAAACAACTGTACTGTGTTTTTTTGTGTGTTTATTTTGTGATCTGACTTACGCACTTTAAATTCCATAATACACATAGAAAACATAAATGCGTAAGTTCGTCCAATGATTCAGCATGTAGCCTCGACCCCGTTAAAGGCTAAAACACAGGCTACATTCCCATTTCGCGCGTCGTAGTAGTAGGAGTTGCCCGATGATTTTAAATACGATTCCACTGCGTTGCAACCGTGAATTAGGAAATTTTACTTTAATTAACCATTTATTACAGAAGAAAAAAATGTATTGGTAAAATCAATTTAATTTTTTTAGTCCAAGGCGATACACAAAATTTAGTGGGTTAAACTAAAAACTTTTGAGCTTAGTGGATTAATTGAAAAATAATAAAATATCTAAGACTTTTCCTTTTCGCTGACTAAAAATAAATGTCTATCATCAACAAACAAACAAAACAAATCACGAAGACTCATAGACAAGGTTTCAAAAATATACCAATTTGATTTTTCTTCGGACATGTTTCGAAGTAGTTTTAATAAAATACAAAGTGGACAGAAAACAGAAAAGCAGATACAAACCTTTGGTGCATTTAGTACATCGTAACGCTGAGCTTCGGGCGGTGAATCAAAACTATACATCTGGAGTTTCACATTATGGTTTGTTTCCATGTCTTTCGTCGTAATATAGTTGTCGTAACCTTGGTGACGATCCGTCGTATCGTAACTACTGCGTACACACGAAAGAGAAATTAGTTTAATACTTTAAAGCTTACCTCCCGCGAAAAAACAAGTTGATTTTATATAAAAGTGCTTAAAAGTTTGAAAAGACTTTTTAGTGGTCTATCAATGGTACCTGGTGATATGTGTTTTTAGCCATCCTGTTTTTATTTTGAAAATATTTATATAAATATTAATACTTGTTACCCTGTTTATCACTCATACCTGCAATTTTGTCTCAGCATCTAACGATCTAACTTATGATGTATACCATAATAACATTAGCACAAAAAGCTAAAATTTCAGATCCTTTACCTCAAAACACAACTAAAATTGTTCCAAAAAAAAGACAGGTTTGCAAGCTCTTTCGTGTGAGTTTCATGTGAGTTTCGCGAACCTAAAGTCGCCAAAAATCAAGCTGTTCGCAGTATTTTAATTCCCATAAAAAACTAAAAAAACAAACAATAGCTATCCCAAGTTTATCAATTAGCATTCTTTAATTCCACACTTTACTACAAGTGGGCTTATGTTTTGCGTGAATGCATAGTTTACTAATAAAAGCTCAAATTTACTAATTGGGGGACAAATTTTTGCGAGTTCATGGCAAAGTCACAAAAATTATTCCCGTGATTATCAGTACCAAGAAACATCCCCTCATTTGTCAGTTGACTGAGGTAATTGCTTTATACCGTGCCATCCGTGCCAGACAAAAACAATTCCTATATACGTTCCGCATCACTTATCAAATTTAGAATCAATGAAATTCTTTGTAGGCTTTACAACTTGTGCGTCTGTCCTTAGTAGGTAGTTAACTGTCCATGGATGGTCCTTAGTAGGTAGTTAACTGCCCATGGATGGTCCTTAGTAGATAGTTAACTGCCCATGGATGGTCCTTAGCAGGTAGCCATGGATGGACTTTCATTAAATTTTTTTTCTTGGTATATAAATTCCAATTTGGCAGTTCTTTTTTCTGTCTCTTATCCCTCAAAAAACGATATAAAGTAGGAGAAAGTAATGTCATCAAGTTGCTTTTTGTGAAATTCGCTAAATTTTATTTTCGCAAAATATTAGGAATTTTTACCTTTGAAAATTTCAATTCTTTTTTCGTAAAATTTATCGTGAAAATTAACCCAGACTTTTTCCCACTCCCTGGTATAAACTCAATCATACGTACTTCTTCATAGATTTCTCAACACAACACTTCACACACAAACAACATGAAAGAATAAGAATCAGCAACGATGCCAACGATCCAATCACTGCCACAAGTATGATAGCGTCGTGCGACCCTAAAAATACAATCATTTATCATCCATACAAAAATAACAGCGACTGTTATCTGGCCTTAAATATTTATTCATGTTCAAACGAAATTCATTTACTGCAACACAGTCAATTCTTCAGTCTAGTCCCCAATGTTTCTTAGGTGTTGGATGTAGAAAATCTAATAAACATTGGGGACAAGGTTATTAATTGCGTATAATAAGCGTCTGACCCCCGATTTTTTTAACCTAGGTCTATTTTCGATTGGTAAAGGACATGACTTTGATCTTCCTTTGTTTAATAAAATGCTAAGGTCTTGTCTTGGGAAGCAAGCATTTAAGGGGCTCTTATATAGAGGCTTGTAACTTGTTTTTATATGCAAAAAAACGCTACAACTACTACAATAATTTTCATAACAAAATAATTTAATTACTCAAATTCCTTTGAAAAAAGCATTTAGGCGAGATAACAGCAGACAGGCTGGCCCTCCAACCGGGCTGGCTCGAGTTCCATATGAACAGCCTCTAGAACTCTATTTTAGAAATTCGCTTCTCCTTTTTCACACAAAGCCACGTTCACCTTGCCCAAAAAGGTTTATTGTTGACCCCAGTACTGAATAAAGGAGCTCGTTCTGAACAACTCACCTGCATCATTTGACACCATTATTGTTTACAAAAAGTTTTCAACTTATTCATGTCAATCGTACACATTGCTAGGCGAAGTTGTTTACTTTCTCAGTTCTAATCATTACTTAAATATTATATACTGCATGTAGCAATGTGCAAACACAACAAGGTGTGCAGAGGATCTTCGAAATGTGGAGAAGATCTTCGAAATGTGGAGAAGATCTTTGAAATGTGGAGAGGATCTTTGAAATGTGGAGGAAAAGAACACTTACATTCATATTCTTTTACCACTTTCCGGTCTCGTTCACAAGCAAACCCGTTGCCATGGTAACCTGTGTCGCATTCACATGTAAAAGTTGACTTATCTGGCTGATTGGTACATGTGGCGTTCACGTGACATGGGCGTCGGCTGCATAATTCTGCGACTGAAAAAACGGATATCTAATTAAGAAGCTTTTGTGGAGAAAATGATTTGCGATTTTACGAATAAACGCAACCAATTTAGTTCATTAGGAAAAAGGATCACAATGCATATATATTTTTTTAAATTCGAAAAAATACCATTAAATTACAAGAATCAGGAAATTTTACTTTAGTCAGAGGTGTTTCAGTCGAAATTGTTCTTGTTTTGTTCTTGTATTTCGAGTAATTGAATTTCCGCGCCCGAAGGCGTAGGAAATTCTTTAAAACCGTCGTTTTTTTATTTCGGAGCATTTTTTGAGAAAAAATCGACCCTGGGATTTCATGTTGGTCCGTTACAGATGTAAACTTCGTACCCAAGCTCCTTAACTACTGGGAAGTCTAGTATTGACGCTTCAGGCCAAAATTTGTATTTGTTTTCGACAAAATTTGGCACAGTTAACAAAAAAGTATGCTGAACATAATGGTGACATAATAATTTTGATTTTTGTCACCTAAATGTCATTTTAGGCCAAAATTGGTCCAAAAATTAGAACTAATTTTCAACAAAATTTGGAACACTTAACAAATAAAGTATGCTGAACATGACGGTGACATCAAAATTTTGATTTCTACTTACCTAAATGTCATTTCAGGCCAAAATTGGTCCAAAAATTAAAACTACTTTATTTTTAACAAAATTTGGCACAGTAAACAATTAAAGTATGCTGAACATGATGGTGACATGAAAATTTTGATTTCTTGTTACCTAAATGTCATTTTAGGCCAAAGTTGGTCCAAAAATTAAAACTACTTTATTTTTGACAAATTTTGGCACAATTAACAAAAAAAGTATGGTGAACATGATGGTGACATCAAAATTTTGGTTTTTTGCCACCTTAAATGTCATTGTAGGCCAAAATTGGTCCAAAAATTAAAACTACTTTATTTTTAACAAAATTTGGCACCGTAAACAATTAAAGTATGCTGAACATGATGGTGACATGAAAATTTTGATTTCTTGTTACCTAAATGTCATTTTAGGCCAAAGTTGGTCCAAAAATTAAAACTACTTTATTTTTGACAAATTTTGGCACAATTAACAAAAAAAGTATGGTGAACATGAGGGTGACATCAAAATTTTGGTTTTTTGCCACCTTAAATGTCATTTTAGGCCAAAGTTGGTCCAAAAATTAAAACTACTTTATTTTTGACAAATTTTGGCACAATTAACAAAAAAAGTATGCTGAAAATGATGATGGTACAAAAGTTTGATTTCTTCTTGCCTAAATGTCATTTCAGGCCAAAATTTATCCAAAAATTAAAACTGCTTTATTTTCGACAAAAATTGACACAGTTAATAAAAAAAGTATGCTGAAAATGATGGTCACATCAAAATTTTGATTTTTTGTCAACTAATGCCGTTTAAGACCATAAACGTTTCAATCGCAAGACTTTCAACCATGAATGATAGGCTGTATTTTTTGTTAGCAATTTCTTTTAAAATGTGAGTTTATTATGACACGTTTCGTTTTGTTTGCGTTTGTTGTAAGATATAATGTCACTGGTGTGCTTTATCTTCAGAGGTTCATGCACCAAACCCCTTCGAATGTTTGGCACAATAACACAACGAATTAGCAGGTTTTCATCAAATATTTTGGTAGCGTGCGGAAATTCTTAGAGCCCCCAGGGCTTCTTGTTTTTATTTATTTTACAGCACATTACACATTTTTGTCACTAAGTCAAAGTTTCTCAAATTTGTAACAACAGATTTTTCGAAATTTTTCGCCCTAAAATATATTTCTGTAAATTCAGCAATTCAAGCCTTACCATTGTTCTTATTTTTTTAACCATTCCTACAAAATTGTGTAATACTAGAAAGTCATTAAATTTAAATTACTTTTATTGCTATATATCTTCATAACTTACAAATCAATGAAGTCTCCACCGTCCCGTTAAAATGTACCGTCCCATTTTTTGAAATAGACGTATTCTTAACTTGTGCATTGAACGCAGTGTTGAGAGCTGAGGTGTTTAAATATACATCGGATGAGATCGAATAATCCACAATGAGACTTCCAATTCTAAAGATATAATTGAATTCAAAGGTATAAGTTTTCTTAGGGCTTGTTTACAAATGACATCAATCATTTTTCAAGATTTTTTTAGCCTGTGTCAATTTTGCTATACCCCCTTCCCTTGAGTTGATTTAAATGAAAAGCCAAAAATAGCAAGACGGGAGGATTTGCAAAAGCTGATCACATTTAGTGTTAACATATTTATAAAAAAGTCAACAGTAGTGTCAACCCCCTCCACCGTCAACCAGCGTCAAGTTCAGCATAACCTCTACCCCTAACGGTTAACGACATTTGTGAGCAATTCCTAAAGTCGGAGCCGTTAATTAAAAGGCGGTGTTTCTTTTTGCCGGCGTTTAAAGCCTTGTTCACACTGATGGTGTCAAGGGGGTTGAACGTTCATATAGGCGCTTAACGCGATACTGAATATGTAGCGTAAATGGTCTGCGTTAACAGTGTTAACACCACACCATGAAATTTTGTAGAACGCGATAACGCTTCCTTTAGCGCTGGTGTCGAAATATCAAAATTTTTAGATATTTAACACCGGTGTTAAGGCAGTGTTAAGAAATTTTTTTAACGTTTTTACAAAATCGAATGTTTCACATCACAAATCGAACATTTCCCTTACAAATAATGTTTGAGACTGAAAAATCTCTTGTTTTAATACGAAAAGGTGTCTGCGAATGAGAATACCGAACAAGGCTAAAATTCTTTCCAATGGAGATAATGCACAAATTTTGAAAAACAATTTGTTTAACGGCTATTTAAATTACAAAGACTAACGTCAATGATATTATGAAAGTTGGTGAAAAGCCACTGCAGCGCACTTTTAAGTTTAGGGTCAAATAACTTGGAAATTAATGGGAGTAACAGACGTCGTCTCCTGTGTCCGTAACTAGGGACCGCCTTGAATCAAAATAGGACTAGTTTTAAAAAGCTGGGTGAATCCATTTGTTTCGGAACAGACGGATTGATGAAGTCATCAAAATACCTAAAAAACCCAATATCTCCTATAACCGTTCGTCAAAAGTACATGATCCTATACATTTTCTTGATCAGTCTTTCACGCTCTATACAACAGAGGTACACAAATTTAAAAAAAATTTTGGTCTAGCGGGTTTTTGCTGAGGTCAGCAAGATTTTTAAACCCTTATATCTCTTTAATTGTTTGTCAAAAACACATGATAGAAAACAGCCATTTAAATTTCTTTATTTAAATAAAGAATTAATTAAAAGAATTGATAAAAAATTTATGCACTACACTAACTCATTAAAACAATTTATATTTCTTCTATTATATTATTACGAAAGTTATGTCTGTCTGTGACCGCCAAAATGGATATCTTCATTTTTCTTTGATGTCGCCGAAAAGTTATGTCTTATTTGTTAACTCTACTGACGATACGACAACAACGTCAATAACATCAATTAAGCGTCAATATATCTTATTTTATTTCCCAATCTTCTGCGCAAGCAGAGTATGAGCGAAGCTCGATAACCCAAAATCCTCAGCAGTTCATTTCCCAAATCTTACTGAAGGTGACGGACGTGGTCGATTTGTTGGTGTTTGCGATTGGTAAACTTCAGCTATGCTAATCCGTTTTTTATTCTTTTTCTATAGCTAGCTATATTTTATTATTTTTTCCATAAGTAGTAGAGAATTATATTTATTCCTTCTCTTATATAATTTTATTTATTTACTTATTGCTATAGATCTAAAATTTATGGTGAGCTGCAATCAAAATGGCAGACACCTCAACTCCAAAAGAGGGTGGTTAACCCATAGTGTTAGAAACTCCAATGGATTTTTTAACTAAGCTCCTTCCAGCCATGCAACAACAGCAGCTGGAATCAATCACAGCCCTAGGAGAAAAATTTTCTACTTCATTGAACAGCCTCCGAGCCGATGTTTTAAACAATGATAATAACTTCCATGTGTACCGCAGTGGAGACAATTCTCCTGGTCTAAGTCATGCAGATAAACAAAATGAAGCAAATGCTTCCATATCCTAGAGGAAGGAGAAGATCCAGGTCTTCATCAGCAGAAACTTGCCTCAGTCATGCAGAATCTAGCTCTTGTACTAGGAGGTCTAGTAAAAAAGATGTTGATGTCATAAGTACATCAACATCAAACCAACTGTATGATGATTTAATGAATGAAATGTTGGGGCAAGAAGAAAACCAGTTAGACGACCCAGACCAAGATGTCTGGTCTGACCTCATCAAAGAATATAACATGAAGACTCCTTTGGCACAGAAGTAGCTCCACCTTTAGCATCTATGGCTAAACTCATGTGGTCGAAGAAACGTACCAATAAAAAATTGAAAGGCAGACTATAGAACGTCCAAATTCCCACGAATTGCCGTTTTTCTCTGTAAAGAGCTGCAACAAACCTATTTGGGCCAAGGCAGACAGCAAAAGATCAAATGATCTGGTATTGCAGAAACTGCAAACCACTGTTTCGAAAAGCCAAGTGCATATCTTACAATTGGTAGACCAAATTATTAAGGCACCCAAACAAGGAAACCTTATTGTAATAAAACCATCCATTTTATCAAATTTGGCTAAAGATGCCCTCTGTCTAATCGGTAACGCCAACCAGCAGCTAAATCAGTATCGAAGAGGAGGATTAATCGGTGCAATGCCTCACCTAAAAGGATTGGCAAAGGATGTGTCTGAAGAAGACTTGTTGCTGTTTGTAGATGATTTGGACAAAAGAATCCAATCATTGCAAGATGAGGAGAAAACTAGTAAAGCGCTCTCACGACCATCTACACCATATTCAAAAAATAACTTTAAAAAGTACAAATAGCCATCCTCCAGTTATTCCTCCTCTGCAAAGTATAACCAGTCAATAAACGAGAAGACCTTCTCAAAAGATCGAAACCACTCCCTGAGAAGTTAAACTCAGAAGATTTGGAAAATAAAATCTGGATCAATCATCATACGTAAGTACTCGATTAATCCTTCAAATTTAAATTAATAAAGCCATTGCAATGCAATTATAACTCTAAGGCTTGTAAACGAGGTGGTTATTTTTCATCGCGCGGTAGAGTTGATAACCACATCTCTGTAACCGTTCATCAAAATCACATAATCCTTTACATTTTCTTGATCAGCAATTTAAGCAACCTCGTCCCCAGGCGCTTTTGCTTTTTTGACATCATGTGAGCGCTAGCGGTTTTGACATTAGCAACAAGCCCTGGGGACGAGGATGCGCTTTAAGCTCTATTTAATGAAGGCAACGGTATACAAATTTCTAAAAGAAATGTTTTTGTATTTTGACAGGTCTTTGCTTACGTCAGCAAAATTTTAAAAACTTGTATCTCCTTTAACGGTGATTAAATTGAAAAAAGCAGCAACCAAATAAATTTTTGATAAAAGATCTTCTTTATTGTTTTTCTTCCTAAGTGGATTTTTCTTATCGACTAAGCAACATGGCGAAACGAACAGACGAGTAAATTTTTGAAGCTGTCCGGTCATATCTTGTGTTGTATAACAAACGATCTAAAGATTTCAAAAAAAAAAATTAAAGAATAATTGCTGAAAAAAAGTAGCTGGAGAACTTGGTTTTAAAGATGGTATGTGGCTACTGTAGTTGATATGTTATCGTTTGTTTATTTTTGTTTTGGTTGTTAGGCTTTTTTTAATTTTTCGTATCTTTTAGTTCAAGCAGTGAAAAAGCATTTTCAAATTCACGCAAACGGTATAAAAAAAATTTGAAAAATCCAATCAATCTAAGATTTCTGTCGCCGAAAACAAGACAATCAGAGATTATTTTAAGTGTAGTTTCATGCATTGGACTGATCTATATATTGCAGCCAGACCAACTCGTTGCAGTATTCCTGTCCCACAATCCGACGGCAATGAAAGCAATGCTGGTGATGTGACAACAAATGATAAAAAGAAGTGCTCAAAGGCAAAGAAAATGAAGAAAAATCATCCGTATGAGAGTGAAAGTGATTTCATGAAGTCACTAGCAGCCAGAATTAATACCCAACAACCGAACACCACGTGACATCAAGCAACCTGAACCTGCATCATAAGAAAATTGTGAAGCCCAACACAAGCAAGCAGGTATTTTTCAACATTGGCAACGGTTGCGTGTGCTAGCCGGTAATTGACAATTCTTTGCGCAATAGATCAACCTCGACCATACAGTAAAAAATTTCGTCCTCTACTAAAAAGTATGGCACATTTTCGAAAGAAAAAGATGGTTATTTTTAATAAAGAAAGGTCTACTTCATTTTTTCCAAATATATCATGAAGACCGGAAATTTGTAAAACACCATTATACTCGCCTTAGGTTACGTACGTGAAATTGTACTTTGAATCACATATCGCTAGCAGAATAATGATAAAAAAGCCTTAATTCTATTTTTATCAACAAACTCTGGCATGTAAAACAGCATGAAGAAGCTAATTGCGTTCACGGTGTTATATCCTTGGCGTAGTATCAATGAAATTTCTTAACACCCTAACACCGATAACGCTTTTAACGCCGTTAGAATCATCAGTGTGAACAAAGCTTAAAAAAACAAATACAGAATTTTATCACGTGACGTTTAATTTATTCTTATTCTATAAAAATAAATTTAGTCACGTGATAAAATTCTGGGTCCGTCTTACCTTAATTCTTTGATTTGTATTCTAACAGCATTCGAAGTTATCTTTGAAAATGCCTCCTTTAACTAAAGCAAAACAAAAGTGGAATGTAATCACCGAAAGGGCCCACCTTTAGCCCTTTGTGCGAACAAAAAATACTACAGAATGAAAAGTACAAATCCGTGGACGGTCTCTTTTAAGAACATGTACTGTGTTGATTGTTTGTCAGCTAAGTCATCGTAAGTTAACGGTGCTCCTTGTAGCATTGGACTTGCAAGTGTTAACGTGCCATCTGCACTGTATAAAGCTAATGTGAAAGATGAAAAAAGTTTTTTTCAATACGAGTTGTTTGGTTTGGATCCTTTTTTTTACTATAAACATAAGAAGACTATAAAAGTTAACTCCTTCTTTAATACAATTCTCATTAGTCTGAATCTGTGGTATAGTTTGTTTGTTTTTACTGAAAATATATTATTTGAAACATATACTTATTGTAAAATGGACGGATGGTCTTAAATTTCAATGGCTTACACGATAAATCGAGTAGGAAAAAATTATTTTTTTAATCAGTGAACGATACACACACATAGAAGCGCCTAAAAATACTCTCTCTAATAACTCGTCGCATAAAATTCAAATATAACATTGATCGAAATGATAAAGACAAAGAATGCAAACCTGCAGTTGTCTCTACTGTAGAGGTAGTTATGGATGGAAGAAAATGTTCTAAAATAATAAACAAGAATAAAGTAAATATGTCAAACCTTCATGTGTCATGGTATCTATATTTTTGAGAAATGTCTAGCGCAATGACCATCATCTTGAATTTTTTTTTAAAGATGTATATATGAACACGTGTAACTCCAGCGTCCAAGTTTTACTTCAATTTCTCAGACAATGTACTCTATAGGTAAAGTTTAAAAGAAATTACTACGCACACGACCCTTTTTTAATACAAAAAAAAAATCATTACATACTAATTTTTCCCTTATTAAAAGTTGGGTTTAAAGAGCGTTAGGTTATTATTGTAAAATGATATAATCATACCTTGCCATTGCATGCAATATCTTGCAGGACAATATTCATTTTCAAATACAATTGGTGAAAATTGATAGACAAAAAATGATGAGCAGTTTTTAATCCAGACGAGCTGCTTGACGTCACAACTACACATCTTGTTTCTTTCTGTAGGATTTTTTCGCTTTTGAATACAGACATAAGAAGGCGTAAGAAGACTCTCTTTCAGCGGATGCTCTCCAAGTAACCAAGTAAGTCCAGTGGATCCACAATTTAAACCAGATCGATCTAATTCATCTGTCTTACATCTTTCTTTCATTTTTAAGTTTTGATGGTTTTTAGAGATAAATCGAACAGCACGTAGATACTTGTCATCACACTGGAATAATCTATCCATTGATGCTTTCCAAAGTCTTGAATCGTCAATGATGGTCTCATAATTGGTGCAAAGGTCAGATATGGTGGAAGCGGTTGTTGTCGCTTCAATTGTTGTTGTTTCAGCTGCTTTTTCTGTTGTTGCAATGGTGGATGATGCTTTAGTGCTGGGTGATGCTTTAGTGCTGGATGATGTTATAGTGCTGGGTGATGTTTTAGTGCTGGGTGATGTTTTAGTGCTCACTGTTACTACTGTTTTAGTTGTCGTTGTTGCATTTTCAAAAACGTTTTTCGTTGTTGACTGCGACGAATTTTTCCCAACTGTAGTTGTTGGATCCACTGTGGTAGTTGCAGGTATTGCTGTTGTTGAAGGATGTTTCAAGACTGTTAAAAAGGAAACATGTTTAAAAATCATGTTTTTTATGTTGACTTCTGCCTCATTGAGCATTAAACAGTTAGTTCTAGGTGTCACATCTCTAAAACGTCTGCTGTGTATCTAATTAAGTAATATGCTGTAACTTGACAGCTTTCTTAATCCTTCCCAAATTGCAAATTTATTTCTACGTCAACCCTTTTTAGCAGTATCTCCAATAACACCCCCATGGCAAGCACATGACTGGCCTTTTTGACATTTTGCTGGACAAAATTAACGTATTGAATTAAGTAATACATTTTTTGATTCCAAATTCCATTGGCCGAAAGTTTTTTATCGTTCCTGGTAATCGTGATGCTGATGCTGCTTAAAGTTTCATTTATAGAGGAGTGCAGTTAAATATAAAACAACTGACCTTCAGTATGAGGAACAGTACAAGCTCTTGCACCACATACAGGAAAGATATCATTTCGTTTGTAGATGTAATACTTGCCACAGTTAATAACCTGAAGTTTTACAGACGTTTGACACTTGCAATTTGACGGTAGGGAGAAACAAAACTCCCTGTTTACAATCACTAAAAAACATGTTGAGAGACAATGGAAAAAACTTCAAAATAGAAAATGCTAAGACTTTTTCAGGAGGAGCATGTGATGCACACGCACACACATACGCGCAAATCGATTACACCATGCTATTCAGATAGTACACGCAAAATGCTAAATTTTATAAGAAGTTGGCCAATGCAGCACACTTGAAAGCACGCCAAAACACTTGTGCACACGTGGCAAGGTCAAAAGACTGAGTGCTCTTCAATTAATATTTTGTACAATCAATATTATGGTTTCTTAGACATAGCCAAAGCTCTGCTAATTACTTACCTTGCTCTTTCACAGGATGACCTTTAACCAGCCAGCCTTTATAGTATCCCCCGCATGGAAACGCCCCCGCCAAACTACTATTCACTGAACAAGTGTCAAGAAGTTTAGCAGACTGGTTAAATACAGAATCTTGGTAATAAAACCGCGTCCAGTTCATACCAAATTTTATATCTTTGCAGAGTACTGATTGGTTCGACTGGGAAGGGAAACTTTTCCACAGTCTATTTGTATCTATTACCGTATCGTAGTTTTGGCATTCCTCTCGCACTTTGGGCTCTAAAAGTACAACTATTTTTCACAAGGTGGACAACACATGTAATTTTTTAGATTTTGGCCCTAGCATTCTGCTTCTGAGATTAAAATATCTCATATATGACAATATCGCAATTTAAGGTAGCAGTAACTATTTTAAAAATCGGAATTTTTTTTTTACATAATTTGTAAAGAAAGGTTATTTTCAGACTATATCCATATTTTTTCTGTTATAACGCACTTGTAACGAATTTATAGCTATAATACGATTCTTTCACCAAGAATATTCAACCTCAACAATTCCTGAGATGAGATTTCTTTTAAAAGAAACAAAAGGCTATTGTGAGAAAAATATAAAAAAACAAAAGTTTTGATACGAACAACCCAAGGTTTGTTTTAAAACAGAAGTCGATGTAAAATCATAAGTTTGTAAAAAGTTGAAGCTCGTGAAAGCTACTTATTTTCTTCTTTATTGCATATTAATGAAATGAATGAATGAATAAATGAGTATATCTGCTGACTCAGCAAATTAAAAAAATAAACAAAACTGTTTCTATGTGCAAAGTTCGTATTGATAATACACTGACTGAAAAACGAATCTGTTTGAACGGCTAAAAAAGGGTTACTGCCACCTTAACAAACTTTACCATACGTAAGAAAACTTTACTTCACCCACATAAAATTACTAGAGTGCAATAGGTAAAAAATAGTTGTTTGTGAGATATGTTACACATCTTGTTCATGAAAAAACTATAAATATATAGAGAAAAGTTTTTCTTACTAGGTTTCTCATTCTCCACTACGCAAAATCTGGCTTTTATCTGTGGCAAATAGTAAACAAAAAATTCTCCACAATTTCGCACCATTATTTCTTGTTTTGCACCAAAGAAAGGCTGGTATGTGCAAACTGTCGGCGATAAAAAACTTATTTTGCATTGAATGGGACGTAATGGTAATGGGACGTTACGCGCTTTAAGATCTAAGTGCCGGTAAGAGAAATTTTGAGCTTGGATTCGGACTTGACCTAAAAAAAATGTAAAAATGCTGCTTATAAAAATGTATTATAGTAATAAAGAAAGAGCCGTCATACGTGAAACCAACAGGGTCAATATAATGTATACAATTCAAAGCATTGAAAACGCCCTTAGTTTAAAGCTTACTTGTATGAAAGAGTTTCAAAAGTATTTTTTTTTAAAATCTTGATTGTTTGTTAAGATTTTGGTCCTAGAAAGAAGTCCCACTAATTATTGCATGAAATGCTATCGAGTGAGGTGTTGTATTTAGTGTTGGCCAAAGCATAAAGAACTAGTTTTTTGCCGTTCAGTTGGGCGTTATCAAGATTTTACATAAATTTCAATATTTAACTACTATAATTATGCTCAATAACAGCAAATACAGTCAGCGCTCGTTATCTCGACTACCCGTTATCTCGAACTTTCCTTATCTCGACCTATTTTTACGGTCCCTTGAGTACATTTTATCACGTTATCATCACAAAAAAAAATTCGATTAGAAAAACATTCGAACGTTCGAATTTCTCAAACTTTCTCAAAATCAAGATTTCGAATGTTTACAATTTTCTGTTCGTTTACACATCATGTCTGGGATAAAGCGTAAGCTCAAGGTAAAAAGGAAGGTGTGACACAGAAAGATGTGGCAGCTAAGTTAAGGGTACCAAGAAACACCATATCTACATGGGTAAAAATAAGGACAAGTATTTTGCTGCTTTCAAAAAATCTTCTAATAAACGACGAAAAAAAAGAGAAGGCGCCAACAAAGACAGAGGACAGAATATCTACTAAAAAGCAAAGTAGCGTTTTGAATTTTCTTGAATGATTAAATACATGCAGTAATAATTGATTCTTCTGATTAATATTCCATCCCTGACCAAGTTTAAGGTGGTTCCCCTAGAAAAATTTCTAAATTTGAAGAATTGTCATTTAGCTGTTTTCTGACAGCAAATTCATTTTGGAATACCGTGGCAAGTAGTGCTTATGACAAATTTAGGTTTTTCTTGCGCATTCTGCCACTTTTTCCAACCAACCGCAAATATAAGTGCATAGCGACGCCCATAGTAACCATTATCGCATTTTTAGACAGCTTTCTTGCCCCTCGGTCGATGTCTAATTCCTTGCAATAGCTAGATTATACTTTGGGGCCACCTAAGACAATATATGACAGTTCTGAATATTAAATGCGGTGTTCCACAAGCATTCAGAAAGCTGTCTTAACGACGCACCCTCCGAAGTGAACTCGTGAGAGTTTACTCGTCATCAATTACACTTAAGACTTCTTCACCAAATACCTAAGAGCCTTAGGTATTTGGTGCTTTACAGGTCGAAATCGTTCACCTTTTGTCCATCCACAAGTCAAGAATGTTCATAAAATATTCTTTAAACAAGTTTCTTTGCCGTTTAAGTTCGGAATCCACGAACAAGAATTCTCAAAATCGAAGCACCCACGCTTTACAATTTCTTCTGAGGATGCAGGCATTAGTACCACCTAGTGTTTAAATGAAACCGATTTGCAAATCAAAGTTTTGTCTTTCAGTTATTTTGTCGAAATATTGCCTGTTTCGCCCTGTTTTAGCTTTTCTGTCGTCCAAAAAATACCGCATCAGTTCTCTAAGACGAGTCAGCCTTGCGAAAATGCGCTTCACTCAATCCATACACGTGACCCTTGAGGAACAATTGGTTATTTGTTATTTGGTTAGGCGTCGAGCAGCAAAATGTCATATTTTGCCTATACCTCTCCTAGCAACGGGTAACTATGGCAACCAATTAGTGAAATTTTTGACCTAATTTTGTCGTACATACTATGATATCCTCATCAAGTATCTTCAGAAAAGACAATCCTCTGCGATATAGTTTTTTTCTAGGGTCACCGCCTTAAAAATTTAAATATTTTTTTAATGTGTCCCTGATATTGACAAACTTTCCTTATCTCGACGTTTTTCACGATCCACGCTCCTTATCTCAACCATCCACTATCTCGAACTTTCGTTATCTCGACCTTTTTCACCGTTCCCGTGGAAGGTCAAGATAACGAGCGTCTACTGTATATGCTTTAGAGCTGATGACGTCAAAATTTGGCATAATTAGTGAATTATATCTCCAAAACCAATAAAGATTTTCAAAGAATAAAAAGATTCCTAGATAAAAATCTTTCATACGAGCTCAACTTGTTCTTTTTCGCGGAAGGTAGGTTTTAAGCCACGGGGACACGGGATAATTTTTCAGGCGATGGTAACAAATTTAATTTTGTTACTACTACTATGTTGCTGGTAACGTTTTTTTGTTACATACAGCAATCTTTTGTTCCCGGTAACAAGATACAAAATCAAATCGTTTTGATTTTGCACCTTGTCACTGGCAACAAAAATAATGTTACGGTAACAAAAAAATTGTTGTGAGCAACAAAAAGCTTCTCTGGCGACACAAGTTACATTTTTTTAGGCGATAGTAATTAGCATAAATTTGTTCTATCGCCTGAAAATATTGTCTCTTGTCCTGTGGCTTTGAAGTAAAAATTTTTAATATTTAGGTCCTATTTATTTTCATATCAACATTACAAAATGAGTTCTCAAATATATTTTTGTCCTTTCATTCTTAATATCTTAAAGATGCTTGTCTTTGCTGCACATGGACCTTTTGCGTCATTCCATTTCAAATCGAATTTAAATTAGTGGCATT
Organism: Hydractinia symbiolongicarpus; assembly: GCF_029227915.1. Taxonomy (NCBI): domain Eukaryota; kingdom Metazoa; phylum Cnidaria; class Hydrozoa; order Anthoathecata; family Hydractiniidae; genus Hydractinia; species Hydractinia symbiolongicarpus. The sequence goes on along the minus strand of NC_079888.1, from coordinate 11,941,912 downwards.
GACACCTGCAATCTCGGGTTTTACTTTTTTTTCATAAGGAAAGAATCTTTAGAACTGTCCCAAATATTAGCTCCCAACTTTTTACAGATCCTAAGATATATACACACACGCTGTTTTCAGCATAAAATTTTTCGCTCTGATCAAATTCTTATATTTCTTGCACCAGCTTTTGCTATAGATCTGTAACTATCCACTAATTATTAAGGTGAGGAATAATGTCAAGATTAGCACAGAAAGAGAATATCTTGTCAATTAACACAAAAATTAGGGAAATTAGTCAACCTTTTCTAACGAATCCTTCGACCACTGTTTTCTGCATAGATCCCACGACTTTGAAATTCTCTCCAGATAATCATGTCTTGTATTTTCCCGCTCCAAAAAAACCTTCCCAATTTTTTTGAAAAACTTATAAAAAAGTATAAGGTTTTAGGAGTTGAAATTTGGTGACTTTTCATCATTTTTAGTTAGCTTCAGTTTTGGTACATTTTTGTCTATAATTATCCTTAACAACAGTTCCAAAGTCATACTAGCCGTTTTATGCTTCTATCAAGTAATTTTACACATTTGAAATGTTTACAACCGTTTTTCTTATCACAAAGTTTATGCTCCACTATTTTACACCTTTTTTAGGGTTTGGAAATATAAGATGACGTCATCTTAACCTGAATGACGTCATCCAAAATTTTATTTATCTCAATTTCTTAATTCGCTAACGAACATTCGCTCTAAGTTATGTGGCAATATAATGTGCAATAATTTTACTATTTTAATAAAATACTAACCATCTTCAACTTGCGGGTGGACTCCTGATAAAACATATAGACTCTCAAAATACATCATTGGTACTTTACCAACACTGCCATCACTGTATATGGTTTCAGTAAATCGCAAAACTCCTTCTGAGCCACACGGCCTCCATTTCATGTCCTACAAAACCAAGAAGAACCAGATGAGTACATCCATCTACTATAGTTGCGCACTGACAGGCAGTCTGGAGAAATGGTAAATCTATTTCTTAAAGACTTTTTTATAAGCATACAGAGATATTGCTTAGAAAATATTGTGTGTATAAAAAAGAGTGTATACAGGTTATCACATTTCTTTAATAAGAATTTGATTGGCAAATACTAATTAGCTGTTGTCTTGAATTGACACTTGCTAAATATAATAAACATTGCCAGAAACTACCATGAATTCTTCACAAGCAACTATATTTTATGCAAATTACAGTCTTTCGATTACATGCAGCTTTCACAAAGATATCTGGGTTATGTGTGTTACTTTGAATGACAACATAAACTTAAAGCACAACAAGATATTGTTATTCTTTCTATCATATTTTGAGCCAAAAAACGAATTTTCTAAACAACTCTAACAACCCGAAAAAAGGAATGTGTTTATCCTACAATTTTCTGCATTTTAATGGCCTAAAAATGATAGGTTTTCATGTGCAGCCACACAATGCTTAATAGATAAGGATTAAATGACAATAATACAGCTATGAGGATACCATATTTCCTACAAAAAAATATAAGAAAGATGAAGCTCTTTTGGATTCTTTACTCAGTCAGAAACTATGGTGAGAGCATAGGTTAGTTAGGACAAAAACTTCTCTTCTTAGCTATGGTTAAACGTGGTGTGTGCAACTGTAAAAAACTTTAAAAAAATAAAGCTTACTGTTTCTATCTCTTTAACTTCGTTGATTTCCAGCAGTCTTGCTTTTCTGCCATGAGTTGTTGGAGGTTTGAATCTAAACCATCCACTTTTTCTGTTCAACTCACTAGCAATTCTTTTAGTATCAAGGTGGTGGAATGCATTAGTAATAAGTTGATGATTATTTGGCATACATTCATATGGAACATCTCCACAGTGTGCGGCTACGTATGAATAACATATTAAAAAGAACAGAATTTTTAATCGAAGCAAAGAATTGCACAAACTAACTTGTTTTCTAGAAGTTGTTAAACTTTTGGTATATGACCTGTTTGTGTTCCATAAAAGTAGTAATTTGCAAAATTTTTAACTATTTTCTTATACGCTTTATTGTCTTTGTAAAAAAAAATTATCAGGCTGATTATTTGCATACCATGAGTCTGAACGCCGGCAAATTTGTTTACAAGTATTTCCAAGAAATGTTATGCATCCCTTGTACGCATGCGCAAATTAAAGGCTTCTTTGATCCCAAGCAAAACGATGTCTTATCAGATTTTATCCAGAATAAGAAACAAGAAAATTGGGTCCAGCCAAGTTTTCATTTTTTTGCATGTTAAGTTAAAATTCTTTTTATTGTACCCTTAAATTTCAAGCGTTATTTCACACTAACTCTACATTTTGTCTTCGGTTTAGCAACCGTCACAATTTTTTGGGACCAAGTATATGTTTCACGATAACTAATTCTTTCAGAAAGAGAAAACCATTAAAATGTTAACCTGAGTATTTTTTTTATTTTGTTGCTACTTTTCAGCTTTTATTGTTAACAAATAAGTGTAACAACTAAACGCTTCTTAAGATGTTTCAAAGTAAAGTTTAAAAGTGAACGGTCTTCTCAGTAGAAACTTTTTTTAAAAAACGACCACACATGATCTTTCCGACAACTAAATTTGGGTTGCAGTAACTTTTTTAAATATCCTAGCCAAACTATGAATGCCATTGAGGTTGACATCAAAAGTAGAGCAAGTAAAAATCGATCTACTTTAAAGTATGTGTCAACACTTGCAGAGACTTCTGTTTACATTTCCCCTTCTTTTTGACAGTGTTTACATACCTTCTTTCAAAAGTCATTCGCGGCTTGTGAGTAATGTATTTCCATTAGGTGTGGAATTTTTATTACTGTTTCCAAATTAAGTACATAATAACAAGTTTCAAGGTTTAGAAGGCCTAAGAATTTTTTTTTGAAGGAAGTCAAAACTTGGACCTGGAGCTAATTCACTGTGTTATATCATTTTTTTGTTATTAGTATTATTATTTGTTACAAGCTCGTGAGCTTGTATTAAAACGCAAATGTGTCCTACAAGAATGGAAATTTTTGCCTCTCTGAGCACCGACACGGGAGTCGCCGTGTGTTCGAATCTCATCTTGGTAACTATTTTTACTTTTTTTTTCTTTTTCCCTTTTTAAAAGATAAGACAAGTGTTCAAAACACTTGTTTAACTAACTAGTAAAGAAAGGTGTTTCCACCAAACTTTTTAAAAGTGAATGTAGGCAGAATTAACTGAATTAATGAATTTCGCAAATTTTGGGGTTTGTGGGTTTGTGGTCTTTCTTCTTCCTGTCAGTCGGTTCACCCAAGACGGACCCATCGAAAATTAAAAGTTCGAGGAATTTTCCGTTCAGGAAGGTCTCACAAATCAATTTTGAAAAATAAGTGTGTCACAAATATTATTGCGTATCTGAATAGTAAAATATGTCGTGTCTAACTTCGTAACAAAAATCCCAATTTGATAGACAGCTTTTTGTAAACTTTATTCGCGAGGTTGTTTGCGTATATCATACGTCTTGTTTGTTTTAAATAAAGAATCCCACGTTTTGTATTTTTTTTTTCGTTAAATATAAAAATTAAAGGCAAAAAAAAAATTTAAAAAATTGGACCGAGTCATCATATCAGAGCACGTAAAATGTTTTCATCAAAATCTCTTTCTCCAAGGTTAGTTAATTGAAGATGTAATTCCATACCCACTAAAGCACATTTTATGTCAAATATGGCATACTGTCGGTTTCCTCTTTCTCAGGCTTTTTAATTTTTTTCAGGGTTGTGAAGGCACTGCGAGTGAGGAAGACCTCAAAAAAATGAAGCTTATGTGGAGGACGCCTTGTTACCCAATCTAGCAAGTAAGCTTTAACTATGGTGGAGCCTCATACAATGGTAAATTATTAGCTTCCCTTCCCCTCTCCCAAATAAATGGAGTGCCTGCTGATGCCTTGTTTTATATTGAAACAACCCATATTATAAACCCTAAGGAGCCCAGGGATATTTGCGATTAAATTGATTTACGTAATACAAATTTTAATTTTTAGGCAAATAAAAATCGGAACGCAAACAATGAAGGCCGGGATTACATTTACATAACTCCTTCTTTGTACGTAATTTATATTAGGTAGCAGAAAACTTTCTTGTTGGCAACGATGTTGCAAATTGTTTTCCTTGACTGTGGTGAAACAAAGGAACTTTTCGAAATTAACAGATGGTCTTGTAGTTTCGAAGAGTACAGATTTAATATACCAAAACATTTAATCCCTTTCCTATTCTCTTGTCTGGTAGTTTAAGTAATTACATTCAAACCAATCAGAAAGATCTGAACACGCACATCAATATTTTTGCATGCGAATCCCTCACGCGAAGGTATGGAAAAACAAGATGTAAAAATGTAATCCCTGTAAAAATGCAGCCCAAAAATATACAAAGAAGTTGAAACAAGATATTACCTGAACATAGAAAACCAAGTACTGCAATTGCAAGGTATAACATCTAGAACAGAAACAAAGTAGAGTAAAAATCTCAAACGTTTTCCCTATTAATATTTTTAATTGCCTTTTCTCTGTGACCATATCCAACTATAAAACTGTTTTCTTTGCAGCAAAGTTATATCTGCCTCTTTTTATGAAAATACTACATCAAAAATATTTACCCTTGAAGTTAAACATACCTTTTAAGTCCTCTTTCTCCTCGTCTACAAGATATATTTAAAAGTGTTATTTGTGGCATTTATTTTTTGCAAATTAATAGATTGCGGAAATTATAATGGTTCATAACCATTATGGTTTTCATTTGTTCTTTTGTTCATGCCACATTTTGGTGATTACAAATAATATTGCGTCACTTTTCTAATGCTCGTAAATTACGTCGGCTGTCGATACTGTAACCAATTTGATCAAGATTCTTTATTGTATTTTAATTATGCAAAAGGTCTCACTAAGTCATTCGTCATTTTATATATGATGTCATATACAGGTGAAGCTGCGGACGTTAGAAGCATGGGAATTTGCCTATAAAACTGAAGGCTTCAGGAACCAGCAAGTGTAGGAGATTAAACAGCCGATTTAACAGGCTTGACGATGTAGACTGATTAAAATTTACTCAAATGTATAATGGCCGCCAGCAGGCAATTGCTCTGATTGAACTAAAATGATGAGATACAGGCAGATGTAATTTGTTTCTCTACTATCCCATAATACTGCTAAACACAATAACTTCAGGATGCGCACATATGGATGAGTAAAGCAGGAGTCAGGTACAAGAAAACTTGGTTCCTCTTTCCAATCTTATCCTCAGAGCTTCTGAGGTTTTTCTATTACATTTTCAAAGGTCGAATGAAAATCAACTTCGACCTTTTGGCTTTCAAATTGCTAAATACAAGCTTCTTTAATTGCAATAGAAATTCGACATTCCTCTTTCCACAAGGAAGTCGTTGTGAGCTCAGGTAACTAATTACATTTGAAGACATTTCTAAATTATGGTTATCCACAAATATGTGGAAAAATATATTTTTGTCATGTTGAAGTTGCTAAGTTACCTATGAGGTAAGGTGCAACAAAAACAGAAATTTTAATGAGAAAAAATTTTTTTTCAAGAATCTGATGACTAGAAAAACGGACAAAAACAGAAAACAGATTCTGAAGACTTAATTTTTCAGTTTGCAGGAGTTTATCCCGACTTTTTAGGATTTTTTTTAGAAGTAGATGCTACCCTGAGAATGCTACGCAAAGTTAACTCAGTGAATAGCATTAAATTCTTAGAAAAAGCAATTCTTTATCAAAATAACGATAATATTACAGCAAAGGTAAATATAAAATATAACAAATAGTACATTAAATATAACAAAAATATCATGTATACATATAACTCGTTTTACAGAGAACAAATAAAGACGTCTTTAAGACGTTTCTTTCGAACGAGATATAACTCGTCTTACGGAGACCAAATAAAGACGTCTTTAAGACGTTTCTTTCGAACGAGATATAACTCGTCTCACGGAGACCAAATAAAGACGTCTTTAAGACGTTTCTTTCGAACGAGATTTAACTGGTCTTACGAAGACCAAATAAAGACGTCTTTAAGACGTCTTTTTCTGGTCGAAAGACGTCCGAACCAGCCGGAGACGAGAAAAGACGTCTTTAAGACGCCTTTGTGTTTACTGGGTATAACAACTCCATTATTAACACTTATGTTAAAAAGTAAAATAATAATAATAGTAATAATAATAATTAAGAAAGCATATTTCAACACAGCAGCTGTCTCGCGAGAGGTTACATGTCCAATATGCTCAAAATATTAAAAATAAATTTTCAATACTAAAAGCAAATTTACCTTCTGATCTACTCTCGATAGAGAAAATGCGAAACACGTTTTGAACTATAAAAAAGAATTTGTAGCCTAACATTATTTTTTTAGTTGAATTCAATTTTGCAGGATTGCCCTTTTCTTAAAAACGAGGAAAAGCAAATATAAAAGTAAGAAGAATCAAGACTTTGTTTCGCTCAGAAAAAGGTTCCTTTCAACGTCATAACCCACCAGGGCACGATTTTGAAATTAAGGCACAATGTTAGAAAAAGAAAATAATGGGATTTTCAAGAAAGATGATATTGATTGACAGTAGTTATACTGACGTAAGGTTGTTATGAGATGTCTTCTGTTTTTAGTGGGAATTAAAAATAAAAAAAATCAAATATATGTGTGGCAAAACAAAAACGTGGTAGATATTGTTCCTGTTAGGGTGCTAATTCAAGTCTTCATTTTTCTATTCATCTGTGAATTCACATCGTCATATTTTAGTTCGGCAGTTACTTCACGTCTTCGTACTTCTGTTCAGCTGCTACATACATGTTTAGTCTGATGTTCTGCATCTCATTTGTTGAGTATTTATCAATAGCTGTTGACGTCATGTAATCATCATAGCCTCGCTTATCCAGATGACCAGTTTTGTAGCTAAAAAATAAAACCATTTAGAAACTCAAACTAACTGCAACGACTTGATTTTGAACGAAAGCAACAAAAGTTCCAAATAAATTTAGCAAGACACCTATCTACAAAATTTTTAGTTCCCATATCTCTCAGAACCTTAGATATTGACAATTACTCAAAACCACATGAAGTCCTTGTAATCAGGAAAATCTTCGCAAAGATTATCTTTATAACTTAAAACTCACAACACAACTTAATTCATTAAGAGCATTCTGCAATCCTTGCAATTCATTCTGCAAATCCAAAATTTTCGTATTTTACTACAAAATCTGAAAAATCGGATTTTCGGGCAACTTTTGGCCTTTTTTCGTGCGAATTATGTAAAATATATATTTGGCTACCTGAAATAAAAAAAAATTTATTGCTGCCATTTTGTTCTTTTTATGACATAGTGCCAAGTTTGATGCCACTTGGAAAAGTCTATCAAAAGTTGAGCATGGAGGGAGGGGATTCCGCCCTTCCTCCCAAATTTATAGGCCTCAAAATAGCTAAGGGTTAAGGGAATAACATTTTTTTTATTATTCTTAATAAAGTTTTTTTCAGTTTTTACCATTTGGAAAGAGATTCCCGGAAATATGTTTAGTGTTATCAGCTACAGGTGGGCGCAAACCGGGTAACATTTCGACCAACATTTCAACCAGTAAATCGCGCCAACATGTTGGTACGGTTACTTTACAATATTTTTTACAAACGACAAGCGGCCAACATTTCTACATGTTTATTCATTTTCTGTTTGACTGTCTTTCGATCGTTATTCGTTCGAAATGTCAAACGTTGGCCAACATGTTGGTGCCTAAAGTAAACCTGACTGACATGCCGCACGACATGCTGGGCAACATGTTGGTCAGCAAATTTTGGTCGAAATGTTGGGCAACATGTTGTTCTGCGGATTTTGGTCGAATGGTCGGCCCTACCTGGTTATAAGGTTTATCGATATTTTTTAGATCAATAAGCAAAATTTAAAAACGGCTTAAACTTTCTGCACCAAATCATTTGTAAGCATTCAGTGTGCCGAAAAATCTTGCTAAAGAAAAATATTTAGCCGACAAACTCGATGCTGAGAAGGTCCAATACATGATTGTTACAAGTGACAAGATATAAAAAAATAAAGTAAGAATAATAGCCGAAAAGATTCGACCTTACACACGGAGTGTATTCCCTGCTACAACAATACATTAACTGGATAAATACTTTCGGTGCTTCATTTCGCTTAATGGCGGTTCGCATCACAAATCAGTTTTCAATTAAATGAAATATCCGTTGTAGCGTAACATCTCGCCACTTGAGATAACATTGTAGCTTCCAGTAGGACAGCGCTATTTAAAAATCTACCATGCCCCGGGAGCACGTACTTGCAATCTTAATTATTGGTCAGAATAAGAATGCCAGCTACCCCCTTGCCTGGACCACATTACCTCCTTCCCTTTAAAGAAGAGGATACTATGCAAGTACATTCATACCTTTTAGATGTACCCAGGTGATGTATACATATAAAACCTGCCAGAATGACGATAACAACAACAGCGATGGCAAAAAGAACAGACACAATGATGATAGCGTTATTTGACCCTGAAGAAATAAAAACATCAATACTTTAAATTGCTCCATACAGCAGCTATTTCAGTGTGCAAAGCAGTTGATAAGATAAAAATAAATAAGATATTTTCCAATATTTGACATGAAATAGTTAACTGGTACTGCAGACGTCAAATAAATTGGATAGCTTATTAAATAATCTGAAGCAAAATGTCAACCATGGCTGCGAGCAAGGAACTTTGGTTAGATCATCAATACAAACATTTAAGCTAGGGCAAAACGTGTTTAACATTGTTTTTATCTGTCCCAAAATGACGATATATAAATATATTTTACGAATAATTTTGTTCAAACAATTAATCATGTTAAATTATGCATTTATAACGAATCGTGGACTCGCGTAATACTTCGTGCAATCTGCGGGATCTGTGAGGAATAGCCAAACTAAGGTGTACATAATATTCATACTTACATTTATGCTCAACTTCTCTGATTGTTTTAACACACTGGAAGCCATCTCCCTGATAACCAGTAGAACAGAGACAAGTGAATGTGAAACTGGATGGCTGGTTGAAACAAGCTGCATTCTTATCGCAACGTGTCTGTGCACAGAAGTCGAGGCCTAAAAAGTAATAACCCTAACAACAATAACAACAAAAATTAAAACAATAAAACTACAACAACAACAACAACAACATGTTGCGTTATTGGTTCCAAAAAATCTACATACTTCTAAAACTTGCAACAGAACTACTGTTAACAACTCCAGTAAATTGTTGACCACCATTGGATATGTCCAGCGTCTTGTTTGCAGCATTCTTCATAAGATTTTCCCTTACAGCAGTTACGTTTAACGCGTTATCAGAACTTAACGTATAATCGGCGATTAAACTACCAATTCTAAAACGTGAATATAGTCAGTGCTTTTTAATTTAAAAAAATTTTTACGGAGTGATGGTAATAAAGAAACTACTTTACAAAGAAAACATAATCATATTGTTGCTCTGAGTAGTTATTTAAATTTCAAACATTAAAATCCTGACAAATTATGATATTCCAACTATACTTCGTTATAGAGATTGATGGAAATTTATACTGAAGCGGAATTCTTTAAGCTTTGTTTAAAAGATACTCGGCGAACTCACAAGAGATTTTTTTGCATACCTGAGGGCGTTTACTTCGATATCTGACATATTGTGCAGTGCTTCTCTCAGCTAAATCATAAAAAAGTGTCATAAACAATCAAGAACTACCCATGCAACTTTTTATGTTAGGTTGAGAACTCGTGTCAATTTTTTAAAAGTTCATGCTTACACTATAATACATTGCTAAATAAAAAACGAAGTCTCTAGATATTCAAACTAGTCGACAAGCTTGTGGATTATCCACTCAGGCAGTAGAACAATGAAAAAACCGTTATTTTAAATTTAATGACGTCAGCAATGACCCCACGATAAACAATAAAATATTTTAAGAAACTTGTTCAGCCGTTGGCCCTATCGTGTACAGCTTGAAATACTGATTAGGAAAATGTAGAGAATCGTGTGCTTTTGACGAACGGGAGTGATGAACCCGTCTTTTCGAAACTGCTTCCGCTAGCTGGCATTACGTTAAAATGATATAGTAATTGACTTGTAAGATGTGAAAAATGTTCAAAGTTTAAAGATAATCCAACTCTTTCGGTTTCTTTTAACATTGTTTTATTTATGATTTACAGTATCTTAGGAGAGAAAAAATATTACAAACGTGAAAAAAATTGATTTTTTTTCTACTTTTTTTCAAAATAGACTTGTAGATAATAAAAAAACAGTTCAGAGGCTGCATGCACATGCTTTGTCGGTTCATATTTTACTTAGTCTGGAAGGCAAAACAAAGCAACACTGCAATCTGATTGGTTAATGTTCTAGTTATTCTTTTGCCTTTAATTTACCGTTCATACTTTAATAAAATTACCTCAAACAACGCAAACAAAGAAAACTTACGAGTTCAACTACAATGTTTTCCAATAATCTATAAGTGGTTGATGTTCGATCTGCAATGTTCCCTTGTGTAAGTGATGCTCCATTTAGCTTCGGATTGGTTATTTGCAATTTTCCTTGCATCGCAAAACGTCCTTGATAAATCAAAATAAAAGGCTAAATGCATTTATCACATATAGAATGTACTATGAAACATTCAGATTTAAAAAGAAGGCTTGGCAAATCTTTGATAGGCAATTATTTAACTTATATCAACGAAGTGTTTCCAGTTTACCAATTAGTATATAATAGGCTAGCTAGATTGCTCTGACTGAAAAAAGAAATATAAATTGGCGTTTAAAAATAAATACACCCATTAAAATTGGTAATTATTTAGACTAGGCAAAAATGTGGAGAGTTGAGGTTCGAGTGTTGGTTCAATTTCAAAGGCGCTCTAGTCTATATGTTTTAGAAAAATTTTAAAATAATATTTGAAATCACTTGTGCAGGTCAACTTGTCGAAAAAAATAGTCCCGTGTGCACAGACTTGTTAGAAGCAAACTTTCGATTGAAATGAATTCATTAGGTGGTAAATATGCAAAAAAAACATGGTGGCATTTTTGGACACGCCCCTAAGTGGAAACTGATGATGTCAGCAGTGTTACAGTCAGCAAAATAAAAGATTCAATATTTTTCAAACATTTTGATACCAATCAATAGATAATTTTAATTGGAACAAAAAAAAGTATAAAAACAATATGTTCAAAATGTACGGTTCTCAAGTTATAGTAGTTTTAAATTATGTAAAATACGGACCGGAAATTCGCGGACCAGTATCTTAAATCTGCAATAACTCGATAATGGCAGTTGATTAAAGCTTCAAACTTAGTATGTTGGTAGATCCTATCAATTTTTAGTGTGTGATACTTAAAATGTGACATAATGAATACCATAATGGCAGAATTCAACAAAAACACTGACGAGAAATTCACAGACCATTTCCTTAAATTTGCAATATTTTGTGAATAACAAAATAAACAATTAAAACTCAGTATGTTGGTTTATTTTAATAATCACTAGTATGTGGTACATAGATTATTACAGTATATAAATTCTGATATTTTAGAATTCATAAAAAAACAGACCAGAAATTGTCAGACCTGCTGTTCAAAATTGAAAAGCAATAAAAATATATTAAAAAATGTTGAATATCTAAAAATCATCATCATTTTCTTCACTGCTGTCCTCCTCATCTGTATAATAGTTGATTTTATCCGCGTCATCGTTTTCACATCCAACAAATTTGCACATGTCGGTATAATTCATTTGGTTTTTGTAACATTTACATCTTTTGAAACAGCGATTCGTTTTACAACCGCAAGAAGTTCAGGAAGTTCGTCTGTCTAAATTGAAACATAGCTATGATCGGCAATTTTCCAACCATAGTTTAAAGGCGAAGGTAGCACTTGCAATGGTTGTAAAGATCTTCTGAGAATCATAATGATGAAGTGACTGCGAAAGACTTTGTAATTAAGTGCTGCCATATTCGGAAGCAGTTTTTCAGCTTCAAGTTGCAATTTCAAAAACAGGTACCATCGAAGCTAAGGAATGGTCTTGATACTTTCTGGTCGCTTTTTACCACCATATGATATAACAATCTATCGCTATGATGTCATTTAAATCGAAGTACGTACATTTGCTTAATAACAGAAAGACAAGGACACAAACCTAGTTTCGACAGTGCAATCAATATATCATCATCAGCATCTAGAAACTGTTTTCACCAAAACGATCGTTATTTCCCACTAAACCTGCCCGTTTGGTCGCATCCAGTGAGGATGTGGAAACCTAACAGTGCGTTTTCTTTATTTGCACCAAAAGCTTCAAAGCAGTTCCAAAACAGAGATGTCACGTTATGTTTCACCTTTACCAGTGTGAAATACCAAGCACTGAGGTACAGATTGAAAGTGATGAATCAACAACAGAAAAACGTCAGTGTCTGGAGAATATACAATACAATCTGTAAATGGGTCAGATCTTGCTATGTCCCAACAGTGCAGAATTAACAGCGTATCAGCTTCTGCATGATCATGTTGCATCATCTCCATAGAGAGATGGTTGATATTCGTCTAGTGCTATAGGTAACAACATATTCCTGATTAATATCTTCTAGAACTGTAGCAATATAGTTGGCAAGATAGACTGTTAGGTCTTGCTTGATATCAATATGAGACAACAACTGTTTTAATGGAATATTTGCAATGTTAGTCATTTCTCCAATTTGGTAGCGAATCTTGTGTCCAGATGTACGTTTGGTTCGTGTACAAGCTTTCAATGATTCCTACATGTAGTGATCGAATATGAAATGAACAACAACTGACTTTTCTTCCTTTATTTGCACCATTTTCCCTGCCACTTTTGACTTCATCACCTTTCCTTGCAGTTTGAATGTCTTCAGTTTTCGTTTTTTCATAGATGACAAAATTAATTTTTCACCCTTCAACCTCTCATCGATAAACTCTTTGTACATGCTATCACCAATGACATTATTGTTTAAAACTTCGTTTGCAATGAAATCTGGTAGAACTGCTTTTGATACATCATTGGAAAAACAGTCGCTATCATCGAAATTCAAACTGAAAGGTTCCATTGTCTCGACTAACTTTTTGGTGTTTCCACACAGTCTAGTCAAGTGTGATACGGTAACTTGGTAGTGCTGTTTTCCTTTTACCAGTGGTTAGGTACAAATCATAAAATAGATCCAATATTGAATTCAGCACAGGTGCTGTCAAGCAGAAACGATATTATGCGTTAACATTCTGTGTTAAACCAATAAAAAACTTTCATATTTTTATTCTTTAAATTTTGTTTCAAGTTGTCCCAGGTTTTTTCATCTTTCAATTCCAAATCCAACATGTTAGCCAGATATAGTGGTGTCAATATAGCCTAATGAATTTGATCATGCGCAAAGAAGTATTTAACAAATGTGTTCAAGGAAGAAAGGTGGAGATTCCAAAGTCCCTGTCTTGATGAGCGTATGTAAAGAAGAAAGCATTCACACATGTCCATATAATTTCTTAAAAATTTACCTTGGTTAGTAGGGGAGTCACCAAAGCTCTGTAACTTTTCCAAGATTTTCGGATCTTCTATGATCTGAAATACTTGATCACTGTTGTTTTTTATCTTCTCAGTATTTTTCTAGTGTGACTAGGAAAACCGATAAGTGTTGTTGCATTTCATTAACATTTATAGAAATATCGTCATGTTTTTTGTACCAATCCATGAAATATATACGTGTCAGTGCTAGATACATTGTCATATGCGCTTTCACGCCTCTTTTCATATGCTTTCCTTCTAATATCTGTCCCATAGTAGTGCTACCATATAATCCTGCTTCCGTGAATATTTTATCCAGTTCGCTGCCATCAATGTATTTCCCCAAGACCTTCAACCTTGCAAATACAATGTGCAATTATATACTGTGTTAATCTATGCACCAAATACTAGTGATTATTAAAATCAACCAACATACTGAGTTTTAATTGTTTATTTTGTTATTCACAAAATAAGAAAATGATGATGCTTTTTAGATAACCAACATTTTTGAATACATTTTTATTGCTTTTCAATTTTGAACAGCAGGTCTGACAATTTCTGGTTTGTTTTTTTATGAATTCTAAAATATCAGAATTTATATACTGTAATAATCTATGCACCACATACTAGTGATTATTAAAATAAACCAACATACTGAGTTTAAAACTACAATGAATTGTCTATATTATAATGCACGTATACGTCTGTCCGTCCGTCCGTCTGTCTGTCACAGAAAATGGTAGCTTAGCTGGGACGGGCTAACCTGTGGATTTTTCCACGAGCTAATGACTAGTTATTCACAAAATATAGCAAATTTAAGGAAATGGTCTGTGAATTTCTCGTCAGTGTTTTTGTTGAATTGTGCCATTACGGTATTCATTATGTCACATTTTAAGTATCACACACTAGAAATTGATAGGATCTACCAACATACAAAGTATCAAGTTATTGCAGATTAAGGATACTGGTCCGCGAATTTCCGGTCCGTATTTTACATAATTTAAAACTACTATAACTTGACTGTACATTTTGAACATATTGTTTTTATACTTTTTTTGTTCCAATTAAAATTATCTATTGATTGGTATCAAAATGTTTGAAAAATATTGAATCTTTCATTTTGCTGACTGCAAAACTGCTGACATCATCAATTTTAACTTAGGGGGTGTCTAAAAATGCCACCATGGTTTTTTTGCATATTTACCACCTAATGAATGCATTATAATCAAAAGTTTGCTTCTAACAAGTCTGTGCACACGAGATGACAAGTTGACCCCCACTAAAATGCCTATTTTTAAATCAAAACGAAAAAATAGCACATTTCTATTATCAATGTCTAATGTGGGTGCTTATTTTGAGGGGATGTTTATTTAAATTTTGCAGAAAATCACGTGCAAAAGGAATACTTTTTGCTGTCATAGGTGCTTGATGAACTACAGCATGTAAAATATGCAACATTAGTGAAAAATAATAATAATGCCAATACATAAACAAAATTCAAAATTGTGATGTTTTTATTATTTGGGATCACATACTTTATTAGTTATGCTAATTTTCTTAAACAATATCAGAAGCAATTTGTGAATGCGTAATATACCTTAAAAATTTGCAATCTCCGCTGGGTATTATTTTTTAAATGGTCTCTCGTAAGAAAATAATGCTTACAAAAAAGTCGAACTTATTTTCATTATTTCCATGAGTCATGGTAACAGGTAATGTCATGAGTAAAAAATAAGTTTTTTTGGTTTTATTCTATATATTTTACCATAGTTTTTAAAAAAGGGAGAGATTTTAGGAAAAAGTAGTTAAAAATCTAATTTTAGAAGGAATTTTGAAAAGAAGGAGTTCTGAAAAGGAGTGGCAACCTTGAGATTTTTGGACATTCTCAGCTTTTTTATACTTGTAATGTGTATGCTTTTTAAAAAGTTACATTGATAGAATTTACATGTTCCCAACGCCATTTTTGTTGTGTAGCATTTTAATGTTGACAATTTTCATATAAAGGATTTCAAGGTTGCTTCCTGTTGCCAAAGCTATATTTCAAAACTATCCTTCTTATCGCCATAGTTACCATAAATATTCTTTTAGTATTTTTTTGTACTGAAGTGAATGCATAATAAACCAGCCATTTCGGCAGGAAGTTCTACGGCGTATTAAGGAATAATTCTAATCCTCTACGGAGGAGTATTTGCTTTAGTTCTCCAATTGTGCAGAAAAAATGCTCACAATATTAATAATCAATTATTTTCAACTGGAACAGCCAAAGAAGAAAAATATGAAAGTAGAAAAATGATGTTTGTAAACACTGATTTTATGAAACCTAAAAAACGTGAAAATTAATAATACAACTATTATTTATTTATTTTATTTTTTAAAAAGAATTTTGGCTTTTGGAACTACTGTTGAGCAAATACTCCCAACATTGAAAAACTTATAACTTATGTACCGCTACACTAGACTGGTATCCTTCCGTCCTTCACTAGTATCAGTAGTTAAAATGTCGACAAAAAGGAGCCCATTTTAAAGTTCTACCGGCTAAAGCTGTAGAACAATAAAGTAACTCACTATGAGTATACTAGTAGTACATACAACAGGCAAATCTTTTGATGTATGTTTATCCAAATCATAATAGTAATAGCTTCTATCTCATATTATATAGTTTTTTAACAAGAATGCAACTTTTATCAGAGAAAAATGTCCGACTTTTACCAAAACAAAAAAAAATCTAAGTAAAATTAGCCATTAAGATTCAATACAGATGAAAATTAAAAACAATTAAACTGCGAGTATATTCTTAGTTGACAGTGAATGCCTAAAATGTTACAAGAATTTTTCAATTTTAAAAGGAAATGAACATTATGAGAAACCATAAAATTTTAACCTGCTACTTTATCCCTTGCTTTCTTTGATGATGTCACAACAGTTGTTGTCGGTTGTGTAGAAGTGCTCATGAAAATGCCTAGAACAAAACAAAAACAAGTTGTCAGTGTCTATTTCTTTGCCACAGTTATCATATCTCATGTTGGAATTATTAATAGAAAAGTGCTTATGAAATAACAAGCAAATAAACACTCTTGCCCATTTCTGCTACACTATATGAGGGTTCTTCAGTGTTAAGGGTAGGGGCTTATTCGCCCCACCTCGGTAATTTTAAAAGATCTAGCCAAGACCTCAGGTAACAACTTGGTCAAAAGGAATTGCTGATGTAAACATTTTTGCTAATGACGTCATCAAATTTGCTGAACTAAGAGAAATTAGCTTAAATTTGAGACAAAATATAATATAGCAATATATACCAAGAAGTTCCCTAAAGCCTATGAAAATATAAAAACAATTTAAAAACTTTTTAAAAAACAAGTGCTAAAAAATGTTGCTCAAAAATTGTTCACCATTCGGCACATTTTCCAAAATAGGAATTTCTAGAAAATATTAAGCTAAATAAAAGTTAGGGAAAGTAAAAATTGAACAGAAGGGCTGAATTAGCCCGCCCAATCTCCTAAAAGGAGAATTAGCTGACCACACCAAAAAAGTTGGCTGACCACATCAGGAGAGTGGGCTGACCACACCAAGAACACCGGTTGAGGCCGTCATTTTATAACTTGATGGTCGAAATTTTTGAAATGGAATAAAACTTGATACATTTGCAGTATCATAGTAAATGAAACATAATTTTAGTAAAACTTTTCTGTGACGTTTTATTTAACATATTTCTTAGGTTTTAATTGAACAAAGAAATGCTGAACATCATCCAAAGTAACTTCTTTTTTTCATTTTCAGGTAAAATTGGGTGACTAGCTAGTTTTCCTGTGTCAAAATTTTGTTGATTGTTCATGACATGTGTATATTATGACACATACCTTGTCCTTTCAAGCAATATCTAGAAGCACAATAAAAGTGTCGTTCTCTACAGTAGGGATACATGCATTGTCTAACGCTGTAGTCAACAGGATTCAACTCATACACATAAAATGAAGAACAATTTTGAATCTGGATTAACTGTCTCTTTTTACACATACATGCATTTCTTGCTGTTATATCAAATACGCTATCATCATGATAACCTGCAAAGCACATTACTCCCAGAGACACTCCCATTTCTATGGTAGGTGGTGCTGTTTCAAGCCAACTATACCCAGCTGATTCACATGCAGGAATGAAACTATTTCTAATGCACCTTTCATTCAGTTTAAGATTTTCACCATTTGGGGACACAAAACGGATAGCTTTCTTATACTTCACATCACATCTCACAAGCGATGAGAAGTTATCAAAGAATCTAGTATTGTCAATCACAGTTTCATAATTTTGACAGAGATTAATTTCTGGTTCTGTGGTATTAGTTGTAATTGGCGTTGAAGTGGTTGCAGTTATTGTTTTAATTTTAGTTGTTGTTGGGTCAGCGTCTGCTGTTGTTGTTGTAATAGTTGTCACCTCAGTCAACAATATAGTCTCTCTTGTCACTGTGGAATCTACTGCTGTTGTAGCTTTTGACGTTGTTTCTATTTCATTTTCCAGGGTAACATGACTTGTTGCAGTAGTTGAGACGGCTTTTGTTGATGTTTGTTTTTTTGTTTCTGTTGTTAAATTTGTTGGAATTGTTGTCACATTTGAAAGCTCTATAATAAAGATTTTGTAAGTTGCTCATAAAGTAGTTGTGGAATAAATCCTTCATTTGCATCCAAGATGAAAAAACATTTAGATTCCTAGATAATAATTTTATAAATATCTATTCTGTACTGCTTATTGCGTATACAAAACATATATACATATTTACAGTTATAACATTTACATATCAATATAAAATTATTAGGCAGTAGATTATGGCAATAACCATGAATGTGAAGAAACAGTTACATGGATATGTCTAGAATGGTTCACACATCTCAGCAATGCTCTACAGGCAACAATTAAATATGCTTTTAGTCCTGGTGCATTGTAGTTTTTTAGGCCTTGAATAAAATCTTACTAACTGCCACAGCTAGAGAAGTCAATTGGTTTAAAATCTGACCCAAAGTTACAGAGTGAGGGCTGGCATGAGTAAATTAGCACTATTTTATGATCTCTTAATATTCTTTTATTTTGTTTATGTTACCCTTACATGTTGATAATGTTTTAATCCATATCCTTTTACAGGTCAAAAGTTATGACAACAGAAACTGCGGACAATTTTTTAAGGTTAAAAATCTCCAAATGTAAATATCTTAGGCACATAAAGCTCTTCAAAAAGAAAAAGTTTGAACAACTTTTAAAGCTCTGCAACGTAAGTTTAACATTTCATCTTGTATTTCCTTTCAGAATACAGTGTAAGTTGGTCAAAAAGAAAATGCAAATTTACATTATTGAACTACACTTAGATAATTACCTGACTTTTGCTTCACGGTACATGCTCTTGCAGCACAAAGAGGGTATTTTTGATATCTTTTATAAATATAAAAGCCACCACAGTTGATAATATCAATGGAGATAGATGCTTCACAATTACAGTGAGTGGGTGTAGAAAAACACAACTCCCTTTGAACAATCACTATAATATTAAAATGTAATGCTCAACAACTTTTTTTTTTACAAAATTATTTATTGCGTAATATTTCTAAATCAGTTAAGCGTTATAAAAGCAACAATGCTATGCCACATTTATCAAAAAAGCAAGTTATTCATTTTTAATTAAAAAAAAAGGAAAAAATTCTTGAAAATTAGCTCCCCTAAAATAGCTAAAACACTAAAGTCAAAAATTTTCCCGTAAATAACTCTTTAATTATTTGAGAGAAAATGAAAAAGAAGAGTACAGGCACATTATAACTACAAATCTCTATAAATCTTTTTTAAAAATATAATATTTTAAAAAGGACCTTTTAGGTATGATTACTAAACCTTGACCATATAAAAAAAACTTTATGAGGAAAAATATAAGTTCTCCTTCTAGTTGCAAAAAATTTCCTTCCAATCAAGTCTTTTTTAGACATGCAAAAGGGAGAGTGCATTAAATGCACATAATATGCGAGAAAAATAAGGAAAAACTTTGGCTGAAAAATCTTTTTTGCAGAAAAGTGAGGTGTACCCTCATAATTTGGGAAATCTTATAGAGAGCCTAAAAAGTTTTACATACGAAGTCCAAAAGATTTGCCAGAACTGTATTTTTAAAGAATCAACAAAAAGGACTTCATTTCATTACACAATAAATCTACCTTGTTCTTCTTTCGGGTGATCTCCTTTTAACCAACCACGAAAATAACCACCACATGGTTTAGTTCCAACCAAACTTAAATTTACAGAGCATGTGTCCTGCAACATATCATCAAACCTTATCCAACGGTAATTCATGAACTTCAAATCAGCACAATCAATGTTATTTATTGGCATATGTGGCAATGGACGTGTTGGTGCATCAGATGCATTTAAATAATTGTGACATTCTTGCCTAACTGGAGCTGCAACAAAAATGTTAGTTGTGTCTAGAATTTCCTCACAAGAACATAACACAAAAAGTCAAAACAAAATAAGTAAAAACATTTCAGGTATTTTGGTAAAAGTTCCTTCACAGGAATATGGGATAATTAAAAACCAAAAAAAGAGCCACCAAATTAATTTAAATAAAGAGAATGTACTTACTGCTTATAGTGTTTTTCAAATAGCCAGCACAATATCTGCCCACAATACGTTCGCTTATACTTCCTACTGGGTATAATATCACAATTGGGGAGAGAAAATAAACGTAAAATTCACCACAGTTGCGTACATAAATATCATATGTATGTGGTAATATACGACGTGTGATGTTGCATACCACAAATCCACCACTACCAGTAGCATTACAATTTGATTCAAAAAAATGATAGTCAAACAACTGAACAGTGCTACGTACTCGACCTAACAACATAAAAAAGACTTTTTGTGAGAGCTCCCTATCTCAAAAATTTTAAATAAAAAACTTGTTCCTGCCGCAAAATGTTTCTTCCTTTGAAGAAGAACGAACATAAAAAAACGTACAAATATCTTAGTTTTAACCACCTTATTAATCCCTAAAATTGATTAAAATTATATCTTGAGAAATTGCCATTTGCATTTAAAAACGAAAAAAAGTAGTAGATCATGGCTGCTACCACAAAGAAATCGTAATAAAAAATCAGAGAGAGGCACACCTTTAAATGACTCTGTTCATTGATTGCAGTTATTGTATAAAGAAAATTGAAGAGAGGTTAACTTTACTTGATCGACTTTTGTGATTTAAAAATGTACACATGTGCATATTATTCTGAACTGAAGGAGAGAAATTTTAAGTAGAAGTCAAGGGTACAAAGAATAAATAAACATATCATGCCAGTGAAAGTCGTAACACTAACACACAGAACAGCTTTTTCGTTTTTTGCAAAAAAGAAAATCAAAACTCAACCTTTCTGGGTCATGTTAGGATGGGGCTACGTTTTATAGTTTATTTCATACAAATTTACTAGAATTTTCATAAATTCAAGAACATAAGAACAAAAAATAGGTTGTTTTATTCCAGAAGGTTCCTGCATACAGGCAACACCAATTTCTAATGTTTTAATCTATCTACATCTGTCGCAATAGTTACGTCACATGACAATGTAAATTATACAGCAACCGTATGCAAGTGGCGACAACTGTATGATGAAACAATTGGGTATTTTAGGACTATATTAGGGTTTTTAAATACTAAAATTTTT
This sequence comes from Hydractinia symbiolongicarpus, assembly GCF_029227915.1. NCBI lineage: Eukaryota > Metazoa > Cnidaria > Hydrozoa > Anthoathecata > Hydractiniidae > Hydractinia > Hydractinia symbiolongicarpus. The sequence goes on along the minus strand of NC_079888.1, from coordinate 11,920,679 downwards.
ACTAGGGTATTTTAAAAGTATCTGTTATCATATTTAAGAAAGAATTGTTTTGAGGTTTTTTCTCTTTTAACGTAGTTATTTAAATCTAAAAATCCTGGTTTATGTGCTTGCATGTAAATGATGGTTGTATCTGAATGGATGATATTTCAAATTTGATTAAATTTTAGCTTAAGAATATTTTTCCTGTAATTACTGTTTACTAACCATCTTGTTTCAATGGATGATTTGATCCAAGTGCAAATAAACCTGGAAATGTAATTATTATGCCTGAGACCAAATGTTGTACACCACAAGGCTTCCAGTCTCGGCTCTAAAACATAAAGAAAATACCATTTAATGTTGTTTTTATCAGCAAAGTAAACGTGGAGAATTGCTTTTTTTTGTATTCACAACTATAAAACAAAAGGAACATATTAATATCATTAAAACGATTTGTTGCAAATAGTATTAATCTTATACATTACTTTGATCAGCCTTTCAAGCTCTACACAATAGAGATTATAGGTTACCAAAAAAATGTATTGCTGAGATAAATCCCATGTGGTGTTTATTGACATACAAAAAGAGGAAACAAGAAACAAAATTGCAAAACACAGTTTGTGCACATAAGCAATTAAAAAGATAATTCAAGCTAAAAATCTATATTGTTAGATTTATTTATTGGTTTAGGGAGAAAGTATTAGGATTTATTTATCCTTTTATGGAGAATTAATCCTGTGCAGCTAGTGTCAAACAAATTTTATGCATAGCAAAAACATTGAACTAATTTATTTATGATTAAAATACAAGCAAATCAGATAACAAGGGTGCACAATTCTTGTAGATGAGAATAAAATGGGATAACTTTGTAACAGTTGTTTTCTTATTTTTAAGGTAAACAAAGTAGCACTTTACACTGTACAAACAGGAAAAATAATGTATAAACAGGAGCAAACTAAACTAGTGATTTAAGTATCAATGATAATGTTATTCAACTAAACAAAAAACTAGGACCAAAAAGAAATAGAATAAAAAGTTGTTCTGAATGTTATTTAAATTTGGAAATAAACACAGTCCAGTTTACAACAATGTTATTTTTCTAATTTTAATTTTTTTTAATTTTATTTAATAAAGAAACATAAAATAAAAAACATTATTCCAAAGCTTTTTTTTGAACCAAAATTTTGTTAGTTAATTTTTTATTTAACTGTTTTGCTAAAACTTTTTGAAATTAATGTATGCTATTATAGGAACAATGGTACATACATGATGATCCTCTAGTGCTACTATGTAAAAATAGCACTTTCATGGCATAAAAGGCATTCAATTATTCTATGAGAAATAAATATCCACACAATCAACATATTCACATTATTAACATTAAATTACCCGTATAACGTTCTTTGTCACTTCACTTATTTCCAACATTCTTTTTGCTTTTGGTCTGTTTACATTAAACTTTACATCAAATCTGTACCAACCACGTTCTAAATTTCTACTAGGTTGAGAACTAGCCAGATTATCAAATACCAAATGTTTCTCTGTGAAACGATTGTGATTCTCTGGCTGGCATTCATAAGCATCACTGCAAAGTGCTAAATATAAATCCACATAAAGCTGTTGATACACAAGTTGATCAGTTACTTTCAATTAGTTGAAATGCTTTAACTAGTTGCTTTTACCACAAAAGTATCCGACATGTTGGTGATTTAAAAATTAGTTGCTTGCTTTTAGACAATAGGAATGCTTTGTTTTGTACAGTATATGTATATACATAAATTGATGTCAAAGTGCGGTTGTTTTAAAACATTTTTAAAACTTGTGCAAACAAAGAACAACAAACATTGCACAGAAACAAGATTTTACAAAAATGCTTAACAAATGTTATACAAAATGGTGCAAAAAATCAAAGTATTCTGTTTTGCTTTTAAGTCAAAATGTATTCAAGTATCATACCAACTTAATTTTTGTTTTGTTTTAAAAGCTATGGTTGTGATTAAATTTTATGCTTTGTTTTCTTTTGTTATTTTAAACTATGAAATGATAACTGCGGTTGTTATTACTTTTGTTTCACTGTCTGGAGACATTGTGTTGAACAAAAAAGTTGGGGTTGTTGATCTTCTATCTAGGCGATTACTAATAAGAATCACTTGGTGGTGGGGTTTTAATTGTGTTGAACCAGTATCATTGTTAATTCGTTGTGTTTAGTTAAAGTAGTGTTCCATAGTGTTGAGTTATATATATATATATATATATATATATATATATATATATATATATATATATATATATAAACACGAAGTAATTTTAACACAAATTACAACAGAGTGCTCAATGTGTAACAGAGCAGTTATATTATTTTTATGTTTTGTTTTCAAGTAGTAAAATTAATGTAGTTTTTTCTTGAAAACAAAACATAAAAATAATATATATATATATATATTATATATATATATATATATATATATATATATATATATATATATATATATATATATATATATATATATATATATATATATATATATATATATATATATATATATATATATATATATATATATATATATATATAAGCAAATCCTTGTAAAACATGGTGGAAGTTATGTTGGAGTACACATGTGTCGCTTGCAGAGGTATACCAAGTTTTGCATTCACAAAGACCTTTACAAGACACAGAGGGAGTACTGAAGTGACAACTACACAAGTGAACAATTGCATTCCGCTTGAACGTGATGATGTTTTTGGTGAATATGTTGGTGCAGATGATTTTGAGAGTAACAATACAGAAGAACCAGAAAATGAGAAAACAACAAATTTACAAACAACAAAAGAAACAACATCAGACGGCTCCTCAATGAATGAAACAGCAACACACAAGACATCAACAAATGAAATCACAACCAATCGAAATGTTAGCAATTCGTCAACAGTCCAAGGAATACCAAAGTTGAACACAAAAATCATTTACAATCTAACTCCCGACAGTGAATGGTCAAGGGGATTAGTCCACAGCAGAGCAGGAAAAGTGAGCAGAAAAGGAAAAGAAGGCAGACAGTATGGTAGCTGTTTAAATGTTCAAAATGAAGACACAGGTGAAATAAATTGGTTAGATTTCAAAAAATGTGTGAGTGACTGGCAACCTGTTGTTGAGACAAACGAAACTGAAGAAGTACTATTATTGACTCAAGCAACTGTTACAGATGAGGTCCTAAATGCAAAGTATAAAGAATTAGCCAATTGGGAAGACAACAAAGTTTTCTCCACCATAGAAGATAAGGGTCCATCTGCAATACCCATAAGATGGGTGGTCACAACAAAGAATACAGAGGGAGGGTTTGGAAGAAGAAGATGTCAAAAATCTCACTAAGGACTCCCCAACTTTTTCAAAAGAAAGTCTTCGCATTTTACTTACAATGTTAGCAACCTATGAATGGGAATGTCACACCTAAGATGTCAAGACAGCATTTCTTCACGGCAACCAGATACAACAGGTGTGTTTTGGAAACTAAATAAAGTTGTATATGGCCTTGCTTATGCTTCAAGAGCTTGGTATCTACGTGTGAAGGAAGAGCTAATCGGCTTGGGGTTGAGAATGTCTTTATTATTAATGAAGCATTATTTTATTGGATTCAAGATTACTACTACCAAGGACTGACTGTAATACATGTTGATGATTTTCTATGGGGAGGATCCCATGATTTTTAAGTGAAGGTCATTTCGCCTATCAGAGAAACTTTTCTCATTGGATCTGAAGATTACTCCAATTTCAAATATGTTGGTGTCAATATACAACAATCTAATGGTTCTATTAACTATGACCTATAGTGATGACTTAACCAAGACTATAGTACAGTAGAGGGTTTTGGTGAAAAGCCAGTTTTGCCCCAAGACCACTGTACTAAACGAGTAGGAGTCGCTATAAATTCCTCTCACATTCGAATAACCAACTGAACACCAAACAGAAAGAAAATAGAGGAAGATTGTTGATCTTCTATCTAGGCGATTACTAATAAGAATCACTTGGCGGTGGGGTTTAATGGTGTTGAACCAGTATCATTGGTAATTCGTTGTGTTTAGTTAAAGTGGTGTTCCATAGTGTTGAGTTGAATCAATCACACTAATTTAGTATTGCGTTATACACAGGAAAGAACTATTGCGAAGATAACCTACAGGTTAGTCTTATATATATATATATTCCTAATTAACAGGGGTTACATAACTTTTGTGTTTGGCAATATTTTATAAATTTCAAAAGAATTAACTTTTCTAAGCACAATTCCAAATTAAATTCTTATACAGTCCCGATCGCGGGTAACTATGCACGATTATACGAGTACAGGTACATTAAATGCCGAGTAAAGTGCAATACCAGTACGAGTAATTGGCGAGTATACTACTCCATACCCTGAGTATAACCTCTTCCGCATGCGAGTACAGCAAGTAAATGATTTGTGAGTATGTCTGCGAGTATAAGATAAAAAACGGGAATTCATGGTAGCGTAATTTTTATCGATAGCTCACATTTGTTTGCTACCTTACACATTGTGAAAACTTTTACTTCCTATTCGCGTCGTAAGAAATAACATTTTATTTTACATAATTTTTTTTTATGTTGCAACAAATTTTCTTTAGTTTACATAAAAATGTATACGTTGCTGTAATGGCTCTTTCTCACCGAGGAGGAAACCCTTTGCTATTTACATCTGTTATCTAAATGCTTTTTTTTCTCCTAGCTAAATGCTTTGTTGCTACATTCAAACATTATTCCTTTTTCTTCGCAAGCATGAATTAAACAATGAACTCTGGAGACTAAATTAAGCCAATCGCATTTAATTTTATTGTTTTGTAAGTAACCAAAAGTAATAACGTACCCAGCAGGGAAATCTGAGATCCAGTGAGAATGATGTGCACCCAAATTTTGAGTGAGTTCCCTAATTACTTCAAAATGGGTTGTCATAAATTATGAGTGGCTTTCAAGTCTATCGTGTAGCTATCAGCATTTCGCCATTTTAAAAGATTAAAGGAGCATTTCAGCACTAAATTTTAGCACTAAATTGCACTAAATTTTGTTTCTATGAAGCTTTATGTTCTTATATGTAAAAAAATTATATTAAAAAATAATGTGTATCAAGGATATGCATCTTAGTTAAAATGCATAAAAATAAACAAAAATAGTGAATTATTACAGATCGTCTGTAACAACGATGTACGGAAAATTCTTCCTCATGTTTTTATAATTTTATTATCAATTCTCATCTTATCATAGTGTGCATAATAAAATGAGCGGCAGTAATGGGGAGGACAACGTTTCACATGTCTTATTAATTGTATTTTTAATTTTTTTCACATATTTTGTGGGCACCTGTTGTTTAAAAGTAGCGAATATAAAAAAGAAAAGAAAGAATGAATATCATTCAAACTAAATTGTTACATTTTTTACTGTTTTTTAATAGCATTTATCAATTTAGTCCTGGGCATTAGCTTGTGAAATACATGTCAATAACTGGTAAACATGATACCTGCTATATTGTTCTATTACCAGAAGCAAAGCATTTCAATATTCTCAATGTGATTGCAAAGATATAAATAGATTAGAATAACATTCAACACAAAAGAAAAATTTATCTCCAGAATCGTGTTTTAGAGAGAGTGAGGAGATCTTTATAACACAGACAACTAAATTTCATTCGGTATTTTTAGACTTAAAAATCATTTTCCAGAAGTGAAGTTGGTTTGTTTGTTTGTTCAGAAGCAAAAGAGTTCGATTGAAAGTTACGACTCCGTCGTAAGGCAATTGAGGTTCTCCCTTGTTCTGGCTATCATATATACCTTGCGTTGGTGCGCACTTTCCCGCAGTTGAGTTGAATATAACGCGAATCAGTTTAGACTCGTCTGGCTCTTCAATTGTCAGGTCCCTGTGGCATGGTTCCAAATGGGACTGCTGATTCGATCGTAAATCAACAAAACGCCAGGGCTTATAGTGTTAGCATGTAATCTCAATGCCAGCTTCAACTCACTATTGAACATAGAAAACTAACGAACAAAGAAAATAACACTGTAAAAATAGTGTTTTTCAATAAATCCAACACCAACATAAAAGAATATTGGCCGCAAGTGCATTCTCCGCCAGTTTCTCGATTAATTATATCGTTTGTCTTTCGAGCACGCTAGGGAGTACTGTGTGAGTACAGTAGCAAAAATGTGCGAGTATTTTTGACGTACTCGTACGTGCATTATACTCGTCGCGTACTCGTGGAATACACAGGGAAGAAATTACTCGTACCCGTAGTTTAATACTCGTGTATAGTTACTCGCGATCAGTACGGTATAATATGAAAAAGAGAATTTAAGTATTAGTCTTGCTGCCTTTTCATAATCCAGTTCTATTTAAAATGTGAAATGTAGAAGTGGAATTTGTTGATGTAGTGAAAGTAGGTCATGTCGCATAATTAAAAATATCACATTAAATCTTTGAAAACAAATAATGTTAAATTATTCTTTTGCGTTAAAAATGGCAGTATGCAAGTAAAAAACATGAAGTATTCGACCAATGTTTTAGAAGAAAATGTGCTGGAAAAGGCTGTTACCAGGCATCTGAGAACATGGAATTTTAAAATTTTTCCAACAGAATGCCCAATCGAAATTCTAAATGAATGCCTAACGACCTCAATTAAGAATTTCTAGCTATAACACACTGTAAGGAGCCCTAAATAGCTCAGCTAGCACTAAGAACCAGCAAGGTTTAAGTCCAATGCTAGAAGCAATTGGCCATTCTACTGTGATTTTGAATTTTACTAAATAAAATGTGGCGATGCATAATGTGTAGATAGATCTCTTCCAAGGTTTTTTACATTTGTACTCAGGCGACTTATGACGCAACCCTATAAATTCTGTGTGAAAAAAAAATTTATTGCAGCCTTAAAGGGATCCCGAGGTACTTTTACAAGTTGGACTTACCTGAAAGATTTTCATAAAAAATTCCCAATGACATATTCACTTTTTGTTAAAAGTTCATGTAACCTGAGATATCGTTTTTTAAATATTTGTTTTTCTTGCTGCCTTGACAGCCGCTTCGATCTTCTTGTTCGTTAAAAATTTCAGACTAGCTCCAGTCCCTTTTAGTGGCACGTGACTCTATTATGTAGTAATTTAGTAGCGCTTACAAATTAATGACTTTCGTTTGCTATTATTAATGACTTTCATAGCCAAACACAATTAATATACTGTCGCAACAAGTTAAAAAAATTCAACGTACTTTCCACATGGATCTCTGTACAAATGATTTGTTTTTTTTAAAAAAAAATAATTCAACATGATATTCTAGCCGTCTAAGCAATAAAACAAAAAAACTAATATATTAGCAGCAGGTGTGTGCACGATTTCTTTATTCAAATTTAAAAGAATTTATTTCAACAAACAGGTTGTAAAAATTACTGATCTATAGCCTGTCGACCTAGGCGGGGTATGATGCTCAAGTGAGTATTGCCAACCTTGTTCTCAACAATCCTTGGGGGCGAGGTTGCCAAAGTTACTCAGTAGATGATATATTTTTTATTAAAAAATATTAAAAAATTAATAGAAAAGAATACTACTTTAATTCATCCCACGATAAAGAGAGCCAGAAATTACTGTCTAATTAAAGTTTGTTTTCCTGATTTTCTTCTAATATGTAGCGCAAACATCAACGTAGTATAGTAAACTAAACTCATCATTTTTCCCTTTTGCGATAGCGCGCTAAAATAAGCAGGGTTACAAAAGCAGGACAGACATCAAAGCGCAAAATCAGAAAAGAGAGACAGGTATCCTGTCTAACATCAACGCAGCTCTGCACCTCCATGATTAGACCTTTTAAAAGCATACATCATACATGAATGTCCAACGAAACCCTCATAACTCGCCATTTTTAGCGTTGACAAATAACTGCTGTGGCTGAAGGTAAACACAGCAAAGTCTAAAGTCATGATAAGTAGCATTGCAGCCAAGTGTGACCTTGTAGTTGGAAAGTGGCCTTGTGGAGTTTGCAGGAAAGGGGTTGGTAGTAACTCAATTTTTTGTCAGACTTGCAAGCATTGGGTACATAAGAAGTGCAGTAGTATTAGTGGAAGGTTAAGAGCTGGCATACAGTTTGTATGCAAGCGTTGCAAAGGTGAGATTATAGAGAATGAAGTATTTCCAGCTTTAATGATGTACAACAGTGGCTCGTTAGAGATAGTTAAGAACTTCTGTTACTTAGGTGATATGTTGGGCAGTGAAGGGGGTGTTGGAAGAAGTGTTACTTGCAGGATAGGTTCTGCTTGGAAAAGGTTTAGAGAGTTACTTCCTTTATTGACTAGCAGAGTCCTGTCAATTAAGGTAAAAGGTAGATTGTATGAGGCCTGTGTAAGAAGTGTTATGTTGTACGGTAGTGAGACATGGGCAGTGAAGCAGGAAGATCTTGACCGTTTAGAAAGGAATGATATGAGAATGGTTAGGTGGATGTGTAATGCCAGTCTGAGAGACAGAAAGAGTTCAGATGAGCTAAGAAGCAGGCTAAGTCTCCGTAGAATTAAAGATGTTATCCAGATAAGAAGATTGAATTGGCTGGGGCACTTGGAAAGAATGGAGGGGGATAATTGGGTAAGAAAGTGTAGAGACTTGATAGTTCCTGGGGCAAAGCCCAGAGGCAGACCGAGAAAGACTTGGCAGGAGGTTATAAGGACAGACTTGATAGAGAGGAAGTTGAGTTTAGATCTAACACAGTCTAGATCAGATTGGAAGAGGGTCGTTAATATACCCCGTCCAACCCATGCTAGCATGGAAAACGGACGTTAAGCTGAGAATGATGATGATGATGATGATGATGCTATATTCGCACTTATTAGAATACTGTGGCAGCTTCTAAATTTTTAAACTTAACAAAACACAAAAAAATGTTTTGGCTACCTCCTAAATAAAAAATATTATTTTTACCGGAGAAAAGCAAAGAAAAAATAAGAAATAAAATAATAATAGTTATAATTGCGTAAATATTAAAGTTCAACGCAGAAAAAACGTCATTTTATTAAATATATTACGTCTGATCGCACAAGGACTAGTGACTTTTTATGTGCGATTTTACCAAGTCAAATAATTGCCGACGCGAAGGTACATGTTTTGAAAATATGTTGGTAATTACCTTTGGCAAATGCCGAGTGCCGTCTCAAATTACAAAGGTTGTAACCGCCCTTAATCCTATTCGTGCTGGAGGGGGAGGGGTGATGCAGCCCCCTCTCCCTTTCCTCTTCAACTTTTTCCATAACCTTTCATGGGCTTATAGTCACACGTTGATATTTTGTTACTCTTATTTGCCTTCCAAAATATATCCTTTTGAAATAAAAATCATGTTGAATGATCAGTAACTTTTACAACCTGCGTTTTAAATAAAAGTCCCTTGAAATAAAAATCATGCACAACTTATGTCTCAAAAGTCATTTTTGAAATAAAAATCATGCACAATTTATTTTTCGTTTGATTGCTCAGCTATGGGAGAACATTCGCAGAATTATTTTAATTTTTTTTAAAAAAATAATTGTTCGTAGAGAGCTTTCGTTTCACTATGCCGCGCGAAGCTATATGTTCTGGCTATTCAGTTGGTAATAATTAAAGCGCTACTGAAATAATACGTAACAGGGTCACGTGCCACTAAAAAAGACTGGAGCTAGAATGAAAATTTTTAACGAAGAAGGTCGAGCAACAAGAAAAATAAATATTTAGAAAGCTATATCTGGAGTTACATGAAGTTTTAACAAAAAGTAAATATATCTTTTAGCATTTCTCATGCAAATCTTTCAGATGAGTCCAACTTGTAAAAGTACCTTGGGATCCCTTCAAGTATTGATGTGTGTAGTTTATTATGTCAAAAAGTTGTAATTTTAATGACTAAGAAATTACTAAAACGCACTTTTTCGTGCCTTTATAAATCGAGTCTTGCGCGCTACATGCACTATTAACTGACCGCAGAAAGGGTAATAAAAGTGCATCTAAGGTCTCAGTCTCCTCATAAAAAATGGTATTTTCCAAAATTTCTAGTTCTTGCAATTTTCTGCGTCATAATTGACGTTTAAAAGTGATGTGTCTATTTTAAAATCACTAACAAGGACATCTCCGATGCGCTTTTATACCACTTTGTGTGGTCAGTAAGTGATGCCTATAGTACACAACACACTCAAGAAAAGTACATTTTGGCAACTTGACAGTACATGAAATGTGGGAAACAACATTTTTCTGTGTCGGCAACTTTGCTAACATAGTTAAGCTAACACATCAACATCTAAGGCTGCCATGACGATGTCATTATTTTCTACAAAAACTTTATAGGGTTGCACCATAAGTCACCCAAGTGTGAAGTTGTAGGAAAATGAAAGTTTACTACTTGAAAAATCCACCATTTTAGTCTCAAATTAGCAAATTAAATGCATATTAGATTGCATAATAATAATAATAATAATTTAAATTCTAGTTGTTCATTTATTAAAAGGACAGGAGATAAACATATTATACAAATTATAATAATGGGCTTTCCAACAACATCTAAAAGCAGCCAGACCGCATTTAAAAATCATTCTATTAAGGTCTATTTTGTTTTGTCTCAAGGACCTATAAGCTTATTCATCGAAGGAGAAATGAACCCTAACGCAGAACTAAATTTGATAAGGTAAAGTATGACACCAGAGTTCTTATCAATTACGTATATAATTCCTGTTTTTAAACTTTCTGTTTTTACATTATGGACTTCACCAAATTGGCGTCAGAACAAACTCCCAGCTTGATAATGTGATAGGTGTTGTCCTTCACAGAGACAATGTCTGGTCTAACAGATTTGAACAGGGTAGGTGGGTTTAGAAACCCTGATATGTCTACAACACAGCGACATTTTCCACTTGACTAAGATGTACAGTAATGTTGTATAGTATATACAAAATCAGGGAAAATAAGATAAAATGGCAACAGGAGTTAAAGATATTTAAAGGAAGTGTTTTTACCATTTTTGACCAGGACAAAATGTGATTTTGAGTTAAGTTCTCTGCAACAAATTTGATAATGATACTTTTTAAGACAATGAGTGAGACCAAGAACAGATTTTGAATATTGGCGCGGGTGAAAGTTGAGCCAGTGTCAAAATTGTCTCATAAATATCACAATTCTGCTTAAAGGCGCGTAATCACCCTTATCAAAAAAATTAACATATCCATTTTTTATATTTATTTCAGACTTTTATTTTAAGTTCAGACGGAGTTATGACTTTTCTGAAAGTTTGAGGATGTAAAACGTACTAGAAATGGAAATAATGGTACTTTAATATCTTGAATTTATTGTTTGTTTTTTTCCAGCAGCCATATTTAACGATCTTGTTGATCTCTTATTTTTGTCTAATAAGCGGGCCGTCGCAAAATGTTCGTGTGAAACCGTAGGTAAACAAACGGCCTTAACTTTAAATGAGCTCTGAGATAGAGTTCGATAAAATCGCCAATATGGTTAGGCACCGTTCACCATGCTGTTCTTTTTGGTTTGTTTTATCTTTGCAAAACATGTCATCAAAAAGTGGAAAGAAATTTAGGTTCTGTTTAAGAAAGTGGCTGCGCGTAAAAACATCCGTATCACTTTCTGCACTTAAATTTAATTTTCTTCTATTCTATTTGTCATTGTTTTTGGAGACCAGACAAAACAAAACAGAAAGAAGAAATCACAGCATTGCCAGGGTTATAAATTATGATAATTAATGCTTATCACGCTCTTTCTTTTTTTACAGGGATTACGATATATTATAAGCCAAAATACCCAACAGGGGAGAATGCTCATTGTGATAGTTGAAGATAGTTGCAGCACTATGGAGATAATTAAATTTAGAGCATGAAAGGAGAAATTCTGAAAATTTAGATATTCTAATTGTCTAGATCTGATACTGTCTCTATAAGGAAGCGACTAACTGTTTGAACAAAGGAAAATAATCAAAAAGTAAGACAGCTAATTGTCTAGATCTGATACTGTCTCTATAAGGAAGCGACTAACTGTTTGAACAAAGGAAAATAATCAAAAAGTAAGACAGCTAGCGAGGCGAAGCTGTCTTCAAAAACAACAACAAGAAGTGGTCAGTGTTGCAAAGAAGTCTGATTTCAGTAAGATAAAACGTTTAAATAATAAAGAATAACACAGAAACTTCGATTGATTTATCTGATTTATCGTGCTCGAAACTTTGTGGATACATTTATAAAAGCATTACGATGGAAACACAGCTACGGATACTCTCCCTCATTCCTTTTTTTTCTGTAATCGAATAAATCCAGCAACCATGCGATCGATTTTGCCGTGCGCTTATTATCACATGATTCGTGCAATGAAATGTAATGGCGGTTCTGTAGGCTAAGAGAAATTGGGGTGAGTTTGCTATTTCTATGAAACATTTGAACATGTTCTGGTTGTCAGTTTTCAATAAAATTTTTAGGATAATGTTTTCTCATGTATATCTTTCAATTTTTACTATAAAATAGGTACCTCAAAAAAGTTGCCTACAGGGTGATTACGCGCCTTTAATCAAAGTAGCTTCAAATTAGTAGATAGACAAAGGCTATTTCAGTGTGCTATATAAATATTAATTGACTAATTTAAACTTATCTAAAGTTTTTATTGGTGTGTGGTTAACTTTCTCCAGATAGCATTTAAGTTTTGTTGCTGGCTTTGCTGCTTTAAAAAAGCAGTTTGATCTGCTAAACAATGCTAAAACATTTCTTTTTTGTAACTCTTATTAACGCCCCTCTCTAATAAAAGTGCACCTAAAAATTTTTAAAATGTTATAAACGCCCAGGGCGCATATTGCTGAAAATGCGATATTCTTAAAAATATGTTGGAGAAACAAACTCTGTACTTTATATATCTTTACACATCTTTGTATATCTTTGTGAATATTGGTTCTTTAAAGCTTACCTCCCGAGAAAAATTAAGTTGACCTAAATTGGCTCATATTCATACGTGATTTACGAATGTAAAGTTTATTTTCCTTAATTCGCACTTATAAGTTAAAATGCCTATTCAAAGATTCAAAAATTCACCTCCGACACGAGGTAAAACATCCGCAATGTTGTTTTATAAATTTCTTCACCTTCAGTGCTCTGACGTCACCTGTTAGAAGATCGTAAATAATCTTCTGCATTGAAATTCTTTACTCAAACTTTAATAGTGAAATTCATTGCTAATGAGTATTTTTACCCCCGTGAAAATATCAGGAAACTTTGAAAATGAATATATACTAACTTTGGTTGAGTAATCATCATTCAATTGCAATACCCAGAAGTTGTGCAGCAAAAAAAGATGAGCAACAGGGAGGATTTCAATTTGAGCAGGCGAAATACTAGACCAAGCACTGACTCGGATTTCAGTTGGGAGAGCTGCTGTGATGAGGATACTATTCAAGAAGAAGTCGCTTAACGTGTTGCTGTTGCTGTAAGGACGTGGTGCAAGTGTGGAATCCGCGAATATTTTTAATTTGATCATTGAGTTTTAATAGGTAAACGAATTCGAATTAGAGTTCGATGAATGACGATAAAAATGAAAAAATCTACTAACCTTCTTCCTTTTGTTTTTTTCTTTCTAAAGTCAAAGAACTCGGAAGTAAAATGAGCTTCCTAGATCTTAAAATTCTTTGGAAGTGTATCCTCTCTCTTGATTAGTTAGATCCATATAGTTCGTTGTTTTGGATCTTTGGGAAAGTTGAAAAAAAATACACCTTGTTTCTTTTGGTGGTTAAGACAACTAGGTAAGTGGGCAAGAAGCCATATTACTATTTAAAAAAAGGATTCGTCCTTATTCATCAACGTGTGGACCTTTTTTTACAAATCACATCACATCCGCAAAGTTTCGCCTCTCATCCCGGGGGTATGAATGTGAGCTTCTAACTAGTGACGTCAGGCGCATAATTATACTCTTAAATGCTCACTTGCAAAATAGCGAACAAGTGAGGTGAAGGCTTAAAAACATGAGGTAAACATTGCCTGGTTTCTTGAATACTGTAGTGATTTTAACAAAATAAACGTTAAATTGTTTTTTCTGAAGATGTTATGAATCGATTTAGGTCAACTTGATTTTTCTCGGGAGGTAAGCTTTAAGGTCAAAGGAGTATATATAAGTAGCTTAGATTAGAAAATAAAATATCATTAAACAATTCTGAAACTTTTTCTATAATACTGTTGTTGTTAGAAAGTATTGCGCCTCTTGGACAATCATACAGACACCACGACCGGACAAATCAATTACGTTGAGCTAATAAAACTTGCTCTTAAAAAAAGTTGATAGCTAGCTAGTTACGAAAAAACAATCAGCTAGCTACAGTTTCTTTATAAAATTCCTGGAATTAAAGTTAATAGCCAAAATTTGACTTTGTGGTCTTCTTTTTTTGCCTGTCTAGGTTTGCCCAGGATGCGCGCACACACCATGTAGCTAGCTAGTTAAACATGACAAAAAAAGCGATTCTTTTTTTACTTACCAAAATACTTGGTCCCGTTATTTTCTAAAGAAAACATCTTAAAATACCTTTTAATTTAGAGCTACAAGTTTTGACTATGGTCTTCTAAAATTTAAACACTCTCAGTAGCACGTGGCGAACAAGTCTACCATATTTGTTTATTATAGTGGTTTAAATGATTGATTATGCGCCCCTGGTGCTCAACCCCCTCTTCTCTTTGTCCGAAATAAGCAGCTACTTCTGGGAGTAGAAGAAATATCAAAACGAAACGTCGCCAGTACCGAAGCGCTCAAGTCTAGTGAAGAGGACAAGAGAAAAATTTGTGTATGACAAAATTTTCATCGTTGGTTGTGATAATCAGAAAAAAGAAGTAACTTTCTCCCCTTTTTTTTAAAATTATTAGAGGTAGAGCTCTTGGTCGTTGAATTCGTAAGCGAACGGCTGTATGCGAAAAAAGGCAGTGACAAGTCGGTCCCTTATAATTAATCGGCCAAATAAGCACATTGCTGTTTTTAGTTGACTTAAAAGAGCCCTGGAGTCGAGTTGCTAATCCCAGGAATATCTTATTTTACTAAATTATAATGCCCGTATACGTCTATCCGTCCGTATACGTCTGTCCGTCCGTCCGTCTGTCTGTCACGCAAACTGGTGGCTTAGCTGCGCAATAGCGAGAAGCACGCAATGCGGTATAAAAAGGGCGGGCGAACCCGTGGATTTTCCACGGGCTGACGACTAGTTTTACTAAATTATACGTACATAAATATTAAAATATAAAGAGATTCTGAAAACAAGTACTGAAAATACCAATAGCAATGCTTACCTGGTGTAAGAACCACAAACATGAAGATTGCTACGTGCATTGTGTATCCTGAAGAAAAAAACAGATGAGAAAATTACTACGTTTGTTCTGCTCCCTAGATAGCATTACCATTCTAAACTTTTAAGAGGATGTAGTACACTGAACATTCTTTAGAAACCTCAGGAAGCTTTGTTTATTTAGTAAATGGGTTCTTACTGACATTCCGGCTTGTTTTAGACAGCGAAAAGAATTTTTTTCACACTTGCTTCAAATTCGTGCTTTCTCCGGCTCTGTTAAAGGTTTGAGACAGCAAAATGTAACTGTATATTTTACTTTATTCATACCAAGTCACTCAAGCTTTAGGTTTAGCTTAAGTTTAAGACTTTTGTATCAGCGTTGGAAAACCTGTTTTCAAAATTTCTCAGAGCGTGGCATTTTTGTATTACAACGGTCAATAAAACTAATGGCGAAGTTGAAACGAAGTTAAAATTTTTCTTTTGTCATCTTAAAAAAATTTTCTGTTTCGAATATGTCTCTACCCTTCTTAATGTTTCCAAAAGTCTTTTATAACCAGCTGTGTGTAGTTCTCACGCTCACGAAAAGGGCTTGTTACATTGGTAACAGGAATACACAAAAAGGTTAAATTACATACAAAAGTATACCTTTTATTTTTTTTCAGCTTTTCTTGAAAATTTCTCTTGACTTTTGTTTATGTTCCGTAATGGGCAATTAATACCACAAAAAAATTTAACGGAAGCATAACTTAACACTAATTTGGTACAATTAACTTATGCTATTGTCTTTTTAAATTATTCCGTTTTAAATCCTAATTTATGCCATTGTTTTTCTGTTGTTCTCATAAATGTTTTTGTCGGCATCTACAGATGCTAATTTATTCATCAATTCCTAATGTCATCATTATGCTACAATTAGTAATTGCTGTAAAAGATGTTTTCAACTCTAAAAGGAAATGACGTTATTATAGCTATTATACCAAATCCTGGTTTAAATTTTTAACTGTACCCCTTCTAATTCGCGGTTAATCGATCTGGAGCAATCCTTACCATTATCGATGCACGCACATCCCTGCAACGCGAAAGGTGTCTAGTTTCTTCTGAGGTGCTTTGTTTTTATGTTAGGATTAAATAGGTCACAACGTTTTAATGAATACACATAATTATGGTGACATAATTATTTTTCTAAACACATTAGTCAGTTACATAACGCCTTTATTTGACGTGTCCACTTGTGATGCACTTATTTTAGCCGCGATAATTACAATACAAAGCTTTTTTTTCTCCCGGTGATCTTCTTGTTGTTTGGTTTTCTGACCAAATAACAACTTCGAACCGATGGTCTGTAGCGTTTTCTTGACATAAGTATAAGAGAGATGTTGCAGCCTACAGGTTCGTGGTTAATAAAATAAGACAATACCTCACCCAAGTAAACCAATGTATTGTGGTTGTCTCCTAATTATTTAACACCGTGCTGTTGCTGGAGCAAATTAAAACAGAAGTAAACTATTTCAGTGCGATTGTCGCTTAAATAAATCATTGCTAAGCGATTGTCGCCTGAGTAAACTATTTCAGTGCGATTGTCGCCTGAGTAAACTATTTCAGCGCGATTGTCGCTTAAATAAATCATTGCTAAGCGATTGTCGCCTGAGTAAACTATTTCAGTGCGATTGTCGCCTAAGTAAATTATTGCTGAGCGATTGTCGCCTAACTATATTATTGCTGTGCGATCTCGCCTAAGTAAATAAGTTTAGTGCGATTGTCGCCTGAGTAAATAAATTTCGTTTGATTGTTGTGTAAACAATTGAGAATTACACAATTACACTAGTGAATAATGACACAAGTACCACATCTAAATGGCTTCTCATAGTACTTCACGCATCTTCATGAACACTGATGGACGTACTCTGATACTGGATATCTTTCGCAGATGCATAGCTACATCGATGCATATACTAATAACAGATTCCTTTCATACATGTTTACATAAATGATTTGAATCCACCTTGCAATAATAAGGAGTCGGGTATGGGGCTTGGGAACAGAGAAAGTCAAGCTGATATTAACCCAGTAGGCAGGGTTCGCAGCAGAGGGCTAGAGAAATCTTGTCAAAGATTTAGTTCAATTAAATTGAATGCAGACTACACACTTTTTATATAACAGTACATTTTATAAGAATATTCAGGATAAAATTAGAAAAAAAGATATATCCTAATAATTTCTCCTCTTAAAACTTTTCTTGCATTCTAACTGATATACAAGAAGCTTCTCCTTTTCAGAAAATGACATGCTGAAGATTCAAAATTACTATTACTTTTGCGTTCAAGAGATTGAAGTATACATATCATTTTTAGCAAGAGTTCGTGACCTTAAAGTCACATTTTAAAATATACTTCGTTCGTAACAGCGGGTAATGTTCTTTTTTTCTCGATTCCAACAATTTGTGCTTTTGGTTTAAGAACGGGAGAAGGGGGCACGAAATATATATAGCTCTCAAGCTTCATTCGTCATCTGGCACATCGTCGTTGCAGAAAGGGTTTAATTAATCACCTCCATCTCGTTCCAAGAGCATTGTCTCCACGGATCGAAGTTGTAATCATTTCAGTCTCTTTCTAGGACGTCTTGTTTCTTTCCTTCTTCTACTATCATGTTAGAGTTCCATAGAACGTATTACATTTTCCACTTCTTTTCGTACATTAAAGGCAGCCCCCACCAATGTCGTGTCCCTTCGTAGCGTCTTCTGCTTTTCACCACAGAGAAAGGTCTCTGGTAACGAGATTAAGCCTCCACTTAAGCGCGTTACCAAAAAACAACAGGCGATCAACAAGTGCAAGCAATTTGATTGGCTTGCGCCTGGCGAACGGCGCGTGGGTAAGATTGAACATCCTACTCACCTGGTTCGTCGCGGTGAGCACACCGCGGGACTGTCCCCTTTAGTTTTCGTGCGAACAAATTATCCGAAATGGAAATGGTGAATGAGCCTTAGGGTCTACTGTTTATATTGAGCCGGGTAACTCGGTTAGGAGGGTGAACTCTACCAACCAAGCGATAACTCGCTTCCCTATCAGATCTTCACGTGAGTCTATATGATCCCAGGGCTTTTTGTCTCACTGATTGGCTTCATTGCGTAACTCGGCATGCCAAAAACTATTTCCTACTTGTCAAATCTATATTATAATACCCGTATGCGTCTGTCTGTCACGCAAATTGGTAACAGCAGTACCGAGACACACGAAATGCAGAGATAGAAAAATGTTCGTTCTAGCACAGTCGACGGACGACAAGGGAAATTCCCGAAATCCCCGAAATCCGAAATCCCGAATCCCATAATCCGACAATTTCGTAAATACCGATAAATCCTACTCATGCGCAATAGCGACTAACAGGAATAATGCTGACATCAACAAAATTTCGAGCATGCGCAATTGAGTAGGGGAAAAGTCCCATACTAAAACTACGACCGTGCTAGAAATTTTATTGATTGAAATAAAAAAATCCATATAATAAATGAATGAGTACACTGTGAAACAGTTACACACTATCGCGAAAACCCGTGGACTTACGGGCTATTCCAAGCTGCGCAAAGCCGACCTTGTTGCTTTGCTGTAGGTCCCTCCACGACCTGTTCCTGTTCCAGAACCAAGGTCACAAGCATTTACACCAGATGCCTTGGATATATTTGAACGTCAAGAGATGGCAAAAACCCGTCCAATTAAGAGTAAGATCGAGCCTCGGCCCCCCACACCCGAAGCTGTGAATGTATTTGAACGTCAAGAGATGGCGAGGACACGTCCAGTGGTAAAGAGTAAGCTGCGAGAGTGGTCTGGTACATAGTTCACAAGCCAGTGCTTGTGAACTATGTACCAGAGGGCACTAGAAAGCCGGTGCAAAGTATATATGCATCGGTAAAAAATCGCATCCTTGCCCTTTATCATGGCGCAAGGAAGACCCTGATGGGTGAAGTTGAAGAAGAAGGCAAGGGAATGCTGAAGATGAGCAGCAACCAAACCAAGACTTCACTCCCAAGGAACATAAGCATGCTCACCATAGGACCTTCAGAAGTTTTCGCAACCCTGGCATAGATGGTACGGATGTCGATGGGTACTTGAAGATGGTGCACACATGATCACATGTGAAAACCTTAGTTGAGAAGCAGGTTAAAGAAATGGGGTCTGCTAAGGTGCAGTGTTCCCTCTGGATTTTATGGAAGAAGGCAGTGGAGGGCACAAGCGAGTTTATCGAAGTTGATAAGGTCTTCCACAGCAACATGACATCGGTCTTCCAGGGTACCGTCGTGGATGAGGTGCTGGATACGATGTTTTCCCAGGTCAGGACGCATGTAGAGAATCCCGCGCTGCCCAAGAGTGGCTTTACAATCAGTCGAATTATGCATATCGACGTGGACTTCCATAAGCTACGGCTAACAAGGGGTTCATCATATATCAAAGCACCTAAGTGGATACTCACCAAAAAGGCCATCATTAATCCTATGAATGAAGACGAGGAGTGCTTCAAGTGGAGCATCATGTCTGCTCTGCATCACGAGGAGATAGGGACGAACCCTCAAAGAATAAGCAAGCTAGAGCCCTACATGGAACAGTACAGCTGGCAGGCCATCGAGTTTCCAACAAGCATCAAGGACATTTCCAAATTTGAGAAGAACAACCCTGACATCGCGGTGAACGTCTTGTACCTGACGGGGAAGACTTTCAATATCCTGCGTCAATCTACACACAACGGACGCGAGAAACAGGTTAATCTGCTACTCCTCACGGACGATAAAAAGAGTCATTATATAGCCATCAAAAATCCCTCACGGCTCCTGGGTAGCGAGACATCAAAGAATCATGCAAAGATGCACTTCTGTATGAACTGTCTGCAAGCCTTTCCAACAATTGAATCGAAAGACAAGCACTATACCTACTGCAGGGATAACGAAGTGGTCAAGATCACGTTGCCAAGCGAAAAGGAAAAGTGGCTCTACTACAAGGATGGTCAGCAGCAGTTCAAGGTACCCTTCGCCATCTATGCGGATTTCGAATCCCTGCTCGTTCCCATGACGGAAGATAAGAGGGAGACCAAGACGACAAAGCTGAACAAGCACGTGCCATGTGGCTGGTGCACATATAGTACCTTCGCCTACGGGTCCGTGCCGGACCCACTGACAGTCTACAGGGGTGATGACTGCGTGAAGAAGTTCGTCGACAACCTAGAGGATGAGATAAAGCGACTCTACGACACTTACAATCAACAGGACATGCTACCACTAACGGAGGTACTAAAGAGGGAGCACGACTCCGCCACGAATTGTCACATCTGCATGAAACCATTTGACAACGACGAATATAGCCGTAAAGTTTGAGACCACTGTCACTACACGGGGCTGTATAGAGATGCAGCGCACGCGACTTGCAATCTCAGATACAAGATACCTAGCCACGTACCCGTGATCTTCCACAATCTTTCAGGGTACGACGCACACTTGTTCATCCGAGAACTGGGGGAGAAGTATGACACTCAGGATATTGGTTGCATCGCTGAAAACACCGAAAAATACATCTCCTTCAACGTTAAAATCAGGGTGCCCATTGCAGACACGGGGCACGATGATGGTGATACGTACAAGACCATAGAGATCAGATTCATCGACAGCTGTCGCTTCATGACATCAAGCCTGGACAAATTGGCAAGCAACCTCATCGGTAAAAACACAGCAGGTATGAAATGTCAGCAGTGCGCAGATACATGTCTGGAATTTCAGAGGATCGACGCCAAGTATGTGGCAAGCTTTTGGTGTAAAAATTGCGACACAGGTACTACAAAGCAGCTAGGCAAGGAGCAGGTAAAGACAAACGTACCATCCATGGTCAAATTCATCGACAAAGATGATGTCTTCAGACTGATGCTTCAAAAAAGCGTCTACCCCTATGAGTACATGGATAGCTGGCAGCGATTCAAGGAAACGGAACTACCTCCCAAGGAGGCTTTCTATAGCAAACTGAACATGAAGGGGATTAGCGACAACAACTACAAGCATGCTCAAAAAGTATGGAAGTGCATCACTCTAGAGGGTGCTGAGGTCAACATGGGTGACTATCACTATTATGTACCTCGTCGCAGACGTCTTGCTACTAACCGACATCTTCCAGGGCTTTCGAGGAGTGTGTCAGGAGAACTACAAGCTCGATCCCGCCCACTTCTACAGTGCACCTGGTCTCGCTTGGAAAGCATAATTGAAGTACACGGGGATCAAGCTGGAGCTCCTTACGGATTCCGACAATGTCCTGATGTTCGAGAAGGGTATCAGAGGTGGTATTACTCAAGCCGTGCACAGATATGCTAAAGCTAACAACAAGTATATGAGGGACCAATACGATCCGGAGGTTGAGTCTTTATACTTGCAGTACCTAGATTCCAACAACCTCTACGGCTGGGCTATGCGTCAAGACCTACCCACGCACGGGTTCAAGTGGCTGTCGAACGTTGAGGCCTTTACACAGAAGCGCATCGAGAAGCTCGTCGCTGACAACAAGCATGGATACATCTTGGAGGTTGACATCGATTATCCAAAGAGCCTTCACGACAAGCACAATGAGCTACCTTTCCTGCCGGACTACAAGGTGGTTCACAGGGTCGTGCACATCAGAGCCCTTCATCAAGCTTTAAAGCATGGACTCGAGCTCAAGAAGGTGTATAGAGTCATCCAGTTTAACCAGAAGCCCTGGCTAAGAAACTACATCGACCACAACACGGGGCTTAGAACAGCCGCCAAAAACGAGTTCGAGAGGACTTCTATAAGCTCATCCAGTTGGTTACCAACGAAGAGAGGTACACAAAGCTCGTCATGAAGCCCAATTTCAAGGGCGGGAACTACTTCAGCAGCCACCTCATGGGTGTGAAAATGTGTAAAACAGAGGTAAAGATGAACAAGCTCGTGTATGTTGGTCAAACCATTTTAGACAACTCGAAAATCGTAATGTACGACTTCCACTATGACTACATGCAGCCCAAGTACGGTAGGAAGCTCCAACTCTGCTATATGGATACCGAATCATTCGTGTACCACATCAGAACGGAGGATTTTTATCGCGACATTGCTGACAATGTAGAAGCACGTTTCGACACGAGTGCCTATAGCAAAGATGATGGCAGACCTCTCCCCATTGGCAAAAACAAGAAAGTCGTGGGCTTGATGAATGATGAATTAAGCGGCAAAATCATGACAGAATTCATCACTCTGAGAGCAAAGTTGTATGCCTACAAGAGCCTCACGAAAGAAGGCGGCGATTGCAAAGCTAAAGGTGTATAAAAGTCTGTCACGAAGAGATCCACCAGCTTTGAAGACTACCAGCGCTGCCTAGAGGTTGGCGTTGACATATACAAAACCTGGGTATGTATCCAGAATAAGGAGCATCAAATCTACACGCAGAAAGTGAACAAGCTGGCACTCAATAGGGCAGATGACAAGCGGCAAGTGCAACCAGACAAGATATCAACGCTCGCCAGGGGTCATTACCTCTTAGTGGCTAAGGGGTGTCAATAAATGTTGGACGTATTGTTACTAATCGCCATAATTTTGCCATACGTCTTGATCATCTTCGGTTATTTGAGATATCGACATGTAATAAATAGAATGTCTGATATCGCGCAAATTTTTGATGATACACCTGTAGAAGCCTTCGAGCAACGTGAAAAACCTATTAACAAACGCCAGGCTTTGAAAGATGCAATACGTCAAGTTAAACAGCACCTTCTACCCAAGAAATGCACAGAAGGTTTTGTTGTCAAAGCATCAGACGAGGTGATCGACAAGGTACATGTCGATTTCACCCAACGCGAGCTCCAAGAGAAGGGTTCAAAGACTGCCAAGGCACTGTCAACCCACGCGATATGCATGTACACCAAGGCTATAAGTAACGTAGTGCCCCTCGATAGCCCCGGAGTCTTGAGGCAAGATATCGAGGAGGACCCCATCATCAAGGACTCTATGGCTTACTTGGGGATACTGGTATATGTCGCTTTCGGAAAGCTTTTAACACCTCTGCTTATTGCTGCGCATACGATTAATCACACCCAGCTCTCAACGTCCAAGAGTGGTGAAGAACGAGATGATGAAGATCAAGAAAACAATGGGAAACAGTCTATCAAAGATACGAATTGACAATCGTGAACGTTACGAGCATTTAAAGAGCATGGCACAATATTTATACAAGTTATCATCCCTGCGTTATTTGGATTGGGGTAGTACATCTGCTGATTTGGGTGTACATGATACCGTCATCATAACACATGCGGCGGCTCGCTTCCCGCTTCACGTCTGTGTTTTAGAGACGAGACCTTATAAGAATTGATTGGAGTACGAGGGAAGATATGGTTCGAAGGGGTTTTCTTGACGCGGAGGGAAGTGATTTCTCCAAGTCTCATGACTTAAAGAATAGACGAAGTTCAACCACAAAGAAGTAACAGTCATAACAAAGTCAGCAAAGCACCCAGGGAGAGTCGCACAAGGTCACAAATTGGCGGCACTGAAGGAAGATCTGAAGCAACAAGAGGGTGCTGTAGAATCTACAGTCAAAACCTCTTCTGGAGGCACTTCTATACAGTCAGGCAGTGTATACATTGGTGGAGGCCTTGTCGTACTTGCTTACATGGCAGCAGGTGTCTACTACCTTACGCGTAAGCAGCCCGCAGTGGCTCAGCAGCCTGCCGAAACATGTGCACCAGAGCATCCTCAGCGAGAGTCTACAGCCCAGCCCGATACCGACTTTTTTCACATGCGATAATATATAATATAAACATGAGTTCTAATGTGACCCCCAAAGAGAAGGAAATCATCGACATGCTGTACGAGAGTGTCGAGGACCTCGGATTCACGTTCGCGTATGCCATGGTGGCAAAAAATTCCTGGGCAGCCCCAGCACCAAGCTGGATACCAGCGACGTGATGAAGATGATCGCTTATTTTTCAGCTGGACGCGCCAGCCGCAAGATGGCGGTAGCACGCGGGTGGATACCCTTGAGTATCGTGATCAAGCCCAAGTAAGTACATCCCAGGTTTCTGTCTGCCCAAAGCAGATAGAACAAGAAGTCCTGCGGCTTAAAGATTTCCGCCATTAGCAATAATATGAAAAAAGATATAATACATTATCTTTCACCTATCTATCTATCTATCTATCTATCTATCTATCTATCTATCTATCTATCTATCTATCTATCTATCTATCTATCTATCTATCTATCTATCTATCTATCTATCTATCTATCTATCTATCTATCTATCTATCTATCTATCTATCTATCTATCTATCTATCTATCTATCTATCTGTATAGGTAAATAGGTTACGTTTTCTACCTCAAAGAAAAGTCATATTATAAAACCGCGCGTGATGTTTGAAGGGCTGCCAAAGGTTATTTTATATTTTTTAATAAATTTGCAACAGGAAAACCTAAAAGTTTTGTAAAAGTGTTGCGATTAAAAAAAAAATGAGTAAGCTAAAGTTAAGATAGTAGGAATCGTAACCTACGTCGTGGTAAGTAGAATTAGGGCGTGGTATGGGAAAATATTGATTATATGGGTAAAGATCATCCTACCACGCACCAAAATAGCCCCCTAATTAATTACCACCATTCGCCATTATCCAGTTTTTAACGATTTTTTTTAAAAAAAAATCGAGTGCAATCACATACATAACATACCCCTTATCTTTTTAAAAGTAGGTCTTTTTTGCGATTTTGGGGGCTTCATGTTTGCACTGTCACTGTGTAAACGTACTGTGTCAAAAAATCTTGAAATTACACATGAACATTCTGCTAACATACACTGGCATTCGTACCAAAGGATTTGACGTGTAGTCACTTCAATTAGGATTTTTGGACCTGTCTGTTAGAGGTACCCTCGAAAATTTAACACGTAGTTAACGTAACCTTTTCAAGATATGCACAACAACAACAAAACTTTTTTAAATTTTGATTATTCTTCATCAAATCATGTGGTTAAATACTTTTTAAGTTTGAAATTGTGTTTATATAATTGCTTTTTGATATTGCTACTCTGTTTCTAGTCGGATGTATTCTTAATATTCTATCGATGAGTTACGTTATCGACCTGAGTATAAAAAAATTGCGCATATTAACCCTTTTTGTGTCTATGAAGGTATATGAAAGAGAATCTTTTTATTAGCCCATGTAAAATAAATATATGTGCTAAGAATTAACGTAGTATTATCTCTTTCATCTTGGTGTTGCTGTCTTACGATCTATCACAGCATGGAAGTGGAAAGGTCGCAGACTTTTCCTACGGCGCGGAATCGGAAAAACGATTTTAGTGCACTCTAGTTTTCGTATTGTCTTTGTAAGAAACAAAACGGTGATAGACATAACAAGAGGTTATTAATTTTTTGATTATGTGTCGTCAACCAAAGTTGAGGCTAGTATATTGAGGGTAGGGGGATGCGGTAGTGCATTACCGCTAGGAGGAAACATTTTCCTAAACAAAATTTATCGTGTGTTGGCTTATATTTCATAACGTTTGTAGGAATAATTTCTAGATAACACAAGACAAACAAAATTTATGCATTAGACGATGACTGTCAGCAATATTTTATGCTGACGTCAGCTTTTTTAATCAATATTCCAGTTTTCAAAGAATTTTTTACATATAATTTCGTTGTCATTTATAACTTTTAGCACTTCTTTTCACATCTTCCTGACAAACACAAAAAACAACTACTTTTTGGTAAACGTTGGTATTTCGCGCTGGCTGAAATCGTTAAAATCCATCGTGAATAATGTACAAGTACGAGTAATACAAGTAAAGTTTATAACAACAGCGTCAGTGTGAGATCATTGCACGAAGACGATCACGTTTATTGTAATCGCCTCCTACTCCAGGATAAAAACCACCGTACTCTGTAATAGCCGAACTATAGGTTCTTATCGCTTTTTTCGGTTGGGAAAACCTTTGAGATTGCTACGCAATGACGACGTATACAATTTTCAACATAATTTCCTATTTAACAATGTTTAGACAGAATAATAAATATTGAACTATTGTTGATTGTTGCGTCATCCTTTATCTCCAAGATTTGTTTTGGGAGAAGAAGAAGAATCTTAATAACGCTACTTAAATTTGTGCTTTGATGTCTGCTTTGTCTTGCTGTCTATATATAAAAGCCAAATCATAATATCGCAAGTATAACTGTTAATGGTCAAAACTGCTATTGTATTACCCACAGTTTTTATAATAACGTGCTGTTCAAGTTATAATACGGATGCGTTATTTACAGACTCGAACATGTTAAAAATATAGTAGCGTGACCTAACAATAGTGCTGCGCCATTAACCGGGACATTATTTTGTTACTATTCTCGACTTTCCCTCACTTTTATGACAGTATGTTGCGTATTTATTTGAAAGGATATTTTTGTTTTTATTCGAATTTGTTTTAAACAGATGAGGACACTCCCGCTCTTTACTGCAGGGTACTTTACAGAATACTGTTGCAAAATTAAATAGACCGTTCCTGGAGTTTAGCTGATACTTTTCGTTATAATTTCGTGATTTCTAACCGACTTATTAAGTACTAAATTTAGCTAGATGTGGCACCTTTTCCGGTTAGGAACCCCATTGAATATTTGTCCCCTACGGTAGTATAACATTTATACTTCTTTTTTCAAAACGCCCATTTCCCCTTAACGAGCATCAAGGGCGCTTAATCGTGCATTTATTGACTGTTTTTAGTTACTTATTCAAAAAATTCACGAGTTACGTGGCATCACCTAGGCACATGGCAGTTCTCCCTAACGGCGACTCATAAGACTCATAACGATAAAGGCAATGTAATAAGGATTCACAAGGTACACGTTTTTTGTTATAAGCAAACGATGTTAGGGTGAATGATGAATAATGTAGCAAATTACGGAAATTTTGTTCATTGTTTTTGCATAACTAAATATATATATAGAAAAATAACATACATAAAAATGTCAAGTGATGCACATAAAACATAACTTGTATACTGCAAAACGATATAACTATTTTTAACAAATGGTACTTATTTTAATCCATACTCTTGTCTCAGCACCGTTAAGAATTAAAACGTGCGCTACAGATCTTTTTTTTAACGAACCATAAGAATTCAAAGAAAATGAAAACATTCTCGATACATACAATGAGGAGCGTTTAATAGTGGGAAAAATAATTAAAAGTGTGCGAAACTACACCAAATTATAGTTAAATGTTTCGTACAGTAAAGGTAGAAATAAAACAGTTTAGAGACACTTTCTTCTGGAACTTTTTCTGTACTACAAGCGCTCATATTTAAGCCTTGTTTGTATTTGCGACATGTCAAAGTTTTGTAGTACGTTTTCCAACAGAGCTTGATTCGAGTGCACGTTCTACTCTATTGATGGATATTGGTCCAGAACGAATGATCTCGGCACACTTTTCGACAATGATGTTAGCTTCAACATTCGAGAAAATTTTTTCCTTCCCAGAAACTGTATTTTCATAATCATCATCTTCACTTTCTTCGTCAACATCTTCGTTTTCACCATGATGCTTATCTACTATATCAAAAACAAAATTGTGTTTTCGCAACAAGAGCACACCACACACTATTAAGCCTTAACTAAAGAAATATTGGATCGGGCTGCTTTAAGTGCATAAACTTTCGCAACAGAAATATTCGCGAATTGTAAATTTCACAAAAAAATTGCATTTCGCGAGTTTCGGCCTGTGAAAGCTTCAGCGCTTTTTTCAAAATCAATTAAGCTAGCAAGTAGCACAACACAAACATACCTCCTTTTGACACAGATTGTTTGTATTCAGTTGCAATAGAGGAGCATGAATTGTGAACAGCATCATTACCATCTATTAAAAGATAGGAAATGAATTCTTTTAAATTTAATAAAAAAAACAGGCACAATTTTCATGAAAATCTTTATATTTATACTAACGTAAAACAAATAAAAGTCACCAATACAACATATAAGAAGAAAAATGCGATAGTTTTAACCTACCTTTCTCCCCTTCCGTGACTCCATAGCGCCAGTAGCTTCTCAATTTATCCAAAATCTGCCTATCAGACAAATGAATAAGATGGATAAACTTTTCACGTAGATTACGTACATCGCCAATTCTGACAGATTTCGCAGTCAAAAACTGCTTAAATAGAGTCTCCAACTCCCCGACTTCGGCATCAGTCCACGTTTTCTTTTTTTCGTAAATATTTGTTTTGCCACGTTTGTTGAAAGTTTCCTCCAAGGCAGCTGTACCCTTAAGGGCATACTTTTCCTTTTCTATCAAACGGTAGTATTTTTTGACGTGCTCTCAGAGTGCGTCAGCAGGCTAGCAACATATGGAGCTTCACTTGGATTTTTATCTTCAATGATGGTGGATCCAGACTTTTGAAATATATTTGAAGTGATGTTTTTCCTCACTGGCGGATCGTTTTCACCATAAACACCGGACCTTTTCCAAGTGCTATTAATTTGTTTCGATATTGCTCCAGATTCTAACATCTTGCCATTATATGAAACAAAAACATTTTCAAAGTCACTGTGTATCTGACTGCGAATTGAATCGAAAAAAATTAAGAGCTGTTGGTACAAGGTTTCTCTTACACAGATTAACAGGACCGTGTTTCCTAAATGTCTTGTGACGTTTTACTTTAATAATATATTTACCATCACGAAATACAGCAGCCTTCACCTCATCGATGTTCATGTTGCTAGGTACGCCAGACCTCTGAAAATTAATTATAGTTATTTCCGTTATGAGAAAATCCCGTATACACGCATATTCTTGACGAGACAAGGTGTTTTCTCGGTAAGGGCTACGAAAATTTTTAATTATCGAGATAGCCTCCTTTGCACTGGCAGACTCCTCATACCGTTGGATCTGCTCAGGCGTGATAAGCATTTGTTGCTCCTCCATCTGTCTCTCAAGCTGCTGTATCTCTACCGTTCCATTATTAGATTTGCTTCATCGAGATACACTAACTTTCATCCTTAAAATCATATCTGGTGCTATTCCAGGTAGATGGATCTCCTCAGTAAGGAGAAAGTCATAGAAGTGTGGCAGTGACAAAATATACCGTTTAATGGTTAAAGCTTTGTATTCCTTTGTCTTTTCGGCATACGTTGTCAAAAAGGTGTCGCGAATTTTATATTTTCTGACTAAATCACTGGGATATGAGGAATCCAAAGCTGCCCAAATATCTCTCAATTGCTGCTTTGACTGAATAGCACTCTTTTGGCAACTCTTCCCTCCATCAACTGAAATTTTATATGTCACAAACCTCTCTAAAATTTCAGCAGAGTCAACCACTTCGTCATCTTCCATGTCACTATCCGAATCTGTTACTTCGGATCAGTGGCGATCATCAGTGGCGACATGCTTGGCAGGGATGGATGTCATATGTGTACTTCGTTGTTTGATGCAACGTCACACACCCTGGCTAATTTCAACATACTATAATAGTAAGGTCCTTTTGATAGTTTGTGGACGTCTTGGAGGTGCAAACTCATTCTTTTGTTTCGACAACCTAAAACCTAACACCTGGTTTCCTCAATCCGTATATGCCAACGCAATATTTTGCCTTACTCTGGGGCCAATAGTGTACTTCTATCATGTGCCGAGATAAATTTGTAACACAACTATCACATGACTGTGATGGACATTTTTTGCGGTTTCTATGAAACAATTCAAACAATTAAATTAACATAGTTTGAGACTGCAAGAAAACGGTGGGAAACAGAAATTTCTTCTTAGTATTTTAATTGCAATATGTCTTGCACGAGTTGAATTTCGCAGGAATATATTACATTTAAACTAAGATTTTCGGCAGAATGAAGCTTTTGCAGAATATTTTTGTTGGCATTTCTGGTTTAGCTAATTTTTTTTCTCTTTTACTTTCAAATAATAATTTGAATACATTAATAATATAATTCGAATAAAGGAGATACGAGAAACAAAAAATCTACATGTTGTAAATAGTATATGGCAGTAAAAATCATACTTTTCTATAGGTAAGCTTGTAGAGTCTGTTGAAAGTTGGTTCTCGAGCTCTGAAATTTTCTTTTTCAACCTGATATTTTCTCTCATCAACATACTAAGGCAAGGATAAAAGAATTTAAGGAATCTAAAATTAGTAACAGTTAAGGCTGCAGAATCTTTCTTACATGCGCAACTTCAATTCTTAATTTAATCTTAAATTAGATTGTTATACAGCAATTTCAGAACATATTAAAAAAGAAATAAACATACCTTTCTAAACTATTTGACGTAGACGATGTTTCAACCTGAAACAAACAATATCAAAACCTGATTATAGACCTGACAATAAAAGAAAGACTTTCATCGTTTTTTCCAATGACTTTTAATTTGCAATGAAGCGCCTCACCATTTTTACTTCGTACCCTGATGTCACTATCAACATCACTATAAAATTTGACAAAAAACCTAGCTGAAAATTTCCTTATTTTTGTTATAAAAAGTTATAATAAGTAACAATGTGTTTAGAAAAATGTGTGCCATACTTACTTTCCAATTGTTACCATTTTTTTCCCAAGATAATAGGATAGGCCATGCCATCAGTCCCATTCCTTGTAATAACTGTTATGGTACCAACCAATACAAATGATTCTTGAAGATTTCGCTATATAAAAATGTATACACATATATTTACCATTGTCAAAAAAAAATTCACACACTTTGTGCCAACTGTATTAAAAAGACATCCACACAGCTACATATAGTTTTAAAAATATGTCAAAAAGGTGAGTTGATACAAAGGAAGTTGAGTTTAGATCTAACACAGTCTAGATCAGATTGGAAGAGGGTCATTAATATACCCCGTCCAACCCATGCTAGCATGGAAAACGGACGTTAAGCCGAGAATGATGATGATGATGTGAGTATGGATTGTGTGATTCCATAATATGTGGAATATGATATTTCTGTATATAATTCAGTTTATATTAAATATATTAATAATATTAATTATATTAGCCAGTTTATATTAATTATATTAAAAATTACCTTCCGTAAAGAATAATTTTCACAAATTAGTCATTTTAAAAAATTTCAAAAATTTATTTTTGAAATATATAAATGTTTGGAACGAATAATTTCAACTTGCTTTGCAGTGAATTAGTTTGCAATTTTAGTTTAGGTCCTTATAAATTATTTGGGATTTATATAGCTTTCAATTAAAGCTGCTTACAAGATTCAGAAATCTTTTTGTTTTGCTAAAAATTCATGTTGATTAATTTTAACAAATAAACCTTTTTGCAGGAAAGACTTATTTTCACAAATTGACTTTTGCAGAAATTGTACACGTATATATTTTCACTAATTGTCGATACAAAACTTCCTAGAAATAAAAATATACTGTTAAGAACAAGAAAAAGGTATATAATAGTATATATAAAATAGGTGTATACACACAAAAGACTGTTGTTTACCTTACTATTACCAAAACTCATGATAAAATATGCTTCCTATTTTTCTTGTGACCTGCTTTGACAATTCCAACTTGAAAAATGATTTTTTTTATTCTGACAATGTAAAATATATATGAAATACTTGAGCAAAGCACAACTGCAGTGTGATATAAAAGAAAGCTTAATTGTGTACTTGACTAAATTATCATAATAAAAACCGGTGATATAAGTTCTTTGAAAGCATGGGTACAACAGACAACACACTTTTTTAACAATAATTTATAACAGCTTTTGTTATGATTTGATATCATTTTGATTAGGAATAATATATCTATAAACAACACTGGTTGTTTAAAACAAGTGTGTGGGGTCTCCAGAAAAACAACTTCAAGCATGGTCATTATTTTTAAAAACAAGAGAAAAATAAACAAAATGTTTTAAAAACAAATAGGTGTGAGTCTCTAGAAAAACAACTTCAAGCATGGCTATTGTCTTTAAAAAAACAAGAAAAAAAATAAGTAAGAATAAATTTAGTGAAAATAAAATGAGCTATTAAACAAACGCTCAGAGGTCATATTAAAATACCAACATGAGAATAAGGACTATATAAAAACACACTACAGCAATATACTTAACTACACAAAAAGACTACCAAGAAACATAATGCTATTGTTAAATGACCATAGCTATAGCTCTTTAATTCTACTAATGTTACTTCATTAAATAAACCTAAAAAGTTCAGATTGCTGTTTGGGGTGTTACTAGCTAGCTACAAAACGTTAGCTAGCTATGCATTTTGGTTGCCCACAAAAAATATATTTATATAAGCATTTACAACATTTAAAACTGTTAAAGGACAAAATAAAACTTACCAAAGAAAAAAAGCTTTTCTGTTTCTTCTATCTCATTGGTATGATTAAAAAACAACAACAACAATCTTTAACTGAGAGTATCTTTCACGCCGCAAGCCGCCCTTATGATTTATTTTTTATATTTGCACATGCGCGTTGACGTAGAAAACGTAACCTCCATGTCGTGGGTAACCGACGTAACCTAAGCGTAACCTACTGCTGGGTAGGAAACGTAACCGTCGTACGTAGGAAAGGTAACCGACGTAGAAAACGTAACCTAAAACAGTAGGATTCGGTACTGTTTTTGGTCAGGAGAGTAACTGTGAATATATCTATCTATCTATCTATCTATCTATCTATCTATCTATCTATCTATCTATCTATCTATCTATCTATCTATCTATCTATCTATCTATCTATCTATCTATCTATCTATCTATCTATCTATCTATCTATCTATCTATCTATCTATCTATCTATCTATCTATCTATCTATCTATCTATCTATCTATCTATCTATCTATCTATCTATCTATCTATCTATCTATCTATCTATCTATCTATCTATCTATCTATCTATCTATCTATCTATCTATCTATCTATCTATCTATCTATCTATCTATCTATCTATCTATCTATCTATCTATCTATCTATCTATCTATCTATCTATCTATCTATCTATCTATCTATCTATCTATCTATCTATCTATCTATCTATCTATCTATCTATCTATCTATCTATCTATCTATCTATCTATCTATCTATCTATCTACCTATCTATCTATCTATCTATCTATCTATCTATCTATCTATCTATCTATCTATCTATCTATCTATCTATCTATCTATCTATCTATCTATCTATCTATCTATCTATCTATCTATCTATCTATCTATCTATCTATCTATCTATCTATCTATCTATCTATCTATCTATCTATCTATCTATCTTCCCAGGCGATATTAAAGATTCCACCTTCGCCGGCGAAAATCAATAAATATGACTCTGAATATGGTGCTACAGCCTCATACAGCTATTTTTACAAAGCCTACCTCGTGTGGTAAGACCCAACGACTTCTTAGAGAATGAATATAAACACCATTTCTTCAACGTTGTCATCCTCTGCCCCACCATCCGCTGGAACAAGACCTACCTCGATAGAGCATCGCTCTGGAAGGATTACTACGTGTTCCTTATAGAGCCGGGTAATCAACTCTTCTATTGGATAGAGCAACTATCGAAGCTTCTAGCAGGGAAGGAGACTCTGTTCATTGTTGACGATCTTATAGCGGACAAGAGCCTCGACAAGAAGCGTTAACCTCTGCTCGAGCTGGCCATCTGTGGGAGACATCCAAAGCATAGGTTATGGTTGTTAACGCAGTCATACGCGGCTTTGCCTAAAAATCTCCGTCGGCAGAAGAAGCAGCTGTTCATATGGTACCCCCACGAGCGCAGCGATATGAAGCTGGTAGATGAGGAAACGAACATGATCTCGGATTGGGAGACGATCAAGGCTCAGCTCAGGAAGTCAAAACATGCGTGCTTGTATGGAGATTGGAACACCCTCGGACCTGGAAAATTTTGGAGTGACGCGGACATCAGGTGTACCCGGGGTACAACTGATCAGACATGCATAGGCGGAGAAATCACGCTATTACTGGAGCACCCCAGAAATTGGAACATTTCGCCTCGACTTTTCAACTAAATAAATATAACTTGTATCGAAAAATTACGAGAGGAAAAGATCCATAAATTGGAGGAAAAAATCGAGGATTTGGAAACAGATCTCGAGGAAAGAGATTGGGAGTTGTTTGAGATGATTCTGAGGGATAAATACAACAACCGGATCGCTTTAATCGCCTGCTTCTCGTCGCTGGCTCTTACCATGATCCACTATATGATGAAATATTAAGACCCGGGTGTTACGGCGCTAGAAGATTAAGTCGCAGTTTTGTGGTTTATCAAAGCCACAAAAATCACGAGCACCGTCCTCGCAACACGATCCCCCGATCAAAAAACTGTAAGATAAAAATGTCTTGTCTTGCAAAATTACAGAGGGAGATTAGAGTGCAGAAACAGCAAATTGAGGCTCTTGAATATGACCTGATAAAACGACAGGAATGTGTTGACTATATGAATGAGCATACCGAGTTCCTGAACGAAGATCTCGAGGAAAAATCCCGGGAAATTGAGGCTCTTCGAAAGAGGTGCCGCATATGCTCCAGCGTGTTCAAAGACGCGATATCCGCAGCATAAGGAATTGGTTTAAAGAGAAATTTCCAAAGTCTGAAGAGATTGTCGTCATTGACAAACCCAACCTAGTACGCGCCTTCAACAGGTTTGAGGAGGTAGGACTCGTCGAGCGATACAGAGGCCACTTCAACTGATCGATCTTACTCGAGATGACTTGTACAACCTAGGTGTTCCAGCGCTATATGACTAAGTCACATGTTTTTGTTGCTCTTCTCAAGCAACAAAAATCACGAGCACCATCCTTGCATATACGATCCCCGGATCCAAAACCTGATAAAAAAGATAAAATGTCTTGTCTTGCCCTATTTAACACTGTGATTTTTAAACGTGCTGATCTTGGGAGATTATTGGGGATCGCTGACATAGCGCGCAATTTTAAACATCTGGCTGAGGAAACCAAAACAAGGGAAGAAATTGTAGGCCAGGGTGGGACCCTACCCCGATCAGGTATACGGGAAGGCGGGAAAAATCCACATGATGCTTTCGTAACATTGGACGGTGCCTTGGATATTGTGCGTCGTTCTAGAAAGCCTAAAGCCGTTGAGGTTATAAAGTGGCTTGCAAAAAAAGGTGTTAAAAAATTACAGGATGAGGTCAAGCAAAGGGACGTGGCCATCGAAGAGCAGTGTCAAGCTCTGGCACTGCTTAATGATGACCTCGAGGATAGGGAGAGACAATTTGTGGTGTTGAATGACGATCTTGAGAACAGGGATCGCCAGCTTGAGGCACAGTGCCAAGAAAATGCGAGACTCCGTCAAAGGTATGTGTCAAATGCCCATGATCCTGGGAAGGACAACGTTATTATGATTTACCACAAGCATACGACACCTGAGGACGATAAGTACCACCACCTCCCATACTACGGCGCTCGCGTACAAAAATGTGCTATCCCCACTAAAAGAAAATGGTTTAAGGATCAATACCCTAAGTCGGAGGAGATCGTCTTTATCGATAATGCTAATGGTATGCATGCCTTTAATAGATTTAAAGAGGAAGGGCATGTGGAGCGATACATATGCCACTTCCGGCTTATCGACCTTATTCAAGACGAGTTATGCGATCTAGGTGCTCCACCAGAGGACTAGAGTCGCACACTTTTTTGTGGGTTATCAAAGCCACAAAAATTACGTCTATAAGTATCAAACTGAGCGGCTCCCCCGCTGCGGGCGAACCGGTGAAATGACATTGCAAATGAAATGGTACTTCAACATCTTCCGGTACCAGCATCAACTCCTCTGCCACAAAGTTTTGACCAGGCCCATCTGCCAAATAGTACAGGAGACGTGTACCAGGCACAATACGATCGAGTCTATACGTTTTCCTGCTCCACCAAGCGTCTGTTGCACGTCTTTTAGCATCGCCGTTCTCTTCTCCAGGTTTTAGGAGGTAAATATAGAGACCGTCATCGGGTAACGGTTTCTCATCGTGTTTTTCCTCACCTTGCGGCACCTCGTCGAGTTTGATTGCTTTAGGGGGTTTCATGCCGATCATAGCTGCTTTGGTGTTGTTCAAACTCTTGACGATATTGTACAAGTGTTTAACCCACGTTGTACTAGTTTCGTCAGAGGCAAGCTCTTGTGCGCGAGCACCTTGTTATACGATTCAACGAACACCGTGAAAGTGTGGTGGTATTTGGTAGTTGCACGCTTTATCTCGACACCTTTGCTTTCTAGCAGCTTGCTCACGGCAGACTTGAACTCGGAGCCGTTGTTGCATTGGAATATACTGGGGTATCGTAAAGGTCCCGCTTTGTAAATGCCCTTGAGCATATCAGCCACCTCGCTAGCTTTTTCCGTACGTAAAGGCCTCGCTACCTTGTATCTTGAAGCAACGTCGATGCCTGTGAGGATGTATTTATAGGTGTTTCCATGCAGCTTGTCATGGGGCATATAGAGCAAATCAAATTGGTGCATTTCATTTGGTTTTGTAATAGTGAAATGTGGGTAGTTGATGCGCATGGGGCCTCGAATATGTCGGAGCCAGAGCAGCTGTCTCGTCAGCCAATGGATTACTTTCTTTTTAGAAAGACCACTCTGCTCGGAGAGTAGTTTAATGGCTTTTCGACCTGTCCAGAGATGTTCCGGAGTGTAGTAGATTTGGCTTAGCTTTTCGGCTTCTTCCTCGGTATTTATTAGATATCAAAAACGTTCTTCTTACATATACTTGTACACCGCGAAACCCAGCAGAGCCAAGGATGAACGTCAGCTCACCGTCTTGTTGCTGTTTGCTTGGTGTGTAGAAGTCGGAGAGCTTGGGAGCTTTCTCAATCGTCGCGATGTAATAGTCCTTCATCCCTTGATCGAATTCTTTCAAGCTTTCGCCAGCTTGACACTTAAGCTCTCACTGCTGGTTATACCAATCGATCTTTGCCTGTCTGGTACGTACCCAAGCTGCCTGGGTAGCCTGGAGTTGCTCAATAGCTTTGTCATGTCTCTTACGCTCCGTCTCCCCGTGCCCCGACAGTTTACTGAAAAGGAAATTAGAACCGCTAAACGCCAACGCATTAATCAACGCCCCTCCTGCCATTACTGCCAGGGTTGCCATTGCTTATTCAAAACTCTGTGCTATGCCATCTGCCATCGAAGATCTTAAGCTGAGCATCTGCAATAGATAGACGTAGCAGCGTATATCCCCACTTCCATCAGCTTTTTTAATCATATGCAAGGTGATCCCATCGCTAAGCCTTCGCAAGGGTCTGCCAGAACCATGGAGACTGTGATCTGGACTACTGCGGAAATCAATGAACAGCGCATAGCGCTCAGTCATGAACTGACCGATGGTCATTTTGCTATCGTGGGATCCGAAGAGTTCAACGATTTGCTCGAGATGATCTTTCGGCAACATCGCGTGCCAATATAGTTCGTTAGGCTCACCTTCCACCGT
Organism: Hydractinia symbiolongicarpus; assembly: GCF_029227915.1. Classification (NCBI taxonomy): domain Eukaryota; kingdom Metazoa; phylum Cnidaria; class Hydrozoa; order Anthoathecata; family Hydractiniidae; genus Hydractinia; species Hydractinia symbiolongicarpus. Next base: position 11,882,975 of record NC_079888.1, on the reverse strand, counting down.
GATCGCGATTTTCTCGATCTTGGGGTTGTAGAAGACCTCGTTAGCGCCAGCATAAGGTTTAACTCTCCCCGGATCCACGAATAGTAGTAAGACGAGTGTCGATCTGGAGATTATAGTTGGTATCAGCTTTCTTCATCGTTATAACCTTGCTGCGGAGTACACGCTCATAGGGTAGGGCGAGACGGCTGTATCATAGCACTCGCGAGACCCTTGTTTGTCACTTTATCAAACTCGAAGCAGATGTTGGTGATCTTATACCTACTATCGTCGGGCTTAGCTGCCGTGCTTCCAGCAGTAGCCGTACCAGCATCTTTGATGACTTGGTCATAGGGAGCAAAATGTATTACAAACTGCAGTCTGTTGTGTAAGCCTGCTTGATAGAATGGCAGATCCCTCGTGAGTTCAAAACATTTGCCGATAGGGATGGCAAAAGTATTGCCATACGCTGCCACAATTGCTTTTTCTTCATCATTTCCAACATGGTCACTAGCTTTGACTTGCAGAGCTCTGATGGTACCATCGTTGGGATTTATGCCCTCAAGAATCAAGTTGTTCTCAGGCTCAAACTTGGGCAGCCACAAGTCCCTATACACACCGAGTATATTGAAGTCGCTGATGTTCTGTATCTCATGACCGTTCAAGGTTATGCGAAGTTTTTGAACCAGGTTTTAGGGAACTGGGGAAAATTACATCATTCTGTTCCAAATTGGGTACATCCACGTACAAGTCGTCGTTTTGGTTGATCGTACTGGGGTTGTGTGAGACCTTGACACGCTGCTTCTTGCCTTTCATGGCTGGAATTGCCTTTAGTTCCTTATGCAGATCAAGTTTGGTTTCGTACATTTATTAGTAGGCAATTACGGCTTGAATAAATGGTTAAAAATCTGGGATACGAAGGAGATGACTTTACATCAGAGGAAGGCATTCAAGAGCAGGATGATGATGTAACTTTTAGTAGATCTGACTATCCCCCTATCTCCACCCCAACACAAGAAGAGCAGCCGGTATCTAGCAGAGCTGGGGATCGTCTAGAGGATCAGAGGTGGCAGGTGGTCAAAGGAAAAGTCGACTCGCTTTACGAACACCTTGCTAAGTGACTAGGGCAGAAGTTCAACGCGAGACATTACGATAGGTTTGAACTGAATGGGGATCAACTCATCTACAAAGGCGTGGGCAAGGAGATAAAGCTCCTCACGAATCTGGATTGTACATTTAAAACCGTTGACGTGATACGGAGGGTGTTGGGTGCGGGGCGATTGCGAGCCATGGGGTTCACCGACTATACTACACCACACAAGGGTAGTAAGACTATGGCCCAGAGGCTCCTTAACGAATTGGATAATGTCAATGAAAAAGCTGATGACATCGAAATGTTGCCGCTACTCGAGAACGTGCTCGATGACACAGAAAGCCTTATCGAAGATAATTCCCTTGGCAGGGATATCACAGAGCGTGAAAGAAGAGGGTTAAACCGCGAGCTTCAAACGCTAAGGGGTAACCTCAAGCACTTGAAAGGCAAGATGGTCTTCTACGATAGTATAATCGACAAAGCAGAAGCCATGGTGAAAGAGCTCGAGAGCAAGAAGGCCACGCCTGGAGCATCCGATGAACAGCTAGCTATCTGGGACAGGGATATAGCCAACGCCAAGGAAGACCAGGAACGACTACGTGGTCAAAAAGAGGCCACGGCAAGAGCGCACGGTTTACTATCATCCGACACTCAGAGCCAGCTGCTACATATCAAGGAGACATTGATGAAGATCGCAGGGGATGATAAAACTTTGGCTGAAAAACTCGGGATCCTGTTCAAAGAGCAGGGCATTACTATAGCAAGCATCGTCTCCTGATTTCAACCATTGTGTTCGCCGTTACGGGAGGTTGGAGGCACTGCCGGAGGAGCTGCAGCAGGGGGAAGTGCCGATGACAAGGGTTTTGGCGCTGATAGTAATTGAATTATAACGTTTAAGTTGAAATTGAAAACATGTTATCGTGGACATGCACACTTTCAGGGCGTCAAACCTGACTATATTCACGCTGAAGTAAAATTCCCGAAGTTAAGTAACCTTTTTATAACGATGTGTATATCGCTTGAAAATATACCAAAAGATATAAGAGATGAATTTGACGAAGATGGGGAGAACCCCGGCGTAGAAGATAACTATGCTAACAAAACGGACCTGGGAAATGAAAAGCGTGCTGGTTCATCTAATATTGTACTGATATATAGTTTCTGATGAAAATTTAGTTTCAGCACCAGAGGAAGGTTATAAGCTTCTGGGTATATTTCAGGACAAAAATTGTGAAGAATTTGCTTTCCCATACCTTTTCCTAAAAGAGACAATTTGGTTACAATGTGGTAATGAGAACAATGTGAACTTTTCAGAGGGCTGTTTATATGGAGCCGAGTAAATCGGGTTAGCCGAGATGTTTTTTTGTTCTGGCTTTATATGCAAAAACTTCAATCAGGTTTTAATTTAATTCGTTTTTATATATTTTCTCGTAAATTTCATTGCAAATAGAATAATTATCAGGAAAAATCCTCAATTTTTGATTTTGATGATTTTCCCTCATCGTCCCCAAGGCTTTTTTTCTCTTTCTGAAAATCTCGAACGGCGAGAAAGACCTTCCCTGCCTTTTTGGCAGTAATTTATGTAGATCCAAATTGAGTTTGTGTATTTTAATAAACTAGTCGCTAACCCGTGAATAAATCCACGGGTTCGCCCGTGCTTTATTAGCCGCATTAGAGATAGGAAATTGTTCGTTCTAGCACAGTGGACGGAGGACAAGGGAAATTCACGAAATCCCCGAAATCCGAAATCCCTAATCCCATATCCGACAATTCCGGAAATACCGATAAAATCCTACGCATGCGCAATAGCGACTAACGGGAATAATGCTGACATCAACAAAATCTCGAGCATGCGCAATTGAGTAAGGGGAAAGTCCCATGCTCAAGGATCCCTTGCCGAGGTCGGGATAATAAAGATGAGCTGGAGGCGAGAAAGATGGAAAAAATTAGTTGAAGAGGATCCCCCGGTGGTAAGGTATGTACCGGACCAATTCAAGACCCAGGAAATGTGCAACAAGGTTGTTCAAAAGAACCCCTGGCTATTCAAGTATATTCCCGACAGGTTCAAGGCGCGAGGCATGTGCACGATGGCGGTTGGGGAGTATCCCGGGATGCTCAGACACGTTCCGGACAGGTTCAAGACGCGAGATATGTGTAATGGGGTTGTCGAACGTGCGCCCCAGCTAATCGAGGATATCCCAGACTGGTTCATTGACCAAGACATGTACACCAGAGCGATTGAGGAAGATCCCCGGCTGCTCGATGCTTATCGTCAACGTAAAGCGGAGAAGGCAAGGATTAACAAGGAGTTGCTTCCAGTGGCCTGGCATCCTGACAGAGTCGTGGACTGGTGCTTTTCGGAAGATGAAAAAGCAGACCTCGAGCTCTTGTGGAGTAAATAAACGATGAGAGAACAATGCGATGAGTGTGAACGAGTACTCGACACCTATGACAGATGCTTCTGTGGACGGAGATTCCTCACGAAAGGTAAACTACTATGCTGGTACTGCTATCAAGAGTATATAACGTACAATGGTGGAAGCTGTCCTTGTACCAAACCCTAGTTGAACTCTAATATCCACAAAATAAAATGATGTTCAAATTCGGTAACGAGATTGTTAAATCAAGGGAATTTTACGCCAAAGTGAAATCATTAAATATCTAAGAAGTAAACGTTGAAAATATCATGCTAAGCGACCCTATTCCATTAAACAAGGGCAAAGATGAGCGCTTCGTGATTGCCTATAAAAATAGCGACAAACTAGCTCCTTTACTGATCAAAACACCCCAAAAGATCCATTCATATGGTGCCTTCCGCGCTTACCATACCATGTCATTTGATCTCATCAACCACCCCGAATGGCTGAAAGGTGGATTCCCTCGTGGGTCATTGCCTCACTACCACTCCCTTGAAAAAAGGGCAATATCTCAATACCAAGCTGAAGGAGTGGGAGGGTAAAATCAGGGATAAGGGATCGGTGTACCACTAGCCGTGGCTATGGGTAGGATTACTATCGCCGTAAATTTGGCCCAGCGGGTCTGCGGAACGCTGGGAAGAGGCTAGGTATCAAGAGTAAAAGGCATGAGAGCATCAGACTACTGGCGGAGACCAAGCTCAACTCTACCGATAGCTTGATAAACAGAGCTGTGGAAAATGGTGTGATTAGCGACCACGAGTTCAGCATAATCATGCAGGAAAAGCAAAAGTACATGGTGCTGAAGGAACAAGCCCGACAACGAACACGCACAATCGTGGACTCTATCAATGAACGAGAGCGACAGCAGCTTGTCGTGCAAGGGAGTGAGGAGGCGAAGGATGAACTGTAGAAAAAACTTCAATAGAGATCTGCGCAGTATGTATTCCAAACATCAAATACCAAGTGTAGGGGCTCTCTCCCGATCAGAGTCGCAAACTACTCCAGGAGTCGATGCAACTCAGCATGAGAATACCAAGGCTACCGCTATCACGTTGGGAGTAGGGCTAATCCTAGCTTTTATCTGGATGAAGAAATAGGTCTAATGTGTTGAACAACATATTAGACTCTCATCGATCCTTACCACTCCTCTTGCCCCTATTACCAACATAAGCCACCACGATACCAACAGCAGCAGCCAAGGTCATATACAAGTGCCTTGCTGCGAACTCGACGACTCTCGCTGCCACTCTGAAAAACAACGACACCACGCTGCCAATGATCCCAGGAAGGGCTGCAACTGCTTTGCCTGCTAGGTACTTCAAGAATCGTCCGAGCCTTTCAAGCAATACCTTTTAAGCTACAACTCTAACATTTATAGGTACGTTACGTTTTATTTTTGGCAATTGTCCCTAGGCATAACCAAATTTTTTGTAAAAATTAGCCTTTTAACAATAAGTATTCTCTCCAATTTATTCAATGACGATAATTGTAGGGGTTGTATATCAATTGCCAATTTATTCCATGGTGCCTGACAGGGTGTTTAAGAAGTTTCTTTTGGTATGTTTTGCAGACATAATACTTTGAATCATACTTTTCTAACATACAGTATAGCTCTACATCAATCAAATAATGGCTAGCAACAATTGCTTGATTGCTTATCGAAGGGATGGATTGCTTGTGTTCACAAGACTTGAAAATTCGCCCTTTCTGTAATGACTTATTTCCAGGATTGCAAAACCATTAAAAATTTCTCTTTCGTATTGGCGTTGTAGGCTTATAATGACTTTTTTCTTCAGGAAAATGGGCAAATATTTTTCCGTTTCTACGGTCTACCTATCGGTGGCGCGCGCAAGCGGTTTTTGCCCAATCAATGAATGGATGACGTCGTTTTGACCGACTGACGTGCCGGAAAAAAGAACATGTTTTCTTCTCACGTGATCATGTTGTTTATGCAAATGAGTTTTAAACCAACGAGGTCCATCATGGCGGCGAGTCCCAATCTGACAAACTCAAAATTCCATCACATAACTGACTACTAATTGAGTTGACACGGTATGACCATAGTTAAATATCTTTTATATTTTATCTATAGTCAACATTTTGCCCCTTGGTTAAGCGTCCATCAACGGTAAATTATAGTTCGTTCAATAACCTTAGGCAAATGGCGCTGTGTACAGTTCATTATTTCCTTCACTAGTTTCTTGAAAAAAACCTAGGGAATTTGCGGCTTATTGGCACCCTTGTTCACAAGATAGACAGATATAACGTCGACAATTGGCAGCACCAGACCACTAGTAAAAGATGTAGATAAATTTTTTAAACTATTGCTAGACCTTTTTTAATGTTTAATTTTCCGCGGTAAAGCCCTTCCGGCTCTGGCAACGGCAGGCAGAAAGATGCAGAAGCTAGCTGAAGAAAAGTCTTTTTCGGCCCACTTCTTTCTGCGGAAACATTTTTGAGGCTTTAAACTATTATCGAGTATAGATGGATAACTTCTGATTAACATATATTCATATAAAGTCATAATAATACCTTTGTGCAAAGAAACAGACTAAAAAGGACCTCACTTCACCTAGCGCCCGCATCTTTTTGACTGCCACACAATTGTTAAATCCAAAAGGCTTTAACAATTGTGTGGCAGTCAACCCTAACTAACAATTAGACTCCTGTCTGCATTCTACTGCATTTTATGCAGATATTATGATAGATATGCTAGCTGAAGTTGCTTTGAATTAGAAAAATTAAGTAGGAGAAGTTACGTAGGCCCAACTTCGTACACAGTATTTTAAGTTGCAGTTGCAAAGTATGTATGGATCACTTCATCCGCCAAAGAAAGCACATCATTGGTAATTTGACTCGACCAACATAGGCTTTTTTATTTGCAATAACCAAGTCAAACAACTATTGTGTATTGGATATGCACATGATTTTAACACTTGTTGATCAGGCATGAATAGCTAAACTTTGCTAAATATATATAGTATTCCTTTGTCTCATGTGTAGCATTTTTCCCCATGAACTAGGTTTGTTGCAATCCACCTTAATGTTTTTGAAATGGTAGATGTATATACAACAAATGTGATTCTTTCATCACAAGGCTGGAAACCAAATTTCCTTTCAAGTTCTTTAGCAATATTATTAACCTTTTAAGATATATTGAGGTTGATGTGTTATCAGCCTATATTAATTGAGGTTGATATGTTATCAGCCTTTCTAATTTAAACTTATTCACATCGGCAAAAAATTGCTGATGTGGTGGTATGTTATTTGCCTGTCTGCTGTGCTAACATTTTATCATTAGTGTCAGCAATCCTGACATAATTAGAAAATTTAGTTATATCTAATTCAAAACTGAAATTCAAAACTGAACGCATGGAAAGCTTTGAAATCAGGTTTCATTCATTTGTCCTGATTGTGGCCTTTCTCATGGTGTCAACTCATATGCTTCACAAGCCGGCCTATTTTTATTTTAAATGATTTTAAAAATGTTAGCAGCATTTTATGACAGCCCTACAAGTGGAAGTGGAAAATTTCTTAGTTTTCTCACTTGCTAAGTAGATATGCCAAGATTTTTTAAACGCGAGCACACAAATTATGGATGATTTGATGTGAAAATATGTTTCACATGGCTACAAATATTGAGGACTATGCCCTGTGTATTATTTCCAGGAGAGATCATTATTGCTCATTTTGAGCAATGCAGACCCAATTATGGACCCACACTTATCCAGAGACAACTCCTTGTAACCTACAAATGCCCACACAGTGTCCTATCTTCCCAATTTCCTTCACGTGGCTTGGGTTAACTTGGGACTACGGTAACATTCACCTACCATATTGAATCTCCACAAAGGGTAATCGAACCACATTCTCCCACACAAAGTGCAAGAGTTCTAACCACTAAACTACATCACCACAAAGGAATGACCGAATATAGGGCCGTTGACAAAAACTTTCCCCCGTGGATGCTTTTATGAAAAACATTATTCATTGAAAAATGGTTTTGGCCTAAACTTAAAACATTGAATCTATTATGGGGTGCCTTTCCATACCTATGTTACAGCCCTTTAAATGACAACCAGTCAGCAATCACTGACAGGCGAAATTTAATATTTGACTGTCTGGATACAAAAATTTTTTAGCCCTGTCAGAGATCATGAAACAAGTATACTTCTGGAAACGTCCTAAGTGGTGGGGGGTTTTCTGAACACACCATAAGATAAATGCCCGCCTAAAAAAGAGAAAATCCTGCAATAGCTCAAATTTGGATCCCAAATATATATAGATGGATTTAGCGTGATTTAACCTAATTTTATGGTTACATCACGCATTTGAAAAAGCCCAAAACAAAAGGCTGAAAAGGGAAAGAAAAAGATATTCTTGTAATTTAAATTTATCCACAAGCAGTAAACCTGAGTAATAAGTTAATACTTGATAATGATTTGCAATCGTTTGATAGTAACAGTGTCTCTGTGCGATTTTATATGTTTATGTAAAAGCTAAGGACTAGTATAGCTTTATTTTTGTGTTGCATGAAGTAGTGGTAGTACTACTAGTGTATCAAAAAAAATTCAATGAACACTGCACGATCACAAGCAAGGACTGAATGGCTCTCCCAAAAAGACGAGGTTGCATAAAAAAAACTAATTGGGGACAAATACTGAGCTGCTGCTTCATATGGTTGTGTATAGACAAATCTGTAATTCTATATTATAATTTTTAGGTAACATACAAAAGAGTTATCACAGTGCATATCATTGGAATATACAAACAACTGCTGGGACTGGAACAATCTGTGGTATGTTTGCATTTTATATAATTCTCCAATTTTTGCATCAGCAAAATTTGACTGAGTAATTTTTTTGGCAAGAATTAACTTTGGCGATAGGCGTAGGTATTAATTATATTATGTTAAAAGAGGTCTTGAAATAGTGTGTAAAGTTACAATAGAGTTATTAATGATCAAAAACACATAATTTTAATTGATTCAAATAATTGGTTACTAAGTGTTACACAAAGCCTTAACAATTAGAAGGAGTGAAATTCGAATAAATAAAACTTGGCAAATAGTCTCTATGATAATACGAAGAATGTGTGTGTGTCTTTAACATGCAAAGTGGATGTGTTTATTTTCCTTTGATGTCGCCGAAAAATGCATGTCTGATATGTTAATTTTTTGACGTTAGGGTGCGAAGTCAATATCACTACTTTAACGTCAATATCTTATATTAAATTAATGAAGCCATTGCAGTGCACCTAAAACAGAATGGACAGGTTTATGACGTCATCAACAAAACCTTCAACCCTCATATCTCATTAACCGCTCATCATAGGCACATGATCATATACATTTTCTTGATCAGCAGTTGAAGCTCTACACAATAGAGGCAACGTGAAAACAAGGTTCTATTTTTTGTGTGTAAATGGGTTGCTGACGTCATCAATATTCAAATGACGCTTCTTTTTCATTTTTATCCTGTCTCAGTGTTTTTTTCCACAGGCTTAATTGACTAATATAATAATACAGAGAGTATGTGTGTCTGTGACAGGCAAAGTGGATGTGTTCATTTTCCTTTGATGTAGTTGAAAAAGTTGTGTCTTATATGTTAAATATTCTGACGTTACGGCGAGACGTCGATAACATTAATTTAACGTCAATAACATTAATTTAACGTCAATATTTTATATTAAATTAATAAAGCCATTACAATGCATTTAAAACTTTGAGGCCAAATAACGTGGAAACGAGGTAGTGACGTCAGTGATTTTTCACCACGTGGGTAACTAGGGACCACCTGGGACCAATTTGGGTAAGTTTCCCAAACCCGAGTCCCTGATTCCCTTTTGGAATGGACAGGTTTATGACATCATCAAAAAAAACCTTCAAACCCTCATATTTCATTAACCGCTCATCATAGGCACATGATCATATACATTTTCTTGATCAGCAGTTTAAGCTCTACACAATAGAGGCGGCATGAAAACAAGGTTCTATTTTTTTTTTCTGAATGGGTTGCTGATGTCATCAAAATTCAAATGACGCTTCTTTTTCATTTTTATCTTGCCTCAGTGGATTTTTCCACGGGCTTTATCGACTAGTTTAGGGATCGTCCACAAATTTCGTCCCATTAACGAGACGCTATAAGACGAAAAAGTTAAAAAAAATTCGTCTCGTTTTGTTCTTAATTGAAATTGAGACGATTTAAAAATCGTCTCATAAATATCAGGAGACGATATTTTGTCAATTCGTCTCAGAATAAAAAAAGTGGAACAAAATATTTTAAGACGAATTGAGACGAATTGAGACGCTGCGGTAAAATCACGGAGACGAATTGAGACGAATTAAGACGCTGCGGTAAAATCACGGAGACGAATTGAGACGAACTAAGACGACAGGGTTTCTTAAACACGAAAATTTATTTAAAAAGCTAGTGTTTTTTAAAGTGGTTTTAATGTATTCAGATATTTCAGATAGCGACAGCGACCTAGATTGGTTGTTTACGGACGATTCTTTGTCCGATGATGAAAATGAAGATTACATCAACGAAATTTTACAATGCGGTAAATATTTATTTTTATCTCGTCGTAAAATTTTCAGCAACGGTCTTGAAAACAAAAAAATATATAATTGCCCAATTTATCTTGTGATTTTTCCGTAGTCATGAGAAAAAAACTACTATAATTATAAAACTATATATTTTCTTTATTCGTAAATTTAAAGCTCGATGATGCAAAATCTTTAAAAGATTTGTTGTTTTTTTACCAACAACACACAAATATTCGAAAAACCTCACTATTTTAACTTTTCTCTTCGCACATGCCGGTGTGAGCATAAGAAGTAAATAATAGCAATTGAAGTTTGTTGCGATATTGCTTCTGAAAATTACGAAAAAAAACTATTTTTGCTTTATTATTTTTGTCAACTTGCACTGTTATATTAACTTAATGTATAATTATACTTATACAATTGATTATGGTGGGCTGCACATTGCAAAAAAAAAATTATTAACAATTTTATGTGACAGAAACGGCTTGTCAGAAGCAAATAATGTTCCGCAAAAAAACTGTGTGACGTGCGGTTGCATTACGTAAAATGATTTCAGACAAATTAGATAGCCGCTTGTTTAGACACTCAGTTGAGCAGCCTAGTGCCCATGGATTAAGATTTGAATCATTTTTTGTAAACTATCACAAAAAAAAATCAAATGGATAAACTTTTTTCCTTTAGCCTTCAATTTTGTCAATTCAATACGCGATTTGTTTTATAAAAACTGCGTTTTTAAGAGCGTTGAGGCTGAGATTTTGCCAATAATTAAGAACATATTAAAAACGTACTCAACCTGAATTCCTTCACAGATTATAAGAACAAAATAATGTATTCCAGTAATCTTTTTTTGTTTGCTTGAATTTTTTATATTTTGTGCTGGACTTAAACATATTATCTCATGTATATAAATACATAAATTTCAGAAACTTTGGGAAAAATATATCAATAAGAACAAATAGAGGCTAAATTCTGAAGTCGTGTTCTTACTATTAAGAACAAAATAAGAATAAAACAGACTGAAAGTCTCAAAAGTAAGAATAGCCAGCCTCAAGTCAGATTTTACTAAATAAACATTAATAAACTTGTTTAGTAATCACTCGCGTCATTATTTGCATTTATAGAATAGTCTTTTTCTTATTTTAGCTTCAAAAAAACGAGGCAGACCAGCGCTACACGAGCAACATCCGGGCTTGGTTCCATGTATCGCATCCTACATAAGTCAGAACTCGGCCGAGGCCCATTTGAGGCGCAGAGACAGTATTATGTACACAAATGGTGTAAGCTTAAAAGATATTGTCTCTCACATAAAAAGTACGCTCGGGTTAAATGTGAGTAAGAGCGCAGTGCATTACCTCATGAGACCGAGGAGAAAAAAAACCACTTCGAGCAAGCGTCACAAATCGTTGGTTGATGCACGTGTTCCGCCCAAGCGCAACACGGGAGAAAAAAAGATCCATGAAGATTTTCATTTTTCTTGCTCCCAAGTTAACTTGGTTAATGAGTTAGCTGTGCCACTGCTAGCCAGGAGACCCAGCGTAATTTTTCTTACCACCGGGAAATCGGAGTAGTTAAGGTGGGAAATTACGCTGGGTCTCAAACGATTTTTCTGCGGCCAAAATCTGGCCGCGCTTTTTGATTGGCTAATTCTATTGTTCTCTGCTCACGTGATTATTATCGGGGAAAGCCCTTTTCATCCCGAATATTCCAGCGAGTGGTTTCACTCACCCTAACAAACATTAGTATTCTACAAAGTTTTTACCAAAGTAAGATTTGACCAAGCTTGGTAAACAACTCACAGATAAATTAAAATGTCCTCCGAAGCGATTAGTCACATTGTTCGATTTAAACTCGGGGTTTCCGCTGAGTCATTCGTTCGTGTCTAAGCTTTAGTTTGAGAGAAACTCATTTTATCAACTGAAGAAGAAAGCTTAGTTAACTAGGCTATGCCACTGCCGTTCCGCTAGAACAATGGAATAATTTCTTTTTCACGGAACAAAATCACGCTGGGTCTCCTGGCCAAGATTTTTAAAGTTTCGTGTTAAACTCACGGAAGTGTTCGAAAATATTTTTCAACTTTTGAGACGAATTTATTATAGCAGAGACGAATTGAGACGATTTGAGACGAATTAAGAAAATTCATAGACGAAATGAGACGATTCGGAGACGAATTTGTTTTTAAAATATGATATTCGGAGACGAATTTGTGACTATCAGGAGACGATATGAGACGAATTAAGACGGTTAAGACACTACAATGTTATCACAAAAAATCGTCTCGTATGAAAGAGTTAAGACGAACAAAACAAATTTACAAGACGATTTAAAATGAGCCGAATTTAGACGAAATTTGTGGACGATCCCTTAATTATATTTTTTCAATTCTATCATGATTAAGCCTTTTCAAAATTCAAAAAAATTGCAAACCTGCAATAAAAGAAAAAACAAAGTGGTTTGCTAAGATGTAAAGAAAAATGTAAATCGTGAACTGCTAATTAATTAATTCGAAACCTGCTGTGTATATCATCAACCTGGTATCAATCAAATGTGGATACAATTTTAATACATACTTGTTTTGTGTAGTTGAAAGTTTTATATTTTCCTTTTAGTATTATAAAGAGCAATTTTACTATCTGGAAGAAAAAAGAATTTTAATAGAAATACAGATTAAAGATACTATAAACAAAATGAATTCATATAAAGTAAGTCTGTTTGTAGTGTTCTCTTATGCTGCAATATATTTATTGCATTTTCTTAACAAAGTCTAAGTCAGGCTCATCTTTTTAACATGATTGGTACGAATGTCATCAGAGTATGACAATGACGATATGACTGAATATTCTTGTGCATTACACTTGTTAGGTCTTGACATCAATATCAAAATAATTTAGGGTTTACATTACTTTTCAAATATAGTTTCACCTATATTTAAGTGAAGTCAGGTGTATTAGCAGATTGGATTATCAGGAGAGTTTGATGAGCATAGCATGCATATTCCAACTCAAGTTTTTATTTTGTTTGAACTTTTAAATGAATTTGAGTCATATTTAAAAGTCTCAGAGAAAATTCAATAAAAAAATAACACATTCCTTTTGTTAATTTATTGTGAGAGAATTGTTAGTATTTAAATGAAATTGTGAGAGAATTTGAATTACACTTCTGTTTATATGACTTTATTTAGACAACGCTGTTTTTAAGCGAACAAGTTATTAAACCATTTTTTGATTTATCTTAGAGAGAAAGAAATTTATCTATGTCTCCACATGGAGGAATTAATCTGTTGTCTTCATCCCCCAGGCAACAGAATGGAAAGCTAAGTGGCCGCCAAAGGGCAACCTCATCCCCAACCCCCCCAAATGGAACAACATATTCAAAAAAGGAAAAGGGTGTAATTGAAAAGCTATTAAACTCGTATGGCTTTGTGGAATGTGCGTCTACAGGTGGACGTGTGTTTTTCCACTACAGTGAGTACGATGGAGATCCAAACAATCTTTTGGTTGGAGGTGAGTGAACAATATGTATATCATTGTACTCATTAGTGTATGTTTTCTCCTAATAATTGCATAATGGTCGAACTTTTCAAGAGATGGCACACGCACATAAAATAAGTTAGGTTTCCTATTTTTAGCATATGCCAAATTTCAAACTTGTGAGCAGTTGACCCATTGAGTACACATCAAAGTATAAATGCACGCCTATACAATGTTTAGCATGTGCTTAAAAATTCCTTTCTCCTAAAACAAAAATAACTAAAATTCCCTCTAATTTTTTTAAAATTTTAAATGAATTATGCATCTCTCCTGAAATCCTTTTTTTATTTGTTATTGTGTTTTAAATTAAATTAAATCTACTATGCCCTAGTCATTGTCATCTAATAATATGCTAACAGTCTGTGACTTTGGCAAAATGTATGTTTAATTTGTTAAAAAAATACATAGTTGTTTCTTTTTTGTGTTCAAGAACCTTATATGCTTTGCAATTAAGTTGGAGCCAAACATTTAGTAATGGATGGGAAAGGTTAACATTTTGTTTTGCAAGCAGCGCCTGCCTGAGACCAAAATTCCTTGAAGTTGGGTAACGGCACCCGTTCCAGAAACAATGGGTTGATGCTTGAAAAAACTTGTAAACCAATATCTCCTTAACATCCTCCTTATATATATATATATAATCTAATTTCTTTGTTCAAATTCAAGACTGCCTGGAGTTTTCACTGACTAACGATCCACGAAATAATAAGCTGTTAGCAATCAAGCTGTCCAAGCTGCCACCAGGATCAGTAGTTGTTGAATCAGTATCAGAGGAGGAGTGTGTTGGTAGAGTTGAAGTAGAACCACGTTTAACAAGAAATGGAGAGCACCCAGATCCATCTACTCTTGGTCGCGTGAGTTATGATAAGAATGGGGTATGTTCAACCAGTTAGATTTCATTTTTTAGTATGAAGTGTACATAATTTTATTATTATATTTTTCTTTACAGGAATTCTTCTTCCTTCCCTTCACCATTCATGATATTGAAAAGGGAGAGCAGATTCGTAAAGGTGACAACGTATTATTTTACGTTGCAACAAATAAACGGACTGGCTCCCTAAAAGCAAGACGCATCAGGTACATCGCAGATGCTTTGAAAAAAACAAAGATGGTGCAAGGAATAATCAGTTCGTTAAAGGAATCATTTGGGTTTATCGAACGAGCAGATGTAGTTGCTGAAATTTTCTTTCATTACAGTGAGTTTAATGGTGACATAAACGAGGTGATGATTGGAGATGATGTTGAATTTCACCTTCAAGATCGTCAGGTTAGTAGTTTTTTTATCAACAGGACTCAATTCAATTTTAGAGTATTAAGAATTAGAATTTTTTTTCCACTTGCATTTTTGTGAGATGTAAAATGAATGCTTATATCAGATTTTTCATAAATATGTGCTCAGTGCAATCATGTAATCAGTGCATGTCATTACGAAAAATCTTGCAGATGTCACACATTAGTTGAAATTTCCTACATTTTTTCTTAAAATAAAACTGTATCTAAAACATACAGTTCACCATAGTGTAAATTGCTATAGGCCACTTGTTTTGTTGGTAAATATATTAAATTGATGATGTTAGCAAGCTTTTTTATATGAACAGGAAGTAAGTTTCCTCACCAAAAAAGAATGGTAAAAAAACAGGTGTATTCTACTTTATTGACTTTTTCAGGAAGCATTTAACTGAAAATCATATTTTTAGAAATAAGCATACTAAAGCAAACCTCTACAAATGGAGTATTGTTGAGCATTTTACCTGGGCCAGTTTTTACATCGTCATAAATACATGTTTCTCATGTGTTGTAGGGTAAGGAGATTGCTGTAAAAGTTAAAAAGCTGCCTGCTGGTACAGTGGTCTTTGAAGATATTTCCCAAAACAGACACCGAGGTCATGTTATTAAAGCTATCAACACAAGAGCGCTTAATAACTCAGTGGATGGCCATTTGACAGGTATGATTGAATATCAGGGAAAGACTGATACACATGAAGTTTTGTTCGGCGATCGTGATACTGAAGACGACATCATACTGCAGAAAGGTGACGTTGTGGAGTTCAATGTTTCTACAGGTATTTTTTTATGTTTACTAGTTGAACCATAGACCGGACCTTTCAGGGACTCATCAAGGATGAACAGAAGAGAATTACTCTGTTAGGAATGAAAATTAACAAGGGAGCCATGTAGAAATAATATTATTTACATTGGAATCAATCACAGAAAAGAAAATGAAAATTTTTATTTTTAGTCCAGTGTGACCGTATTTTTAGGTATATACAAAGTTTAACCAAATTTTAACTCTGAACCCTCATTATTCAAAAGTTATTTACAATCTAGAAAGACGACTCCCATAGCAACCACCCCTTGTCCGAATAGAGTTAATATTAAATTTTCCAGGTACAAGGTTTGACAATTTTATGTCCTATAAGTCTTGTTTCCTTTAGATTTAGCTTAGGATGTTAACAATTTAGCAACCTCGAGATTTTTCCCTGTCTGCATGGTTTTTAAATCAGAAAAATTAAAATGAGTTTAAAACCTAGAAAAATTCTCTTTCGTAGCACTTGTTGCAATTCAGGTGAACTTAAACATGCGAAAATGTTGATAATTTTCAGCTGATTGTCTGCCGGATAAAAATGTTCTCCGTGACTCATCGCTAAATTGTAGCAAGAAAGTACTTGAAACGTTTGAATTGTGTGTGTTAGAAGTCTGAAAATGTCAGGGCTTCTAAAATATTGTAAACACTATAATGTTTTACAATCTCCAGATTCCAGTCGCTGTGTTAATTACAGACCTGGATGTCCCATGAAAACATTTCTTAACTCCAATGCAATTTTGAACGAGGTGTTAAGTGTATCTTCAACAAATTCATTAAATTGGGAAATCTGTATAAATAATTGGGGTATGCACAAATTTATTTCTGAGAAATCTGATTTTATCTTTCCAGATCGTAGGGATAAACTCCAACGTGCAGTGAACATAAAACTGATATCAGTGTGTGTCAAGAATGGACAAACACGTGACTATGGTGTTGTAAGCAGTTTAAAGGATGGCTTTGGTTTTATTAAATGCACGGACCAAGACCTGAGCATATTCTTTCATTTCAGTGAAGTTTTAGAACAGGTATTTTTGGACATTTTGATAATTAGGGGTTAGAGAAAGTTTGTTAGTTTGTTTGTTTGTTTGTTTGTATGTTTGTTTGTTTGTTTGTTTGTTTGTTTGTTCGTTTTGCTTTATTGTTTTGTTTTGCGTAAAACTATGAGTGGTATCCTACTAGTGTCTGTACTTGAAGTAGTTATATTTGATTTTTTAGTCTCACATCATAAACATTGGTGACGAAGTTGAGTTCACCATAGAAAATGTAGGTGACCTATTCTCTTAGCCTCACTTTAGATTCGCCATAGGCTCATCCTCAAAGGAGATTTATATTAGCAACAGTGAAAAGTTTTGCTTTTGTACATGCTCAGAGTTCTTCCTGTTTGATTTAGATATGGTTTTACTTGTTTTTTAAAAATAAGACTCACTGTTTCTTCAATATTTTCCAACTTCTGGTGTGTTTGTGTGTAGGATCCGATATCAAGGCGCCAACATGCCACTCGTATTCGATTCCTTCCCAAGGGAAGTGTTACTTTCGAAACAGTTTCCACTAAGAGACATGTAGGGGTTATTGAGCAAGTCGCACCTGAAAGAAACTTAAAGAGTCCAAGCAAACATAACAAGTAAGATACTTTTGGTCTTTCACTTGTCTTTTTGTTATTGTGCCATTCAGAACTTTTGAAGATTTGGTCCTCTATGCTTGTCCCCACACCCGTCTGTTACAAAAAAAACTTTAAGTATTTCACTAAAGATGTGTTCCTCTTTTTAGGGAACAGGATTTCGGTGTTGTTAAGTGTTTCTTGGATGGTAAAGAAACAGATATCTACTATCGCATTCGGGACTGCAGACCACGCGAAGTGCCGCGCTATCGCGATAAAGTTGAGTTTGTGTTGGTTACAAAGAAAGCCAACCAGCATCAACTGGCGCGCGACATCTCTGTGCTTGAACGCAACGAACGCAAATACCAGCGGGGATATATCTGCGCGTTGAAGGACTCTTACGGTTTTATCGAGGTTGAAACCCATGAGAGAGAGGTGTTCTTTCACTACAGCGAATTTGACAGCGATTCCAATCAATTGGAGGTCGGCGATGAAGTGCAATTTGTGGAAACGAAAAAGACAGACAAACGGAGCGCTGAAAACGTAACTAAAATAATGTCTTCCACGCTAACAGATGAAATCCTACCTAAAGTTTACGACGGTGTGATTGTAAGACCAATGAGAGTAGTTGATCCTGAGGTAAGGTTTTGGTCTACAAACCTTTTTCTATCCATTTACCTATTGTTTTCACCTAAACATGTGTTGAAATTTAAACAAACTTGTACGTAATCATTTCGCGATTTTTTTATGGCATTTTTCTGTAGTAAATTTGATTGGATGCTTACCCCTTTTACATGTGTGTTTTATTTATAAGATATTGATTTGTAGCTGCGTAACAACATAGTTGTGAAAATCCATTTTTTTCTTAAAGCCAGGTTTCCAATAATACAACGTATCGTAGCATATTACATTTGGCTGCAATGGTTGGTTCAAAAGATAATTATTCTTAATATTTTTTTTAATTAAATGTTTGCTACCAGACTACAAGAGAAAGTTGAATTCGACCCTATTTTCACATATCGACCAAAAGATCAACCTTGTCTAATCACGTTAACTGATTTCAATACGATACGCATACCAGCATTTTTATTGGAAACTTTGCTTGACACGCTTCTTAGTAAAGAAAGTTTTTTTAATTTATTTAAACGCATCTCTTTCTTAAATGACTTTTAGCAAGACGAGTATGAAGGTTTGGTGCAAGTTCTAACTAACAGTAACAACAGTACCACGCCCAAACCTGATGGTGGTGACGAGAAAACCCCGCAGAGTGAACAACCTGTCTATCCTTTCAGTATATCCAGTTTAATCCAGAAGAAAGAAGCGCTGCAGACTGGTAACAAGGTTGGTTAGAGCGTTACGAATTCGTCTCTGTCATATTATCGTGGACTTGGGTTAACTCCAAAAGCGACTTCATAAAATTACCGACGTCGCAAAATTTTAACGACGTACTAAACGTTATTCCTAAATTTGGCGACGTTCTAAGGGTTGTGATGTCCTACCTTACCAGTAAAATTTCAGCCATTTGCCAAATCAAATCCACTTCAAAATAAGAAATTCATTTAATCAATGCAGAAGTTTTTACTTGTCCAAATTATTACCAGCTTCTCCATTTCAGGTGACGTTCCAGCTGTGCATCGATCGTGTAACGCGTAAGAAACGAGCTGCTAGTTTATCGTGTAAACGAAACGTTGTTCGCGGGAAGGTGGAATCAATCAAAGGCCAGGTACCATATTGAAGAGATGAACTTAATCCGCTGGAAACCTGCAGTATTCATTACTGTTTATTCCACAGGCTACATTGTGTCCAATATAAACAAAAATATCTGGCATTTTTGTAATTTCTGAAACTTTTATGGTGTAATTTTAAACTATAGATAATTTCACTGGCTTGCAAGATTTTCCTTAAAATTTTAAATTTTCTAGCTAACTTGGTGAACTGCATTCTTCAGATGTTACTATTTTCATGGAGGTATTCTCGAGGTAACTGCAGCAAATTGTTTATAATGCATTTTGTTTTTTGTTTTGTTTACTTGACAGTTTGGTTTCATCTCATACGATAGTGATGACGGCAAGAGCGTGTTTTTTCACATGTCTGAAGTACAAGATGATCATGGTAAAGATCTCAAGGTATTCGGACTTTTTTGCGTGGAACTTATTATGATATCTTCAGTTGCGAGTTGTGTATAGCAAACTGGCAGGGTTTGCGATCAAAAACAGAAAAATAAGCCAATTTGAGATGTTCTTAATGTGCTTAATCTTTATGCTATTAAGATGATAGTGTTTTCTAAATTTAAAGTTGATATGTCTGGTGCAGCGTCCCTGACTTGTTTTGCAAAGCTCCCAAAATAAAGAGTTTTTACCGCGCCTAAATAAACACTGGATACAGTTAGATTATGTAAGAATAAGGCTGATATATTCCACAACTGTATTGTAAAGTGGTTTTTAATGCGTTTTTTTTAAGTTAAAAATGGCTTTTCTGGAGAAAACGTCGGACTTTATTTAATTCTTCTCAAGAATTATTCTATAAGAATCTCTGTATGATGTTGCACTGTTTAGGATTTGTTACCATGTTTCTTTTGTTTATGTAGCCTGGTGACGATGTTCGCTTTGTGATTGTGCAGAATCATAAAAACGCGAAGAAAAGCGCTGTTCGCGTGTATAGAATTGTGTAAGTGTATGCTAACGCTTATTTATCTTCCGTTTGTTTAATGTCCGCTTGTTGGTTTGTTATTTTTCTTTTGCTTTAAAATATTGTTGTTTTTTTATTTTAGGGACGAACGACCTGAACATTTGACACGAAGAAGAAGTAAACGCTTCTCAGAAAGTGGGCAGAGCAAGTAAGGCCATAATTTGCAGCCACTCCTAATTCCGTAATCTAAAGCCCGCTCTCCGTTAAGATGTTTAACCACAGCTCCCGGAAGATGGCTCAACTTTTAACCATTAAAAGATGGACATATTTCCAAGAACTAATAAAATTCGGAAAACGCCACCATTGCTGCGTCCAAGCGCTGTCAGTTGTAGCTATGAATGCTTTAACAGCTCGTCTTTTGAGACGCCGGCGGTTTTATACCTTTATGTTGGACTAGTTGTTAGAACCCGTGGAAGAATCCACCGTCAAAATATTTTGCCAGTTCTTGCCTACGTGATCTTGTGATCCAGTCAGACTACCAATTTTTGTTTTGTTTAGAGTAATCATTCTGCGACAACCAAACGGCCCCGACGGATCGAAAGGATTTGCTCTTAACCGGGATGCTGATGTTATCAAGGAGCAACTCTCTGCTATTGAGATCAACAGCGAAGGGGAGCAGCTTTCTGAGAATGACATCAAAGAAGAAGAGAGTCCTTGAAAATGATTTTTAGTTCTCACTTTTTGTAGTTGTATATATGTATCTGTCTATTCCTTTAATCTCCCCACCCTGTTGTTTTTCTGGTGCTATTTTTTTTTAATTACATTTGTGTACCGCCTCTTTTCTTTGCTCTTTGGGCGTGTAATCTGGCGTAAAACCTGGAAATCTTTTTTCGCATTCCGACATCGTAAGCAAAAAGTGTTTCCTTAACTGTTCATTTACTGTTTGCGAGAAAATATATGAGAGAGCTTCTCTTTTCAATCTTTTTTCAAAAAACTTCTCTTCAAACACTGCTTTTTTCAAGGTTTATATAGATTCAAGTATAAAACGAAAATATATATCTTCTTCAGATTTTATAATTTCCGTGTTCAAACTTCGAGTTTTGAAAAAAAAAGTTGTATAAAAAATATATTTACGTGTAGTATTTTCAACGAATTTATACTGCGATGATACCTCGCAAACATTACTTGCATATACGCCACAAATATATGCTTTTGATGTTTCCGTGTGTAGAACGAGGGAGACTAGGGCGAGTTTGGTTAATATTCATGCTGTTATGATTGGTTAAAGTGAGCGTCGTTCTTATTGACTCCCAGCACGTGACTTATTTTCTCGCATTTCGATAACCAAGTTTTATCTCTCGTATTTGCGAATGAATTAATGGTGCATAATCAAGAAAACAATAAAATATTAATTTTATAAACGAGAAACTGTTAAATTTTTCGCCGTTTCTGCTCGAATTTTTAATGAGCTGGGACCGGCAAAAATTGTAAAAAAGAACGTGAAAGGAAAAAGCTGGTGTTAAAAAATGAAATAAAACAAACATATAAACATCACACTTTTCTCTCTTTGTTTTGTGATATCCCAAGGCTTTATTTTCCCCGGAACCGTAATCCTATAAATAACAAAAAATTTAGACTCAAAATATTGAATCTTCCTAAAATCGCCTAATATTGTACTGTGCTGGTAGCTATCCAATATTTTTTTAAATAGTCTCTTTTTGTTATTACGTTTTATATGACAAAAATTTAAACATAACGTTTCTCGCAACAGGACTGCTAAATAAATACCTTATTCCATGAAATTAACACGGTTTTAAAAATTCGCGGTAATTTAATGACCGTTAATTAAATGCAGTGTTAATTAAAAGACTGTTAATTTCATGACTCGTTAATTAAAATACTGTTAAATTGGTGACTTTTTTATAATACTAGCCGTTAGCCCGTGGAAAATCCACGGGTTCGCCCGTACTTTTTATACCGCATTGCGTGCTTCTCGCTATTGCGCAGCTAAGCTACCATTTTGCGTGACATGCAGACGGACGGACAGACGTATACGGACAAAATAGTATAGATATAAAAGCCTAAATAATAATTTTTTTTAAAAAAATTTTTATTATTTTTTTCTCATCGGACGATAGCTCAACGGTGCTCTTTTTAGCCATCTTTTTTAAAATAGATTTTGTATTATTTTTATACTCTGGTTCAAGTGGAAAATTGACTGACAGTTTTCTTCTAAAATTTTTAAATTCTTAACATTGTCTTTAAAAACATCAACGTAAACTTTTATTTCAATTTCCAAACCGCCTTGTAATAGAGGAGACCGCTTCACTATCTAAACCCTAGCTAAGTGTAGGGATGGAATATAACCACATTTTTCAAAAAATCACGGTCAAACTCAACCTCGTTCCCAGGGCTTTTTGTCTCTCATATCGGCACTGCGCTTATTGATAGGTCTGACGAAAAAGGCCCTGGAGGAGGCTGTTTTTATTCCGTGCCTTGATTGGTCCAAAATTTTCATCTGATTATGCATAAGGTAATACGTCACTCGGTCCGTGAAATATCTACGGTTAAAATTAATTGTAAATGAAAAGATGGCCGACACTGTGCATAGATAGATAGATAGATAGATAGATGTGCATATTTTACATGGCTAGCCTCACAAATATCGAGGGATATACCCTGTCTATTATTTCCAGGAGGGACCATGGCGTAGATGGAGAGTCCTAGAGTATTTAATTTTGAGCTACGCAGACCCAATTAGAGCCCGCGCTCTACTAGACAACTCCCGGCAACATCCAACGGCCCACACAGTGTGCCATCTTCCCAATTTCCCTCACATGGCTTGGGTTAACCCGGGGCTATGGTAACATTCACTCACCCATGTTGAATCGCCGTCAAGAGGAATCGAACCCCGGTCTCCCGCACAGAGTACGAGAGCTATAACCACTAATCTACGGCGCCACGAATCTACGGCATACATGTGCATAAGAGAAAAATATTTGGAGAACCATTTTGGCAGATTTTTATGGTTTTTTTTAGGTTTAACTAGCTAGTTAACTCTTAACCCAAATTTACTTGTGAGTAGCTACATGCTGCTTATGCTCGGATTAATATTAGTAACTGAGAAAGAGTCAGCTATAGCTTAAAACAACAAGTGTAAAAAGATAGCTAGCTATAGCTACAGATAGCTACTAGTTAGTTATTATTTTTACTACTAAACATCAGAATTATATTTAATATTTTTTATTCAAAATAATAATATTATTATTATTATTATTATTATTATTATTATTATTATTATTATTATTATTATTATTATTATTATTATTATTATTATTATTATTATTATTATTATTATTATTATTATTATTATTATTATTATTATTATTATTATTATTATTATTATTATTATTATTATTATTATTATTATTATTATTATTATTATTATTATTATTATTATTATTATTATTATTATTATTATTATTATTATTATTATTATTATTATTATTATTATTATTATTATTATTATTATTATTATTATTATTATTATTATTATTATTATTATTAGGATGTTCCTATTTGAAAACAGGATAGCCTGACATCCTATGTATAACGACAACCGGCAGGCGTTGGATCAATTATATTATTGTTGTTGCGCGAAATTTATATTATTGAGATTAGATCCAATAAAAAAAATTATTATTTTATTCCAAACAATATTGATTTCCTCTAACTTAAAAATAGTGATAATAATTGATTCAATAATTATTATTGGTAATACGTTGATCCAATTATTATTTCCAACCGCGGAAACAAATTGCCGTTTGACGATATCGGATAGCCTGCCATCTCTAATTTTTTTCATATATGGCAAGAGAAAATGTTTACTGTATTAGGTATCAGCAGTTTTGCGCCGGAATCGTGGAAAAGTCTTTTGCAAGTCAATAGACAGGGAAAGTCTTTGTTAGCCCCTTGATTATTGTTTTCTTGCGCTTTAGGTCATAACCATGAAACCTATGTTTTTATAAAATTACCGATCAATTATATCTTGTGTATTTTTTAATGCAACGATGCGTTTCCTTTTTATTAGGACGCTGACCCACCCCTGTGTAAAAACCCGCATGAATTTGCCCTTCACATATATATCCCTGCATTTTATGCTTGCTTGTCCGCCTGTCATCATGAACAAAGAAATTACTGATCGGATAGTCTAAAATAACGCAGTGGTGCAACCGTTTCTAACACAGATAGACAACGTATATTATTGTTATAGAGAGGATTTCGGTTTGGCGATTAATGATTTTCCATTTTACTAAGGCCCAGTATAAACGACTTATTTTCAAGTTAAGGAGAGAAAATGTTCCCAAGTACTACAGGAACGAGAAACCGTTCGAAATATTCTGTTCAATTATGAAGACTTCAATTGACAAGATACTTATCCTATTTGGTATGGAAAGTCGCCGCGCCGGAATTATTTACATCAGTAAAATGCTCGGATTAAGTGAAGTCGACTTAAAGTCTAGACCTTCTCTTGCAACATGATAATGCAAATATGTTGAAGAACACAAAATAAGCAATTTAAAAACAGTACAACGAATTAAAAACATAATGTGTTTAAAAGGGGAAAGGGGGCGGAGTGGGGCAAGATACTCTAACTACATAAAATGGCACCTAAGCTGTGCAAGAAAATTCAACTACATACCCGAATAATATCAAGGAAGATATCGCGCCCTAACACAGTGATTATTTGAATATAATCTCTATCATAATTAATACCCGTATACGTCTGTTTGTCACGTAAAATGATAACCATAGTAGCGAAACATGAATTGCGGTAAATAAAGGGCATGCGAACCGTGGATTTTTCCACGGGCCACCGATTAGTATTTTCTAAATAACAATGGATCTTTAAAAACATATATCTTATCAAAATATGCAGACTGACGTCAGCAAAAGTTATTGCTGACAGTCATAACTTGAAGCATTAGTTTTAATTGTCTCGTCATAGATCACGTTTTATGGCTTCTAACCCAAGACAAGGTAAGTTATGGGGGTAGGACAGTTTTGGCTCTCTCCTCCCTCCTCCCCCTCCCTGACACCCTATACTTCGGCATGCATAGGGTAAAAATACACTGCTGCCTGAGGAGGAGAGGATGAAATTACTTTTTGGAGTAGAAAAAACCTGTACGAACATACTTTGGAGAACAAAAAAAAATCATTTTGCTGGCCACAGCACTGACATAATTATTAGTGTACAATGACGAAATTTACATTTTCACCGGAGGAGATTAATATAAAAGAGTAAATAATTGGGAATTTTTAACCATGGGCTTCTTAGCTTTGCTGGATGTGAGCAAGTTGTTACTGTTTGTAGTTGCTAGCATTACATTTTCTTATCGATAATCGACATTCGTTGTTGGAATTTTATTTCACAGTTTTCATCAAAAAGGTGAAGAGCTAAATTATATTAAAAGTGAAGAAGTTTTAAAACGATGTTAAAATAGCGGAAGGTATAACTAAACATTGAAATTTTAGGGAAATTCCTTTGAATCAATAAGATTGACGCAGTATCAAGTATCAAATAGCATTATCAAAAACAAACTATAAGCATAAATAAACTATAAAGCTATATGTATTATGAAATTCACCCTTTTTTTCTTTGTAGATTTTTCTCTCGTAATTTATTCGAGTGCGCAACTGAACGAAGGTGTACTTCTCGAACAACCCACATGATTCTAGATGAGTCCTCACTCTGTTTTCATCTAAGCTTCCACCTTTAATTAGTTCTTTTCCATGCATTAAAATTAATTTTAAATCATGTTTCGGAAACAGTGATTTTCGCTTCATGGCACACGGTGGTGTTTTTCGGTACGCAACTTGTCATAAACCTGTCTAGGTGACGCAGTTAGAGTTGGTACAGCTGCGCATTTTTGTTTTACCTCCGACGAACTCACATCATTATTGACAGGAAACACCTCTTTCAGCTCTTTAATCTCTTGTTCTGACCACACTTTTCTTTTGCTTTCTTGTCTAGCTGCTTCGTTTGACTTGTCAGCTTGGAAAAGTTCTTTAACTGCTGTTGACCCAACCAAGGAAGACTTCTCCATATTTCTTAGGAAATAGTGTTCCTCTGCTGTCCTCATGCTGTGTGTCATCAACGTGGCGGCATCTTTTAAATTACAGCTTTCCGATTCTCTTAATGCTATGCTAACAGACTTTCGAATTATATTTGCTGAAAGATTTTTTGGAGGACATTTATCATTAAAATTACCAACTCTGTCCCACTGAAGATGAAGACGTTTACTAATGTCCTCAGGTGACACTTTCTTTCCTGACCAACTTAAAAATACTCGCATTTTGGTAAAGTTTGTGGTCTGGCAAATTTCACGTATGTTGTCAAGAAATCAAATTCTTCTTCATTAAGGATAATTTTAGCTGGGCCATAGGTGTCAAGTGTTTTATGGTCCCAAACATTTATTACACATTTTCCATCAAGCTTCGCTGCCCTATAATATTCATTCATTGTGAGGTTGGCCGTCACACCAGATCTCTGTGCAATTGATAAATGAATCACAGCATATAAATAATCTCTTCGGCGCAATACTCCGTCTGAGTTAGATTATATCCTATGTCTTCCTTTAAAAGTTTTAGTATGGCTTCACCCTTTTTTGCTCCCTTGTTACTGTTAAGGTATCTTCCTACTTGCTCCTGATCAATGAGCATTTCTCGGTCGTCTGTCATCTGCTCAAATTTTACCAATTTCTCTTGCACTTTAAAAATTTTTCTCCACTACCGCAATTTTGAAATAAACGTTGTAATGTCTTGATGACTGCTGTTCATTACTTCTTTTTCCTCAGCGATAAAAAATTCGCAAAAGTCTATTAGACTATATAAATACTTTTTGATAATGGTTGTTTTTTTCCGTTTCTTGACAGTGCTTTGTAATGTATTTATCCCGAAAATCATTACCTCCATTTCTAAAAACGACGCTTAGGTCATCCTTTACTTCCATAACACGAAATATACGTCGTAATTCACTCGCAGTCAGGTAAACTGCCCTACGTTTTCTCTGTCTATCAGGGCCGATCCTATAACATATGAAGTCTGTAACCAAAGTTTCCACGTTACTAGCAAGGTTATATATTACAGATTCGTTCTTTTCATCAACAGGCTCAAATTCACTTTCCTCACTTTCACTTTCCTTACCAAAAGAACTAGATTCGTTTCTGGTGTTGCATGCAGTGTTTTCAACAACGATCATTATTCACTGGAATCTGAACAGATTGCACGAAACATTCCTCTACGTCATTTTCGTTCGCCTTTTGTTGTAACTGTTTAATAGGTGCAGTTGAAGTTGATACAGTGCTTTCCAATGTTCTATTTAAAAATACTTTCGAGAAAGACTTTCTTGGAGATTCGGAAACATTGCCTTGTATAAAAGGGGCGTCTACCTTGGGTGCCTGTTTCAGCAAATGATAATATAAAGGACCTTTTGGGATATTGTGTTGTTTCATGACGTGATGAGGTAGGTTTGTCCTCACCATCATGCAATTTTTAACAGAACACATTCTCTTGCGATAATAGTTCGGAGTTTTTTTATCAATTTTACTTAACTTTTCGTTGCCTGTTTTTGGTGTGCTACTAAAAAACTGACTAGAGGCTGGTGCAGCACTTTCCCAGCTCAACTTATGCTTTTGCCTTAAATGTCTTGTGATGTAAGTCTGTTCAACATCACACACAGGGCATTTAAACTTTCGATTGGTCCTTCTTCACTACCTGTTTTATTCTGTTCTCTCTTTTTTCTTCTTTTGACCCAAGCAGCAGCTCAATATTGTTATGAGTATAAGATTTACTTGAATCGTCATAAACCTTGGTATTACAAAAAACGATTTGAGAATTCTTCTTAGTGGTATCTTCGTTAGAGTTTCTAGCCTGCAATTTTCCTTTCTTTGAATCAGTAACTGCAAAGTCGACCTAGATATTGATGACATTATTATTTTAAGACTTGTCAAGCACCCATACCAACGTCTTTAATAAGCGACTATAGGAAAGGCGCAATCTTCAATAAGCGTCATAATTTTCTGAGTACACATTTTTTTCGCTCCTGACCATTATGATTCGATTGGATTGACTTACAAGTGAATTTTTGGTTACCGTAATGCTTTGAATATATTGTCCTCTTCCCTCGAATAGACGCTCTCCTTTTAAGTCATTTTTCAAATAAACGCCCCCTCTACTAGACACCCCCTCTAACATAAGCCCCTCCCTCATAAGGGGGCGTTTACTCGAGACGATAGTAAAAGTATATGAAAAAATCAATAACTGTTATCGTTTTGGTATTTTATTTGAAATGAAATTTTATTGGTTCTATTATAATATAAAAATTTCATAAATACAACTAAATACAATCTCTCATATTTGATACATCGGTAAAATAAGGAAATTTTCTATAAATAACAGCTGCTGCATCCCGTTTCAATATGGAACCAAAGCGTGTGAGAGAATGGAAAAATGATATTAAGCAAATTAACTTAACAAAATTGAACAAGCTAGGTCTTGAAGGTGGAGGGAGAAAATGCGTAGATGAAAATTGGACGCAGTAAAAATTGGACGCAGTAGCCGCTTTTTGTTTTTTTAATTTTTCTTGAACTTCTAAACTGAGCTTCAAAGGCTTTAAATAATTAGAACTTTTCCGCCATGGTAAATACTTTCCTTTATCACCGTAATCGTATCGAAGCTCTTCGTTTACGTCGATATCTTTACTTGCGACTAAGCATATCTGTGGCATTTCACCATCATGCTTTATTACCATTCGACAGTTCGAAAAACATTGCGGTGAGTCGTTGACGTATCTTGCCATGCAGTTAGAATTTGTTGCATTGACGCAAAGTTTATTATTTTTGTCAGAGAAATAAAAAAGGTATCTGGATGAAATATTTTCTCCGTACTCTTTTGCGAGATCATCTGCTTCCGTCGCACTAACTAAACTTCCTTTGTAGCTGAGCAAAGCATCTCCGTTTTTGAACCACTTTGTTGCAAAGACACCATAGCCTGATAAAAAGAATTAAAAAATTAGTAAACAGCTTCTATACCAGATCAATAGATATAATCTTGCGTATCATAATTCCTCAATTTTGTAGATATTTGCTAAAAATAATAAACTTAATCGACTGCCTGAGGTTGATCCGTCACCAGTCGGTTAGGGCGCAATATTTTCCTCGATATCATTCCGATTTTTTCGTATGGTGTGGAATTTTCGTGCCATTTTATCTATTGTTTTCGCGGTCAAAACAACGGTACTCTTTGGATTAGAGAAGTCATTTTCACTCACTCAGCATGAATGTTTGAGATAAATATTTCCATCAGTTGCTACCTAGGGACGATTTCTCGTCGATGATGATTAGTTGTTATCGGCGAAAGTAACACAGTTGGGCAAGTTCACGCGTGTCGGTTGCTATTGATTGACATATTAACTCATTCTATTTAAACAAAGGCGGTCGCATATAGTTACTAGTACCGTGACACCGTATTAGTAACTATATTGATACTTTTGATATTTATATTTAGCGCCATAATTGAGCCTTTTATCAGAGCGCGATTTTGTTAAAAAAATTAAAAATTCATGCGCCTTTTTAATAAGATATAGCGTTTATTTGGTGCATTGTTTGCTTGGCTGAAAACTAAAAAAAATCCACAAAATCCTTAACGTCCTTGGCGTGAATAAGAGATAAAAAAATAAGGCTTAATTATAGAACTCCAACGACGAAAATCATTGTTATATCAAAACATTCGAAACAGATACACGGGTCTTTTAAAGAATGGGCGTGGCATACCACCGACTGGAAAGTTTTTAAACTTTTTTGGGTCGGCTACTAATTGTTACTAAGTTAAAGTATGTCCGAAGGTCATTTCCCCCTCCTTTCCATCTTCCCATCTCCTGTCTGACCTGAATAATGTTAAAGAAAAAATCAAATATTAAATACTCACCGATTACTGTGTCGATTTGATGCAAAGTAAATCCGTGGCCATCTTCAAGGGCTTCCTCCCAATCGCGTACCAAAAATCGATTATCCTGCATGAACATGAATTATTATGTTTTTTACTTTTCCATATAAAGCCTAGAACATTTTCAACATACCTTCGGTATTTTATATTCCTTTTATTTTCAAGGTTACCTCTGTGTAATGTTACAGACTTTAAAAACTGGATGATGACACAATGGTTACTTAGATGTATATAATTTTATTACCTTTTTCCACTTAGGAGGTTTTGAGGTAAACAACCAAAGATCATATTAAAATACCTCGTGTATCAATGTAATGTGCAGTAAAAGTATATAATAGTAACTCTTGGAGCAACATATATTTGGTGGGAGTAAATTCCTACACACGGGTGAGAACGCAGTGACTTTGGGTTGGTAATTATTTGCATAATTAGAATGTAAGATATTATAACTTACACGGTTTCTGAGTGTATATGCTTTCTTTTCAGTATCCATTGTGTTCGTTTACAAAGTCAAGGTGCTAAAAGAAGAAGATGCAGAGTAATTATTTGGGTTGACAGGCTAATCCGTTGAACTTTCCATAGCCTGAGATTTTTTCGCGGATTGTTGTTATATCTCGGCAAACTCGTACCCAGACTGATAAATTTTAATCTTAATAATAAAATCGGATAGTCTGACATCTTCACGCACATTGCTCTTTTGACTCGACAAACTCGTACCCAGACTGATAAACTTTAATCTTATTAATAAAATCGGATAGCTTGGCATCTTCACGCAAATTGCTCTTTTGTCTCGACAAATTCGTACCCAGACTGATAAACTTTTAATCTTAATAATAAAATCGGATAGCCTGGCATTTTCACGCAAATTGCTCTTTTGACTCGACAAACTCGTACCCAGACTGATAAACCTTTAATCTTAATAATAAAATCGGATAGTCTGACATCTTCACGCACATTGCTCTTTTGACTCGACAAACTCGTACCCAGACTGATAAACTTTTAATCTTAATAATAAAATCGGATAGTCTGACATCTTCACGCACATTGCTCTTTTGACTCGTCAAACTCGTACCCAGACTGATAAACTTTAATCTTATTAATAAAATCGGATAGACTGGCATCTTCGCGCAAATTGCTCTTTTGACTCGACAAATTCGTACCCAGACTGATAAACTATTAATCTTAATAATAAAATCGGATAGCCTGGCATCTTCACGCAAATTACTCTTTTGACTCGACAAACACGTACCCAGACTGATAAACTTTTAATCTTAATAATAAAATCGGATAGTCTGACATCTTCACGCACATTGCTCTTTTGACTCGACAAACACGTACCCAGACTGATAAACTTTTAATCTTAATAATAAAATCGGATAGTCTGACATCTTCACGCACATTGCTCTTTTGACTCGACAAACTCGTACCCAGACTGATAAACTTTTAATCTTAATAATAAAATCGGATAGTCTGACATCTTCACGCACATTGCTCTTTTGACTCAACAAACTCGTACCCAGACTGATAAACCTTTAATCTTAATAATAAAATCGGATAGTCTGACATCTTCACGCACATTGCTCTTTTGACTCGACAAACTCGTACCCAGACTGATAAACTTTTAATCTTAATAATAAAATCGGATAGTCTGACATCTTCACGCACATTGTTCTTTTGACTCGACAAACTCGTACCCAGACTGATAAACTTTTAATCTTAATAATAAAATCGGATAGTCTGACATCTTCACGCACATTGCTCTTTTGACTCGACAAACTCGTACCCAGACTGATAAACTTTTAATTTTAATAATAAAATCGGATAGTCTGACATCTTCACGCACATTGTTCTTTTGACTCGACAAACTCGTACCCAGACTGATAAACTTTTAATCTTAATAATAAAATCGGATAGCCTGGCATCTACACGCACATTGTTCTTTTGACTCGACAAATTCGTACCCAGACTGATGAACTTTTAATCTTAATAATAAAATCGAATAGCTTGACATCTTTTGCCACATTAATCTTATATCTCCACATCAGATTCACTAAGATTAAAATTCGGGCAATGGCTTTAATGTCCCACTATAAAGTATAATTTATAATTCCCCCGGTAAAGGTTAAAAGCCTCACAGACTTTCTGTGCTCTCAGGCTATGCATCTTACAAATAAATGCACACGTAGACACACAAAGACACAAAATACTTCTTACTCAAAAATACTGTGCTTTCACTTTACTTCTAAAACGTTGATGATGGTAATGTGCTTTCAAAATATCAATAATATTTAATTTTACGCCAATATCGTGATCACTGTTCGCCTTTTATAAACATCCCCCAATATCAATTACAATTTTTCACTACGCTGTTGTTGGGTCATCTAAAGTATCTGGTCAAGTTTTATTGTTTTTCATCATATAGTAGTTTTAACATTTAATCCTTTTATTGTTGCATATATCGATCGTTATTTATGAGTATATAAAGTTTGTAATTATAAATTTGTAACTTGGTTTGGTGGTCATTCTTACCTATTAGATATTATCCTATCGAAATGGTCTCCAGTCTATTAGGACAAATAAATAAATGAATACTTACTTACTTACTTAATTCAGGATAGTCTGGTATTTACACTAAATTCCCTTTTAATCTTAATACTAAAATCGGATAGCCTGACATATTTTTTAATATTTCTCTCATAACTCAACAAACTCGGTACACAGACCTACAATGTTTTATTATTTCTAACAGATTTGTGTTTCCATTATCAAAAAGTGAAGAAGAGCCCTGGGGAGGAGGTTGACATTTTGTGTTGTGATTAGCAGTATGATTTTACTAATTTTGCGTTAACGCGGCGAGTTGCCGTAATTGATCACCGCGGTTAAAATAGAAAATAAAATATGATAATGCTATGGCCGCGAATTTTGCAAACTAGAGACTTTTGATATCGATGATTGAATTTGTTTCATCTACAAATATTGAGAAAATATTATAGTTGTTTATATCTAGGTCTCAATATTTTGTATAGCTACTTGTAAAGTATATATGTAAAAATACCCCGACCGGAGTTAGCATTTTGTATGTTAAAATTTGTCTATTATTGGTCCTTAGTAGTGTAGTAAGTAGAACGCACTAGATAGTTGAATCCTTAAGTCAATAACATTTTTACATTCACAAGATATTTCGTCATATTAAAAAGTCATGACTTACCAAAGTATTGGAAAACAACTTTATCAATGGCGTTATATTGTGTCAAATATATCTAGTTTGACAGTCTGTTTTCTATTCCCATCAAGAAGCTGAAGTACTTTTTTTCGCAGATTACTTTTAGCACATTTTGGGAGCTTTTAATTCTGATACCTTTCAAAACTAAGATTGTGTTATTGTTGTGTACTACTAATTCTATTTAAACCAGACCATGATATGTAGAGATTTGTCGGGTACTTCTTAACCAACATTTGACCTAAAATCATAACGACAACCTCAGTTTCTTTGATTTTTTTTACTATACTAGTCGGTAACCCGTGGGTAAATTCACTAACTCGCCCGTCCTTTATTTGCCGCATTATATGTTTCGCTACTGCGGTTATCATTTTGCGTGACAAACAGACGTATACAGCTATTATAAAGAAGCAGGGGAGCTTTAAACGCCGGGATCAGCCACAAGTAGCTGTGTGACACTTCGTGGAACGCCCAGTAAAGTACTTAATAAGACCCGCAGAGTTGAGCGCTTCAGTATAGGAATGAAGTAAAGCACACACAAAATTATGGTGTTTTATTCTCCCACAATTTTAGCTGAAATAAAAACACAGTTTACAACCCGTTGGTACACCGTCATGGAAAAAACAGTTGACCAAACTTTTATATTTTTCAGAATATACTCAAAGCTGAGCAGTTAGGTAAAAAAAGAGGTAAAAAATGCCGCGCATAAAATTTATCGCAACTTCGGTTAAATAGAAACACAGGAAATAGCCTGTCGTTAACAATGGGATGAGCGCTTGGTACAGGTATACTGTCTCGAACATGCTATATATGCAAAATATATACCATTTTCCAAAAAATTATATCCTAACAGCCCGTCGTTGCTCCGTCTAGCTAAAAAATCACTCAGCAATTTTTCTTTGTGGAATATATTTTCATGACTGTTATAAAAGTTGTAGTTACTTAACGTGGCTACGTGCCTCAGCTTTTCACATGCCTACATGCCTTAATTTTTGTGTGATAATTCTTTTTGTTGGATACTCCTCGTTGTTGCTAAAGAATCCAGTAGTAAGCGTTGTTAGTCTACTCTGAGTCAATGGAAAATCACGTGTTTTTTGTTGTTGTTGATACTTCAATGGGACCTTCACAATCTTTTTAAAAGCCTTGAACAGCAAAATTTCAACGCCTTAATTTTAAAAGGATTCATCTTTCGCAAAAATTATTTCCCTTAATTTCCCAATTATTTCGAATCGTAAAGGTTTATTAATAAAATCCCAATTACCGCAGAAGCACTAGGGCACGTAAGTACATAAAGTACGTTGCGAAAATAAGGTGCGTAGACACATAAAGCACGTAACCACGAGGGCACGTAAGGCACGTAATTTAGCAGACCCTGTACATGGCTAGAGAACGAGATGATATACAATCCCGATCGATATTAATACTTTTTTTCCGGTCCTTTTAGTCATCGCAATCTCTTGTAGGCATAATTATGTTATACATCTGGAACTCCGTTATCTCAAATTTTCGT
This sequence comes from Hydractinia symbiolongicarpus, assembly GCF_029227915.1. Taxonomy (NCBI): domain Eukaryota; kingdom Metazoa; phylum Cnidaria; class Hydrozoa; order Anthoathecata; family Hydractiniidae; genus Hydractinia; species Hydractinia symbiolongicarpus. Next base: position 11,848,372 of record NC_079888.1, on the reverse strand, counting down.
TTTGTGGAACTATTTTTCCGGTCCTTTCAGCTCACAGGACGTATATTTATAACAGTATTTTTTACTGATATACTCATCCTGTATATAAATTCAGAAATAAAAATAATAATAATAATCATTTTAGCACGAACTGGATATAGCCTAGATAAAGCAGAGTAATACTTTAAGCTTTTTTGGAAAGAAGTAAGTTTAGTAACAATCACATACTACTATCAATATATATATATATATATATATATATATATATATATATATATATATATATATATATATATATATATATATATATATATATATATATATATATATATATATATATATATATATATATATATATATATATATATATATATATATATATATATATATATATATATATATATATATATATATATATATATATATATATATATATATATATATATATATATATATATATTTCTTTTTTCTGTTCCTCGTTTTCGGCTAAACGAGTATTTTATCTCGAACTTCAGAAGGTCTTCGACGCTCGATAACTCGACTAACCTTTATCTCGAACTTTCGACGTCCTAAACTTTTTTATCAGTTCCCTGAGAGTTTGGGTCGACCGTATTTATTTTAACACGTGGTATTAAGAAGAAAAAAAGTACAAAAGGAGATCGACAAACCTGACACCACCACTTTCAAACCAAAATGGCCTTCGTTACATGTTTTTGTTTTTTTCTTTTTCTTTTGATTCTACCTTAATTCTGTAAACAAAATCCGCAAAAATCGCGTTCTGCGGAAATTTTCCGAAATAAAGCTGCGGCGCATCTTTTTCGAACAAAATACGACTATTATTAAAGAGACTAGTCGTTAGCCCGTGGAAAAATCCACATGTCCGTCCGTCCTTTAAATTTACCAATCCCGACACATTGGATAAAATTTATCGCATTTGATATTCGTGTTTCCGTAGCACGATTTTCTAACTCAGCGGAGCGTTTGAGCAGAGACAGACAAATTACGGCTAGACTAGTCAGTCCTCAAAACATATCGCATTTGGTGTTTCTTAGCACAATGTTTTCGTGTAGACAGACAGACCATTATTAAGATAGGGAGCATAGACTTACAGCCTTTGATCTGAAAAGTAATAGTCACCATGAATTGAATTGTAGTCTGTAATAAAAGGCATTAAACATATTCGTAACATGTCGGGATCACCATTTAACCTAAAAATATGCTGACAAGCTTAACTGATCTGAAAGTTTTTTAGAAATTATGCACTGGCACTAAACAAATAATTTTGTTACATTAGTTGTATATATTCTGTTTGTACTCAAATTATTCATTTTTGATTTTTACGAATTAGAGCCCCGGAATCTCAATCATTACGATATGATCACCACGCTTTAACTGATGGAATTTTTTGTCCGTATTTTATATACATGTTGACCATTTCAGTTAAGTGCAAAGAAGTTATTTCATATTAAAAGAAATTCCGTAATGCTACATCTGGTGTGCGTCACCGAGTAACATAGTTTCATTTTTGTCAGGCAACCCAAAATTCTCTGTTTACACGTCCTTGCCACGCCAAAAAATTGCATTACATTGCGTTGTAAAAACATAAATAAAAGTGCCAATTTTCCGAAATTTTAAAGACGTACAAACTGTCTAACAAACTAAAGTTTTACACAAAAATCTTCAAATATAGCTACTGAAATTCACAAAACTAAAAAGCATTAAAGAAATCAAAAATCTACTGTTTCTTAGACTGTTTTGGTTTCGCCATCATATTTTTCACTCGCTAGAAGTCGTAGTTTTTTCTTGACGTCACGTGGTTTATGCTTACCGAACACGGCGTCCTTTTAAGAAAAATTTAGGTTAGGCAGAGAAATCTTATAATTTTTACAACCCTGGGTTTTGGGTTGTGAAACGGTCACGACTCTGGTACAGACCTGTTCAACTGGTCTGTACCAGAGTGATGCTCGTATCACCGTCTGAATGTTAGAAAAAATACAGATGCCCTGCTTGATTTTTTCACAAACTCGTAGCCAGACCGATAACATGTTAATCTTAGTAATAAAGGTGGATAGCGTAACATCTTTTCACGCATTGATTCTATATCTCCGCAGAAGAGTCGTGCCCAGACATTATGAATTCTATTTTAAATAACTCCTTTGGTGCATTACTCTTATAATTCGACAAACTCGTACCCAGACCGACGACATTTTAATCCTAGTAATAAATTCGGATAGCCTGACATTTTTTCGCACATTGCTTATATATCTCAGTAAACTCGTACCCCAACCGACATAATTCAATTTTAAGTAATAAATTCGGATAGCCTGACATCTTTTCGCATATTACTCTTATAACTCGACAAACTCGTACCCAGATTGACGACATTTTAATCCTAGTAATAAATTCGGATAGCCTGACATCTTTTCGCATATTACTCTTATAACTCGACAAACTCGTACCCAGACCGACATAATTCAATTTTAAGTAATAAATTCGGATAGCCTGACATCTTTTCGCATATTAATCTTACAACTCGACACACTCGTACCCAGACCGATAACATTTTCAACTCACTAATAAATTCGGATAGCCCGCTATGTTTTTGCACATTGCTTTTATAACTCAGCAAACTCGTACCCTGACTGTTTTGCTAATATAATTGAAAACTAGTACCCAGGCTGACATTGTTTCAATCTCTGTAATAAAACGCCAGTTCCGTGTGTCTGTCTGTCATTTTTGCAAAGTGGATTATTATATTCACTACTTTCTTTGATAAAGTCTATAAAACATCACCTATAAATTTGTTCTGTAAAGTACTAAACTTTGATGTTAACATAATGTTGACGTCAAAGGAAAGTATATTAATTAATGAAGCAATTACATTGCACCTAAAACTTTGAGGCCAAATAACTTGGAAATTTTTCACCGCGTGGGTAACTAAGGACCACCTTGGAGCAATTTGGGTAAGTTTCCCAAGCCTGGGTCCCCAATCCGTTTCGGAAGAGACGGGTCGATGACGTCATCAGAAAATATACAAATTTCTTAAAATAATTTTTTGCATATTTGTTCGTTTTTGCTGAGGTCAGCAAAATGTTTAAACCCTCATATCTCCTTAAGTGTTTGTCCAAAACAAATGATCCTATACATTATTTAAATCAGCTATTCAAGCTCTACACCATAAAGGCAACAAGTAAACAAATTTCCAAGAAAAAACATTTTGTCTCTTGACAGATCCTAGCTGACGTCATCAAAATTTAAATAACGGTCCCATTTTTGTTATCCTGTCTAAGTGGATTTTTCCACAGGCTTTATCGACTAGTTCAAATACTAATTTTAGACCTTCTTGTTTTTTAATGATGTTGGAAGACCTGCAAAATTTTGTATATAGTCTGTATATTATATTACAGAGGCCTGTATATTATTATACAGACCACTGCTTTTAACAAACAATAAAAAGTTCTATCGGGAGTGTGATATAAAGATACATAATCATTCCGTTACAGTGATAAAAGTTCAATAAACTATAAAAATATTGTAAGAGTTTTTTCTTTATTCTCTTCTTCTTTTGCAGATATGACTTTCTCGTAAAACAGCATTAAGTTTTTCTAAAATATAAAATCATCTATCAAAATCTGGACAAAACTAAACACTATGCAGTGACGCACTTTGTATGTTTCATGGTGTCATATAAAAGAGTTTTGATAAATTAGCGTGTTGTAATATATTTATACGTTATACATACCTTGAACCTATAAATTAGATCCATTTCTTTAAATTTATAAATTACATCGGTATACTTGTGCTGTCATTAGAGAGCTTCAATTTACACTAAGGTGCCACCATTTACCTGGATACATAAACATGTGCTAAAAAATCACATTGAAATGTGATTAAACATTGTTTTTAACTACTCCACAAAGCAGTTTGTGTACACTCTTACACAGGTGCAGTAGGTGAAAAAAAAGTTACTCCATACCTGAAATATCGATAATCCCCAGATTGCACATATTCTTGCCTTTTTCATTTCAGTGCTTCCCATCAGGAAATATTATGAACTCTAAAGTGAAATTGTTTAGAAATATGAGAGGTTTAAAAAAATTTTTAACCATGCTTTCACAGAAAATTGCCCACAATTAAGGACACTATCAATCCAATTTAACAATTTAATTTTCAAATTGTCAGTTTTCTTAATCATTGCTTAGTGTGATATATACAACTACCTTTTTGCTCATTAAAAGAAAACATGCATCCAATTTTTAGATAAACAGTGTTGATGAGAAAATTTGAAAATTTAGATTGATCGTGTAATACTCCGAAGTTTTGTGAAGAAACACTGCTACATATACAATAATAGGAAAGATACGCATAAAGAATTTCAGAAATTACTTATACAGACTTTTTTGTAATATATATATATATATATATATATATATATATATATATATATATATATATATATATATATATATATATATATATATATATATATATATATATATATATATATATATATATATATATATATATATATATATATATATATATATATATATAAGCAATTTATAAGTATTTGTAAGTTCTTGTTAGATTATCTAGGTAGAATTTTCCAGACACTTTTCAAATATTTGCAATAATTTTTTTACAATGCACTACAAGAATATGTTAAAAAAATAATTCGAAATAAGAAAATTCTAGCAGTTTTCCAAGTGAAAGGACAAAAAAATTTCAAACGTAAACAATTACTAATAAAACCTTAACAAAACACCCTGCTTTTTTACCAGTAGAAGAAATAGTACTAGCAGATCCTATATTATGCGTAATCAAAGCTTATCAAGGTCTATAATTACTGGACAAACTTTCCATAATTTATAAGCAGACACAAAATGATAATATTTTAACAATATCTACAAAGTTTCTGTTACTGTTTTACTGTCACAGTATACAAATTGTTTTGACAAAGTAAAACATTTTATCACTTAAATTACAACTGAGTTGAAACTTTTATCCCAAAGTAAAAGAAATTAAGAATGTAGTAAAAAAATTGACAAGAAGAATTCTCAAAAAAATTAAGAATATTTTGCCTATGCTTAGTTTGAATATATCTGGAACTTCATCGCAAACTGCGTTTTTATCAAGCTTTAGAATAATCTCTCTTTCACAATTAAACGATATAGGTCATATATGTGATTGAGCATCCTGAGACTCATTTCCTAAACATGAATATATATCAAGAATATAACTTCAGCAAACAGACAAATAGTGAACTATTTTTCTTATGTGGTGCTTTAGGAGCATTGTAACAGAATTAGTGTAACAGAATTAGTTTAGAAATTTAGGCATATTTAAAGAGGCAGACAAGATGACTGGGCACATGATAGTCAAAGCCCTGAATAACATATTATCGTAATTATATTTATTGTGAATCATATAGCTATAGTTTCAAAAGTATGAAATGATTTAAGATAATGCTTAGCTAGCTATCTAGATTCGTGGATGTGCAGGTTAGAATTTTCTAATTTTTCCAGATCAGTCATGAAAAAGAACAGCTAGCTAAAGCTACAGAGCACACCTTTCGACTTGCTAACCTTGTTTAATAAAGTTAAATTTCTCTAAAGCACAGGGCTGTGCTATCTAGCTACAGACAAGAGGGTCATTATTAGCTATATATTTATTTTTTAAACAATTGTCAAGTTATCACAACACCAGGCACCTATAAAGTTACACACTCAAACTAACCATAGCAATAAGTCTTGTATTTTTAACTTCAATGTAGCTAGCTATATATATTTAATAGTACCATAACAACAACTCAATATGTATGTTTAGATAATCACGTAATTAGGACTAATACAGCTATTAGTTTAGAAAAACTTTAGTCTCCTTATAACCTATATGATTAGCTAGCTAATCATATAGGTTATACTTAGCTTATTAAACAAGCATCCTCTTACAGAGATGGTCCGCCAGACTGTCAACCATTATTAAACACAAGTGGAAATGTTAACGGCGGCCGACAAGGATGGCAGGCTATCCTATGAAGATGGCAGGCTATCCTATGAAGATGGCAGGCTATCCTATGAAGATGGCAGGCTATCCTATGAGATGGCAGGCTATCCTACGAGATGGCAGGCTATCCTATGAAGATGGCAGGCTATCCGAAAAAGATGTCAGGCTATCCTAAATCCAATTAGGAACATCCTTATTATTATTATTATTATTATTATTATGATTATGATTATGATTATGATTATGATTATGATTATGATTATGATTATGATTATGATTATGATTATGATTATGATTATGATTATGATTATTATTATTATTATTATTATTATTATTATTATTATTATTATTATTATTATTATTATTATTATTATTATTATTATTATTATTATTATTATTATTATTATTATTATTATTATTATTATTATTATTATTATTATTATTATTATTATTATTATTATTATGATTATGATTATGATTATGATTATGATTATGATTATGATTATGATTATGATTATGATTATGATTATGATTATGATTATGATTATGATTATGATTATGATTATGATTATGATTATGATTATGATTATGATTATGATTATGATTATGATTTTGATTATGATTATGATTATGATTATGATTATGATTATGATTATGATTATGATTATGATTATGATTATTCTGATTATTCTGATTATGATTATGATTATGATTATGATTATGATTATGATTATGATTATGATTATGATTATGATTATGATTATGATTATGATTATGATTATGATTATGATTATGATTATGATTATGATTATGATTATGATTATGATTATGATTATGATTATGATTATGATTATGATTATGATTATGATTATGATTATGATTATGATTATGATTATGATTATGATTATTCTGATTATGATTATGATTATGATTATGATTATGATTATTCTGATTATGATTATGATTATGATTATTATTATTATGATTATGATTATGATTATGATTATTATTATTATTATTATTATTATTATTATTAAACATAAAATTGGGTTCCATATTATACAATGGTTCTTCGCCCTAAAATCAAATAAAGAAATAAAAAGAATAAGTACATACAATTTAGATAAATTATCAATAAATATTAGTTTAAGAACGGATAAAAGGGTCCTTGCATTTGGTACGCCGCTTCCCTTTCGCTTTGATCAGGCAACCTATACAACTCTTTGTTCTACTATTACCCCTAATCTTAAACCTGTCCAGGGTTAAAAGGTGTCTGCACTTTGAACAACATTTGGACTCCATTTACTATTCCGAGACTTGCCTTGTGCAATACCCTGGCAACATCGCAACCGTAGGATACCTCCCTGTTTCTATATACTTAAACGGAACCTTGTGATGTATATGAAAAAACTCGTAGTCTTCCCATGTCATACCCTCGGAAAACTGGGCTTCAATATGACACCTACAGATAGCCATTAGCTCATGTAGAGGCTGGTTGCCGGAGCGGCAACCAGTCTCCACATGTTGTACGCTCCTTTGACACTTTCTTTTTATCGAGGCAGGAAAAACATGTCCTCGTTAGTTGACCATTACGCTTCATCTTGAAATTGTCCATAGATAAAAAGTGTTTAAATCTCTGGCAACTCTTGGTTCCTTCCATAACTCATGTTTGTCCTTAGGGACAAACATGAGTTTTATCGGACGGTCTATTTAGGAGGTATCAGGGATTTCTTATACCATCCCTGCCCGATCGCGTATTCGTCGAACAAGATCGCTGCCGTCATATAGCAGGCAAGCTTCAGGCCGTCCTCCAAGTTCATCTTTGCCCCAGGTCTAGAAACTCCCATGGCTATCAAGATTGTATACGATACCAGCCTGACGGACTCCCATAGGGAATCAATAATGGTTTCCTTCGGGCTAATGTTGCTGTCCATATGAGCCTTTGTAGTCATTTATATTATAGCATTTTAGAGATTTGATCTGAGCCTGATTTTTGCCTTCTTGAGGCTCTGGATTAGTCGCTGGCTTGTCCTCACCTCTACCAAACCTGTACCATATACCAACTCCTATCGCCAATATGGCAAGCGTACCGACTCCATACAAGTAGGCATTGTCTATTGACTTGTGAGGACCTGCGACAGGTTCTTGATCATCTGGTGAAGAATCTTTGCCCACGTTCTTCTGTAAGTTGACCTTGTTCTTCCGGTTCCATTCGGCAAGTCTTTTGCCAGCAGCAACACAACCCTCGTTCTTCTTGGTTATGACTTGGTTAGCAGACTCCTCGCCCATTTATATTATCTTCCTCTTTCTTCTTACCCATGTGTCTAGCCGTATGACCTGCTACCAAAATTAGGGCCAGACACCTCCCAGTGGTGCAGTACAAAAAGGATCCCGAGATCTGTCATGGAATCCTTGATGATGGGGTCCTCTTCAATATCCCTGCGCAATTCGTCAACATTGTCTATATCCACTATATTCCCAATGATGCTAGCATAGAGGCTGATCACGTGAGTAGACAGTGCCCTGGCGGTTTTCTCCCCTTTTCGTGGAGTTCTCGCTGTACGAGCTGGGCATGTACCTTTTCTACCGCCTCATCAGGGGCCTTGTTGACAAAGCCTTCTGTACATTTCTTGCCCCTTGCCTTAGCGTATGGCTTCCTCCAAGGCTTGGCGTTTATCGATGGGTTTCTCTATCTTCTCATAGGTTTCTGAGGAGGCTTCATCGAATACGCGCGCATTATCTGACATTCTCTTTATTGCACGTCGATATCGAAAAAGCAAAACGCGATCATGGCATACGGTAGAAGTATAGCAATATACAAACACACTTCCATTTATTTCCGGGCGGACACCAGGCGGTAATGGTCACGGGCAAGCGTTGTAATCTGGTCAGGTTGTACAAGCCTTTTGTCATCCGCTCTGTTAAGGGCTAACTTCGATACCTTTTGGGTATATACCTCATGGTTCTTGTTCTGAATCAGCACTTGGCTTCTGTATATATCAACGTCCTCTTCCAGACATCGTCGGTAATTGTCGAAAGTGATCGACTTCTTAGTAACACATGTATTTACGCCCTTCGCTTTGCGATCACCGCCCTCTTTTGTAAGGCTCTCATAGGCGTAGAGTTTTGCTCTCAGGGTGATGAACTCTGTCATGATCTTCCTTGCTAGTTCGTCCTTTATCAAGCCAACCCTTTTTTATTTTTCCCTATGGGGAGAGGCCTATTATCGTTCGGATTATAGGCACTTTTATCAAAACGTGTCTCGACATTGCAATGTCGCGGTAAAAGTCCTCCGTTCGAATGTGGTACACGAAGCTGTCCGTGTCCATGTAAAAGAGCTGTAGCTTGCTACCATATTTGGGCTGCATATAGTCATAGTGAAACTCATACATGATTAGCTTTGACATGTCCAATATGGCTTGACCAATGTATACAGGCTTGTTCATCTTGACCTCGACCTTACCCATCTCTACACCTAGGAGATGCTTACTGAACCGGCTTCCGCCCTTAAAATTGGGCTTCATGACCAACTTCATGTACTTGTCTTCGTTGGTGACCAGCTGAATGTTGCGTTGGTTCCGGATATTCTCCATGGTCTTGCCGAACACCGAGAGGTTCATAAGCTTGTAAAAGTCCTTCTCGAAGTCATTGCTAGAAGCAGTCCGCAGCCTCGTGTTGTGATCTATATACCCCTTAAGCCATGGTTTCTGGTTGAATTGAATGACCCTATGCACCTTCTTCAGCTCAAGCCCATGTTTTATAGCCTCGTGAAGGGCTTTGATATGCACCACGTACCTCCGCTTGTTTTCCAAATTTGGTACCAGTTTCTCGACCTTTTTAATTACCATCCGTTCCGGTAAAAACAGGAACTCGTTATGGGTGTCGTGTAGCCTCTCGGGGTAGTCGATGTCAACCTCTAAAATGTATCCATACTTGTTCTTTTCAACGAGCTTCTCGATTCGCGTTTCTGTAAATGCCTCGGTATTGGACACCCGTTTAAAACTATCTGTTGGTAGATCTTGACGCATGGCCCACCCATAGAGGTTGTTCGCATCCAAATACTGCAGGTAGGATGATTCAACCTCTGGATCGTACTGCTCTCCCATGTACTTATTATTAGCCCTCGCATAACAGTGTACAGCCTGGGTTATACCTCCCCTGGTACCCTTCTCAAACATCAATAGCATGTCGGGGTCTGTGAGGAGCTCTAACCTAATTCCAGTATACTTGAGTACTGCCTTCCATGCCAGGCCAGGTGCACCGTAAAAGTGCGCGGGATCAAGCTTGTAGTTCGTCAGGCACACGTCTCGAAACGTTTCATAAACGTCGGCCAATAGCAGGACGTCTATGGTGAGGTAGATGTCATGGTAGTCGCCCATGGTGACGTCATCACCCTCTGGGGTAATACAGTTCCATACCTTTCTAGCATAGGTATAGTCATTATCGCTGATGCCCTTCATATTCAGCTTGCTGTAGAATGCCTCCTTGGGAGGCAACCCAATCTCCTCAAATCGTTGTCAATCATCCATGTATTCATACGGGTACACGCCTTTTCGAAGCATCAGCCTGAAAACATCATCTTTGTCGATGAATTTTGCCATTGATGGTACGTTTGCCTTTACCTGGTCCCGATTAATGTGCTTCGTGGTAGTATTCAAATGGCAGTTTTTACACCAGAATTTTGACAGGAATGCGAAAACTTCGAAAGGTCTTTGCATAGCATGCTGATGTTCTTGAGGGGTATAGTCTTGCCCCGGCTGATCATATAGATTTTTGATATCTGGTAGATAGTCTTCCTCGGCCTCTTTTTCCACCTCTTCGTGAAGCGTAGGTCTCGCGTTGGCTGTTCTATAGAGATCCATCACCTTACGCTTGAATGTCACATATGTTTTCTTGACCCCCTCCTTTATAGGCTTGGCAACAGCGTCCACCAGCCAATTATACCATCCTCGCGATAATTATATAATTATTGTTGTTCAGAGAGGTCCATCTCAGATGGGGGTAATAACCAATTGTGCCATTCCCTAATTTTACCCCGTTTAGTTGGACGGATCTTCGCCATCTCCTGAGTCTCAAAGAGGTCCATATCCTCAGACGTTATAGGTCTAACTGGTCGTATGGCCTTCCTGGATGGCATTTGTTGTATGTCCTCCAATAAAGAAATCAATTCAGCCTTGCGTAGCCTGTAATACCCGGTTAAACCACGACCTTTTTCAAAATCTCGTAGTTGTTTCACAGTGTATGTATTCATTTCTTTATTGCAGATAGCTTTTTAATTTGTCAGACGATTTCATCTTGCTCAACTAGCGCATCTTTACTGCGCATGCGTTTATTTTTGATGACGTCGTTATTATGTAGGGGTATTCCCCTACTAGGTGTGCTTGAACTCTTTTTACTCGTTTTTGTATGATAGGGACTTTACCTCCGTTATGCATGACTCAACAAGGTATATTAGGGACTTACCTCTTGAATTCCATGGCTAAAGCACCGCATGGTATTGGATGATCGAGGACTTGTTGGGTTTAACCATGCGTGCGCGTGTGCGCGATGTGCAACTGCACCAGAAGGAAAAATTCTCTCTCTCTGGCTGCAAAAAGGCCACATCACAGCCTTTAAAGACCTGTAAGCTTAGTTCACGGTGTTATAAGGTAGTGGCGCAATAGAAAACAATTTGCGACGTCGTAGTGCGTTGAGATTGGAAGGACTTGACCGTTTGGAACATGCGCAGGCACGTGGAATCATGTGTTTTACGTGTAAGGTCTTCATTAAGCGGCAAAAGGCCACATCACAGCCTTTGATGGTGTGTAAGCGTACTTCACGGCGTTATAAGGCAGTGACGCAATAGAAAACAATTTGAGAGGTCGTAGTCCGTTGGGATTGGAAGGACTAGATCGTTTGGAACATGCGCATGGCCGTGGAATTACGTGATTTACCTATAAATCCCTAATTGGGCGGCAAAGGCCATAGTACGGTCTTTAGAGGCCTGTACAAGTAGTTAAAGGTTTTATAAGGCCATGGCGCACTGGAAAACGAATTGAGACGTCGTAGCACCTTAAGAGTGGAAGGACTAGACCATTGCAAATCGGCGCAGGCACGTGGAACCACTTGATTTACGTATAAGGCATTTATTAGGCGGCAAAAAGGCCATATCACAAACTTTAAAGGTCTTTAAGCGTAGTTCACGGTGTTATAAGGCAGTGGTGCACTGGAAAACGACTTCGGACGTCGTAGATCATTGAGATTGGAGGAACTACTCTGTTTGTAACCAGTGCAAGCACGTGGAACCACATGATTTACTTGTAAGACCTTAATTGGGCCACCAGGCCGGATCACGGTCTTTACAGGCCTGTACGCGTACTTGAGGGTGTTATCAGGCAATGGCGCAATGGAAGACGACTTGGGACGCCGTAGTCCATTGAGAGTGGAAGGCCTAGATTGTTGGGAAGCTGTGGAAGCACGTGGAACTACCTGTTTTACGTGAAAGGCCCTTATTAGGCGGAAAAAGGCCACATCAGAGCCAAGGTCTGTAAGCGTTGTTGACGGTCTTATAAGGCAATGGCGCAACAGTAAACGATTTCGGACGTCGTAGTCCGCTGAGATTGGAAGGAATAGAGCGTTGGGAACCTGCGGAGGCACGTAGAACCGCATGTTTTGCGTGCAAGACCTTTATTAGGCGGCAAAATGCCACACCAGAGCCTTTAAAGGCCTGTAAGCGTATTTCACGGTCTGATAAGGCAGTGGCGCAATAGAAAACGATTTTGGACGTCGTAGTCCGCTGAGATTGAAAGGACTAGACTCTTGGCAACCTGCGCAGGCACGTGGAACCACGTGACTTATGTAAAGTTGTGTTGTATGTCTCGATTTGTCTCGATTTTTTTACAGACCGTTCGGTATTTTTATCAAAAATAATCCCGTAGGGAAATAAAAATTTAATTGTATGCTTATATAATATGGTTAACGATCTATTTTTCTACGCATTCGAATTCAACGTTTGACACAAGTGAGAAGCCAGAGTGAGCTTTAAAAACAACAACAATTTACTCAACTTTTAAATCAAAAAATCAAGGCGTTGACGTATTTTTATCAGAAGATTGTGCTCAATTTTCAACTTTCAAGTTTTTTCAATCACACGTTCAAGTTTTACACGCTGTTTATTTTTGCTGTGGCAAGCTGGTATGTTTATACAATTTATTACGCTTGAATCTCAATCTATAAATTTCATTCTAAATTGTAAATATTTATTTGTTTAGTTTGAACAACATCATTTGTGTTACAACATCCGCAGCAAATTTGTGTTTAACTTGTGTGTAAGGTCCTAGGTACTCGTGAAACCTAACATTCAAACAGCACGAAACTACTTGCGTTTGTATTAATTATCCGAAATTTTGTAATGAATGAGGCGAAGTGACCGTTTAAGCGCTAAACCAAAACTCAACTTTAAAACGTTTTCGCAAACTGGTGAGAAAGTGTCAACAAGTAGAAATGACTTATCTAAGTTAATGCGTAGCATTAAACTTGAAGATATGACGGAGTCTGAAATTTCATTTAAAAAAATCATTACGACATAATTAATTAGCGTCAGATATAGACGGTTTTATTGATGAAAATGCGCTTAACGAATTATCCTCTGCTAACGACATTGAATGATCTATTGAAAAAATCGATGAATTACGATCAAAATATCGCCTTCAAAATTTAGAAATGAAATCAATCTCTAAGGATTATGATGAAACCTTTGGGAAAGAATTTGGTGCGTTTGTATATAATATAAAACGATTCAAGCAAGCGGCAAATTTATTAAAATCTAATTTGCGACTCAGAGAAACAAACAACAAATTGGCTTTTTCTAAATTTAACGAAAGAAAGTTTTCATTCATGTTGACCGATGTTAATAGGATGATTAGTATTATTGAAGATATTATTTTGGTTTGTCTGTTCAGTATTCATTTTACTGTGGAAAGTTTATCATTTCTTAAACATGATAGTTTAGTAGGCAACGTTTCGGGAGATCCTTCTCCCATCATCGGGCAAAGTAAAATGATGTTGCGCATGTATTTATATAATTGCAGAGGATCGAAATTCATAAAAGTTAACCAATCAGAAACGAGCTGATAATTACAGTTAATTACGGTAATTAACATTTTCGGACCTGGATGTAGGCAACTACTTCTTCTGTAGGGCTGGTAACCAAATCTCAGGAAGTTGATACGAGATGCTGTTTATGTGTTTGTTACGTTCTACACTGTTAATGGTTTCTTTAATCTTCCTGGCCCTTGTTCTAAATTCTCTGTCAATGATTTTCTTCTCATCCCAATTAAACTGATGACTTCTGCTCCAGCTGTGGTCCGCAATTTCGTTTTTCTTCACATCTCCGTTTCTCACTGCGCGCATATGTTCTTGTACTCGTTGCTTAAACTTTCTTTTTGTTTCGCCTATATACACTGCATCACAATCTTTACACGGGATTTCGTAAACAACATTGCTTTGTTCTTCCAGGTTTATTTTGTCTTTTGGTTTAGACAAAGTGCTTCTTAGGGTGTCTTTAGAGGTAAGAATGCATTTGATCTTGTGTTGCCTTAAAACTCGACGAAGGATCTCGCTGGTACCTGGTACGAAGGGTAAGATTGATTTTATTCTTTCCAACAGGAAACACTCTCTCATGCATACAGGAGCGGCTGTAACTGGGTTGAGTGATTATCATTCCTTAGTTTATACAATGCTTAAAACACAATATGTCAAACTACCACCACTTAAAATTAGTTACCGGTGCTATAAGAATTTTGATGAAACTTATTTTTTAGAGGATATATCTCGGTCTATGACCAATATCTGAAATTATGATGATTTTCATAGTATATTTACATCTTTATTAGATAGGCATGCTCCATTGAAAACCAAGTTTCTCAGGGCAAATAATAGGCCCCATGTCTCTAAAACTCTCAGAAAGGCGATCATGAAACGTTCGCGTCTTAAAAGGGTAGCTAACACTTCCGGGAAAGACGATGATGTGAGAGCATTTAAAAAACAAAGAAACTTGGTGGTCAATATAAATAGGCAGGACAAGAAAACTTTCTTTTCCAACTTTGGCCGAAGTAATATGAGTAAAGGTTTTTGGAAATCGGTAAAACCTTTGTTTAATGAAAAAGCCAAATATGGTAAAAAAAGAATTACTCTTGTTGACAAAGATATAATATATAATAATGATAGGGATATTGCAAACATATTTAATGAATATTTTAATAAAAATACTGACAACCTTAACATGCCACACATTCCTCAAGCTCTTTCATCCGAGTTTGATGCTGTTCTTGCTGCAGTTGAGAAGTATGCGTCTCACCCTAGTGTCCTCTTCATTTAATCGAAGAAACAGAGATACATACTTTTGAGTTGTCTCCAATTTGTGAGGATGTCATGTTTAAGGAAATTCTTGCGTTAGATGATAGCAAGAAAGTCAGTGGTTCGATTCCAACGAAGATGCTTAATTTAGCTGCTAGATATTGTGTTCCAGTACTTACAAAATGTTTTAACAGTTCTATTATTGACAGTTCTGTTTTTCCTAGTCTTTTATCTTTGGCAGAGATAATCCCTTTATATAAAAAGGGTAGCTCCACAGACAAGGTAAATTATAGACCTATCAGTTTGTTACCAACTGTTTCCAAAGTTTTTGAGAGAATTTTAGCCAAACAACTGTTACCATTCTTCAACACCTTTTTGTCTAAATATCTTTGTGGATTTCGAAAGAGTTACAGCTGTCAGTATGCTATTTTAAACATGCTTCAAAAGTGGCAAAAATGTCTCTCAAAATCTGGAAAAGTCGGTGCAGTTTTGATGGATTTATCCAAAGCGTGTGATTGTCTCCCTTTTGGTCTTTTAATTGCAAAACTGGAGGCATATGGCGTTGGATATAATACATTAAAGCTTGTACGGAGCTATCTATCAAACAGGAAACATCGAGTGAGGTTAGGCTCCTCGGTTAGTGAGTGGTTAGAAATTTTGTTAGGAGTTCCTCAAGGCTCTGTCCTAGGACCGATATTATTCAATGTGTTTATTAATGATTTGTTGTTCCTGTTATTAGAGGGTGATATCTGCAACTTTGCCTACGACAACACCATTTTTAGTTGTAAGAGTAGCATTACTGCTGTTCTAGAAGGTTTGCACTCTGACATAGTCAAAGTGGTAAACTGGTTCAAATCAAATCGTATGGTTGCAAATCCAAGCAAGTTTCAGATGATAATTCTGGGAGATGATGTTGGCAATATCAGCGTTCAGATTGGCTCATCTTCTATTGCTCCATCAAAACAAGTCAAGTTACTAGGTATTACTCTGGATGAAAAACTTTCATTTTACCCTCACGTAAAAGGGATGTGCAAAAGTGCTTCCTCAAAGCCAAAAGCACTCCTGAGGATACGAAATTTTCTCAAACAGGATCAGATTGATTTATTATTTAACTCTTTTATTTTACCTTGTTTCAATTATTGCCCCCTTGTATGGATGTTCTGCAGCAAACAGACACACAATCTCATTTCGGCAACCCATAAAAGAGCGTTGTGTGCAAAAACTGGTCTGGTGCAGAAAACCTATACAGAAATACTGGAAATATCTAGTATGATGCCTATCCATGATAGAAATCTGAAAAGCCTTGTAACTGAAGTTTATAAGTGTCTTCATGGATTGAACCCTGAACTAATGTGGGATATTTTTCGAAAGAAGGAGACTACTTACAGTCTTAGGCGTGGTACTGTACTGGTCATTCCACCTTCTAAAAGCAGTATCGGGCAGAATTCTTTTCAATTTCGCGCTAGCCTAGCCTGGAATTACCTAACTGCGTGTGTCAAAAATGTGACAGATCTAAAAGAATTCAAATCTGTTATCAGGCACGTTGAAATATACTGCCAATGTAAACTCTGTGCTGCTCATTCGGGGATCAATCGATGATTTATTTTAGTATTTTATTTGTATTTTTATCACTTAGAATTTACATGTTTTAATTTGATAGTTGGTGTAAATTAGTACCTTGTAACTATATTGGATCCAACTTTAAATAAAGAAATAAATAAATAAAATAAAATAAAGGAATGCTGATGCGATAAATTGCTCTGATGTTTCCTTGTTGTCTCCGTTGCATCTTCTCTTCATTTTATTTTCTACTTGCGTGATGACTTTATGACTGTATCCATTTGTGATTAATGCATTTCTTACACGTCGAATTTCTATTTTTCTCTCCTGTTTGTCACTGACTACACTGTTGGCACGATTCAGTAATGAAGATATGACACTTTCTTTGCAAGATTTCTGATGGTTTGATTCGAAGTTAGGGTACTGGTCAGTGTGTGTTGGTTTACGATACACTGAAACTGAAATGGAACCATTCTTGCGTTTGACCAAAGTGTCCAGGAAAGCGATACTTCCATCGTGTTCAAGCTCAACAGTGACACTAATGACAACAGCATTAGTCACATCAGACAGACGTCCAAAGGTTTGGAAAAGATTTGTTGACGACGTATTCGCCATAATCAAAAGATCTCATCTAGAAGAGTTCCATGAACACATCAACGGCCTACATCGACAAATCAAATTCACTGTTCAGCTTGAACACGATGGAAGTAACGCTTTTCTGGACACTTTAGTCAAACGCAAGAATGGTTCCATTTCAGTTTCAGTGTATTGTAAACCAACACACACTGACCAGTACCTTAACTTCGAATCAAACCATCAAAAATCTTGCAATGAAAGTGTCATATCTTCATTACTGAATCGTGCCAACAGTGTAGTCAGTGACAAACAGGAGAGAAAAATAGAAATTCGACGTGTAAGAGATGCATTAATCGCAAATGGATACAGTCAAGTCATCACGCAAGTAGAAAATAAAATAAAGAGAAGATGCAACGGAGACAACAAGGAAAAAACAGAGGATTTTATCGCATCAGCATTCTTACCCTTCGTACCAGATACCAGCGAGATCCTTCGTCGAGTTTTAAGGCAACACAAGATCAAATGCATTTTTACCTCTAAAGACACCCTAAGAAGCACTTTGTCTAAACCAAAAGACAAAATAAACCTGGAAGAACAAAGCAATGTTGTTTACAAAATCCCGTGTAAAGATTGTGATGCAGTGTATATAGGCGAAACAAAAGGAAAGTTTAAGCAACGAGTACAAGAACCTATGCGCGAAGTAAGAAACGGAGATGTGAAGAAAAACGAAATTGCGGACCACAGCTGGAGCAGAAGTCATCAGTTTAATTGGGATGAGAAGAAAATCATTGACAGAGAATCCAGAACAACGGCCAGGAAGATTAAAGAAACCATCAACAGTGTAGAACGTAACAAACACATAAACAGCATCTCGTATCAACTTCCTGAGATTTGGTTACCGGCCCTACAGAAGAAGTAGTTACCTACATCCAGGTCCGAAAATGTTAATTACCGTAATTAACTGTAATTATCAGCTCGTTTCTGATTGGTTAAATTTTATGAATTTCGATCCTCTGCAATTATATAAATACATGCGCAACATCATTTTACTTTGCCCGATGATGGGAGAAGGATCTCCCGAAACGTCGCCTACTAAACTATCATTTCAAGAAATGATAAACTTTCCACAGTAGGATGATTAGTGACATGTTCCAGCAAGTTGATGTTGAGCAATGTAGCATATCAGACTCGGAGTTGCTTCAAAGAAAGGATGAACTTCTAGAGATTCGCAAGAGAATAGATAGAATCACAAGCCAGTTTCAAGAATTATTAACGCAGGAGGAATTAAAAACCACAGAAGCAAGTTATGTGAAAATTCCACATTCTATAAACTTAACCGACATGTTAAAAAAGGAGCTGGAGGCTCGACATTTAGAAAAACAGAAACTGTTTAATACAAGTCAACTTAACATTACATTAGCTAAGTTCGGAGGTTATAATTCTGCGATGGATATCTACACTTTTCAAAAAAAATTTGAGAAACTGTATTTATGTGCCATACCTAAAAACTATGTACCTGATTTTCTTAAGAATAATCATCTGGATTAACCAGCTCTTTCATTAGTTAAGGACCTGGAATGTATCGATCAAATATGGGAAAGACTTAAAGCTGCATATGGAAACGCAAAGTCATTATTGGATCGTAAGATTGATGAGGTCACTAATCTTTATGCCCTTTGCAAAGCGAAGGATCCTGAAAAGTTGATTGAAGGTTTAAGTAAGCAATCGCTTTAGCCGAAACTCATCACATCGAAAACAAATTATATCATAAAAATGGTATTGAAAAGGTGTACAAACTTTTGGGTAACGAAAGAATGACCCGGTGGATTTGTAAAACATGTGAGGACGATCTGGACGGAGAAGATTGCTGGAAGCAATTGATTATATTTTTGGAAAAGGACATCAAAGTCCAGCAACAAAAACTGATGATTCAAGAAACAAGAGATAAGAAAGAAACAAAAGCTGACATACAAAGCAAGAAAGACGGTGAAAGATACAACAAACGTGGAACTCACTACGGTGAGAGAGTCGATCAAAGCAAATGTTCTATTTGTGGTGAGACTGACCATATATCAACAAAAGGACCAAACGGTATGAGATTAATACAGTATTTTTTTGCAAAAAGTAGGCTGAAATGACCCCATACAAGCGTTTTTCAGAACTAAGGAGAAAGGGATTCTGCATACAGTGTTTATTTCCTGGGGCTTTTCAATCAGAAGGTAAACATAAGAATGGTGCCTGTCAAATTGACTTTACATGCAAACATATTAGCCATCAGAAATACCCTACGAAAAAGCACGATTTAGTATGTCACGAACATAGGGAAAGTAATGAAAATGAAAATTTACTAATTGAGTATCGAAACAAATGCATTCTTCGTCAGCCTGTTGACCTCCCTGTATATTCAAAAGAAATTAAACTTACATTTCATGCATCTTGTAAACCAAATCAATTTTATAAGGTAGATCAAGTTCCAAATGATGCAATTACTGATTCAACAGTTTACATGCTTCAAACTATCAAAGTTAATGGTGAACGATTTAACCTGTTTTATGATACCGGATGTGGAGATCTAGTTTCAAGATATGATGTGGTTCAAAGGATTGGGAATCGAGCTGTTCAAGAATTCGCTGGTCCTATACAATTAGGAGGTGTTGCAGAAGTGAAAACACAATCGAATTACGGTATATATAGTGTAAAAATACCGCTACACAATGGTACTGAAGCATTAATGTCTGGAGTATGTTTACCAAAAATAACAACATTTCCAAAGTATCCTCTGCAAGGTAAAATGGAAGATGATATACGTGCCTGTTATGTGGAAAGTGGTGGTGATGTAAGAAAGCTGCTAAAACTTCCCCAAGTTTGTTGGTGGAAACACAGATTTCATGATAGGAGCCAAATACTTAAGGTATCATCCTTTATTAACATTTTAACTCCCATCAGGACTGTCTATATATCGTTCCTTCTTCAGAAATGCAGACGGTGGAAGAGGTGTAATAGGAGGTCCCCATGAAGTGTTTACTAAAATAGAGTCAACGTTTGGCAACTCAAATCAGCTTTGTAATTTTCTAACTGAACAGTACCAACTTTATAAATCTGGTTACCATGTTACCTTAGATAACAGCCTGCTAGGAAATAAATGCAGTAAAGAATTCTTTAATGATTCAATGCTTGATGTGATAGATAACGAAGATGACAGATATTCGTACAACATGTCAACGGTCAAAAGGTTGAAATTATTCAATACGGTGGAAAGTACCGTGATTACCTACAGGTGCATAGAGTGTCGAAACTGCAAAAAATGCAAAATCCACGACGATATCACACCAATGACCATAAAAGAGGACATCGAGCAAGATGTGATAAATAAGTCTGTTACAGTCGATATCGTCAACAAAGTCACCTCAGCGTATCTACCCTTACTACACAAGCCAGAAGTTAAACTTGCCCCAAACAAGCATCATGATCTTCGCGTATATCAACAGCAAATAAAGAATTTGGATAAAAATCCTCAAAGCAAAGCCGACATATTAGAATCGGAGAACAAAATGTAATCGTTGGGATTTATGGAGTATGTGAAAAATCTAACTTATGAGCAGCAAAAACAGCTGAAAGATAATCCAAATCAAAATTTTATACCTTGGCGTGTAGTATGGAAGCCCAACTCAGTAACAACTCCATGCCGATTAGTATTCGACGCATCACGACCAACCGATACCGGAATTAGTCTGAACGACATACTCGCCAAAGCATCAAACAATATGAATAAGTTGGTCGAAATCGTTATTCGGCGGATGTCACACAAAATTGCATTTCATACTGACATCAGGAAAATGTACAACACAGTGCGTCTTCACGAATCTCATTGGTGTCTTCAACGCTACATCTGGCAACAGGATTTAGACATTACCAAGATACCTGAAGAAAAGATCATCAAAACACTAATCTATGGTGTCAAGTCTAGCGGAAACCAATCGGAGAGAGCTTTACGAGAAACTGCAAAATTATCTGCAGACGAATACCCGGAAGTCAACCAAATTGTGCAAAGGATATATATGTTGATGACTGCATAACCGGTGCCAAAACTCAGGAATTAGCCTTCAAAAGAGCAGATGAGTTAGAAATCGTTCTAAATCGTGGTGGATTTATATTAAAGGGAGTATCATTTTCCAATAGTAAACCACCAGAGAATCTTTCAGATGATGGTGACCAAATCAGCATTGCTGGAATGAAATGGACCCCGAAGGATGACACAATATCTTGGTGAATTAAATTTTTCTAAAAAATCACGTGGGAAAAAGTCATCATCCGAATCAAGCAAAACCATTCCATACCGATTAACAAGACGTCATTGTGTCGCCAAAGTAGCTGAAGTATTCGACCCGACGGGAAAGATCACTCCGATAACATTTGCTATGAAAATCGATCTCCATGAATTAGTTAGAAGAAAGATGAAATGGGATGAGGTCATACCAGACGATCTGCATCACATATGGATCTCTCATTTTGAAATGATGGGAGAAAATTATTTCAATCAAATACAAACGAGCAGTTGTACCAGAAGATGCTATCAACTTGAATATATCAACAATTGACACTGGTGACGCAAGTAAGATTGTAGCGTGCGCAGCGATATATGCTCGATTTAAAAGAAAAGATGGTACCTATTCGTATCAACTTGTATTCAGCAGATCTAAGCTTGTACCAGAAGAGATGACCTTACCAAGAGCCGAATTACTTGCTGCAACATTAAATGTACATACTGGTGAAGTAGTAAAAAGATCATTCCAACAACTTCATAAAAAACATTACAAATTCACCGATAGTCAAATAACGTTGCATTGGATTCACTCCAATCAAAAGCCTTTGAAGCAGTGGGTGAAAAATAGAGTCATCGAGATCAGGAGATTTTTCCAACCACAGGATTGGAAGTTTGTGCAGAGCGAAAATATGATTGCAGACATCGGAACTCGGAAAGGTGCGAAAATAAAAGATGTGGACCAAAATAAATCAGTAGAAGAAGTGAAATTGGACAATAACGAAAGTCCGATTTACGGAAATAAATGATTTTATCCTCGGATATAATTCAATTCCCATATTCTGATTTAGATAATGGTGTTGTTGAGAGGAAAACTGAAGTTTTTAATTCAAAGCTGATAGCAAAAAGAAATGTACCAACTGAAGTGCTGGAGAGGTATAAGTTCTCTGATTACCTTTTAGATCCAAACTTCACGAGATTCAATACCGTTATAAGAATTGTTGCTTATGTCATAAGATTCATTCGAAATTTGAAGGAAAAGATGAGAAGTAAGGTAATACAAAATAAATCGATTCTTCTTTCTAATGAAGAAATTAAAGAATCAAAGAATTATTTCCTCAGAAAGGTTACACTTGAAGTAAAAGAGTTAAGGAATCAAGGTACAGAAAGATAGCTAAGGAAAGAGGAGGTATCTTGTATTATGTCGGTCGAATGCTTCCTTCTGAAAACGCGAATAGTGTTGGAACACTCCCGAATGTCATGAAAGATTTAAGCACTGCTACATTCTGTGTGCCTATCATAAATAAACATTCACCTCTAGGGTATAGTATTGTGAATGAAGTACATTGGTATAGTGACGTTGCAAAACATTCTGGAATTGAAACTCTGTACCGCTATGTTTTAAAATTTAGCTATATTTTATATGGCAGGTATTTGATAAAATTGTTTCGAAAACAATGTGAGAGATGCCGATTGCTGAATAAGAAATCCATCGACGTTGCCATGGGCCCAATCTCAAACGCAAACATCACAATTGCGCCTGCATTTTATGTTACACAGGTAGATTTAGCAGGACCATTTCCGTCTTACTCAACACATCACAAGAGACAGTAAAAATTTGGATGGCAGTATTTTGCTGCGCTACAACATAGCCGTTAAGATCAAGGTAATGGATGACTATAGTGCGGAAAGTTTTATACAAAGCTTCGTAAGGTTTGCATGCGAAGTAGGATAACTCGAAATTTCTACTACCGGACGAGGGTAGCCAAATTTTCAGCAGCTGTTCGTCCATGAAACTTAACTTTACGGACATAAAGAATGCGTTGCACTTGAAGATGAATGTTCAATTCAAGACGTGTCCAGTAGGTGGTCATAACTTTCACGGGAAAGTTGAGAGGAAAATCAAAGAAATTAAAGCTTCCATCGAGAAAAATGCTCACAATGAGAGATTATCAATTTTACAGTGGGAAACCTTATCGTCAATCATCTCAAACACGATCAATGATTTACCACTTGCGCTAGGAAATTTCGTTTCCGACTTCGAGCAGATGGATTTAATCACACCAAACCTACTGTTATTAGGCCGAAATAATGACCGCAGTCCAACCGGAGGATTTGACTTGGTATCAAAACCTAAGAAATTGTTAAGAGAAAATCAAAAGGTGTTCGAAGGGTGGTTAATATCACACGTGCCCAAATTAATGCATCAACCAAAGTGGTTCAATAGCGATCATTGTATAAAAGTCGGCGACATAGTGCTATTCCTGAAGCAGGAAAATCCCCTATGTTGTACTTATCAATACGGAATGGTGACGTCAGTTACAGTCGATAAAGATGGAAAGGTCCGTAGATGCGACGTGAAATATCGAAATTTTAGCGAAAATGTAAACCGTACAACACAGAGATCTGTTAGAGACTTAGTATTAATCCATGCTATCGACAAATTAAGCGTAATGGAGGAATTAGCAGAGTTATCCCATACGGCCATGTTAAAATCGTTAATTGTATCAACAAATCGAGCAATTCCGTTGGCGGAGTGTAAAGCTGTGTTGTATGTCTCAATTTGTCTCGATTTTTTCACAGACCGTTCGGTATTTTTATCAAAAATAATCCCGTAGGGAAATAAAAATTTAATTGTATGCTTATATAATATGGTTAACGATCTATTTTTCTACGCATTCGAATTCAACGTTTGACACAAGTGAGAAGCCAGAGTGAGCTTTAAAAACAACAACAATTTACTCAACTTTTAAATCAAAAAATCAAGGCGTTGACGTATTTTTATCAGAAGATTTTGTTCAATTTTCAACTTTCAAGTTTTTTCAATCACACGTTCAAGTTTTACACGCTGTTTATTTTTGCTGTGGCAAGCTGGTATGTTTATATAATTTATTACGCTTGAATCTCAATCTATAAATTTCATTCTAAATTGTAAATATTTATTTGTTTAGTTTGAACAAAATCATTCGTGTTACAACATGCGCAGCAAATTTGTGTTTAACTTGTGTGTAAGGTCCTAGGTACCCGTGAAACCTAACAACTTTCGTGTAAGGTCTTAATTGGGCGGCAAAAGGCCGTATTACAGCCTCTGAGGAGGGGCGAGTGTGAGATATATTAGTTGTTAAACCTTGTTCCACTTTCTTCTAGCTGGATACCATTTTGTTTTGGTTAAGTCTACACCAGTTGAGTCTGGTACCCAGCTGTCCTCAGTTCCTATCAAGTGCATTTTAGTATTCTGTGCCTAATTGAGCTCACATCAGGGAGGCTAGGCCCAAGTAAGGAAACCTATATATAGAGGCACAGTAAGCAGTGCAGGCTGGTTGGTTGTAACAAAGCAATGTGTGTCAAGAAAGTATAGATGACAGGAAAGTAGTCTTTTATTTGGACACACCCTCTAACACTTTACAGTATGGTCAAGTCTGTTCAAGGAAATTTTCATTAAGGCAGTGACAAATTTGGTGAAAGTGCTGGTACTCAGTGTGTACTATGATGTGTAGCAAATGCCATGCATGCTATCATTTGATCAACTATTCGCAAAGCTTCACTCTGGACTGATTGGGATTTAGACCATATTTTGGATAACGGTGATTGTTATATAAGTCACTTCTTACAACTGGTGCTATTTTTTTTGATCAACTCCCAAACTCAATTTCTATATAGGGAACTTAATTTATTATATTTGTGTGGTATGCAATAGGTGCTTGTACAAAAAAAATTTCTCGTATTTATTTTTATTGTGAAGTCATATGCCCGGATTAATATATTTATCAAAACAGATCGTTTGTACAAGCACCTATTGCATACCAGACAAATGTAATATGGTCCTTCCTTAATCATATTCTTAAAAATGCTTTACTGGATCGTTCTTTGAATTTCTCACTATTATTTGCATACATTTCTTTTCTTTTTGACAACACATTGTCACGCTAACTCTCGTAATACTCTTTTCGTTTTAATTTTATGTTTTCAGAGTTTAGAATGTAGTGCTTTTTCTGCTCATTTTAATTATTTCACATTCATCTGCATAGTGCTCTTTCCTTTTTAATTTTATTTGCTCCTGTCCCACTGAATAATATTCTTTCCTTTTCAGTTTTATTTGCTCCTGTTCCGTGGCATAGTATTCCTTATTCTGTTTTCGTTTTCTAGATTTAAAGTTTTGGTAGTAGCATATTGCTCTCTTAACCTTTGTGTAACTTGCTCCTTTGAATTTTGGTATTTTTCTCTCCTCTTTTTTCTTTTAATAGAAGCGGAAATCTGAGTCAATTGTTTTTCACTTATATGAACCTTAACAGGTTGTAACTCATATTGAAGAGAAGACTTGCTTTGTTTCGTCAAATAAGAGTCCTTGATGTAGCTCTCCACATCAGTAATATTTTTAAACTTTAACAACACAGAATAACCATCTGCAGTAAATGAACCATCATTTCCACGACTATGGGAGTCAAATATAGAAAAGCAGGACTTGTTATATAAAATTGATGTTGTAAAACCATCTATCATAAACATCATCCTACTACATTCTGCAAAGTTCAAAAACTTATTTTGGAACCAAGTTAGTTCACCATGTAAATTGTCTATAAAGGTTACAGATAATTGAGTGCCCTCTATAGCAATTGAGTTTGGGAGTTGATCAAAAAAAATAGCACCAGTTGTAAGAAGTGACTTATATAAACAATCACCGTTATCCAAAATATGGTCTAAATCCTAATCAGTCCAGAGTGAAGCTTTGCGAATAGTTGATCAAATGATAGCATGAATGGTAATTGCTACACATCATAGTACACACTGAGTACCAGCACTTTCACCAAATTTGTCACTGCCTTGATGAAAATTTCCTTGAACAGACTTGACAATACTGTAAAGTGTTAGAAGGTGTGTCCAAATAAAAGATTACTTTCTTGTCATCTATACTTTCTACTCTCTGCAGGAGACACCTCCTTGGGAGTGTTCATACTAAATTGTGACAATATAAACGAGAGGGTAGCTAGCTAACTAATAATGTAGCCTATGTTGATGTACTAAAAATATGTACAGCTATATATACTGTAGTCTATGCTGACAGAAACCTACTGAAACAACACAATGGTATAAACTATGTAAGATTTTGCTAATTAAAGTGTTTAAATAATTCTTTCTTTATCAAGTTTCGGTTATGTAGTTTCAATATGTATTTTCTTTCAATATGTATTTCCCTTTAATGTGTTCTTTCTTTCAATAAGTATTCAGTAATTTTCTTTGGTCAGCTTGGGGCAAACTGACAGAAAGGAAAAGATCTTGTGCCCCACCTGAAACACAACGAAATTCAGAAGACCCCTGGCAAAAGAAAGGGGTTTAAGAAAGCCGCTTGGCAAAACTAGACACAATGAAGAGAATATCTTATTGAGCAGTTGAATAATTATACTAACCCAACCAAATATTTTTCTTCGCTTCAAAAAAAAAATTTCGCTTGGCTTTGCAGCGTGGTGAACAAGCTGGAGTATAATCAATATGGCGCGCTTGAACACGGTCACTTAAAACAACGATTGACTCCTGGAGCTCGGTTAAGTTGAATATATTCCGTCTCGTTACAAAACATAACTGGAAATAAAAAATTTGAAGAAGTATCTAGCATAGCTCATCAAAAAATATTTAATATCAACTTTGTAACGCAGTTTTCATTTTTTCCCAATTTTACGAATATCAAGATACGCACGCAGCCGGCGTAAGAAGAAGAAAAAAAAGACCGCCCGTTTTAATAAGATCTCGGATGTAATCCGAAATCTTAATAACTCGATAGATAAAACATGTCCTAGGTTTAGGACCGAATGCTTTATCCAGCCCACAGAAATAAACATAACATATATAGCTCTTTGTACTTTAAACAGTTATTTTAGAACAAATGTGCCCCTGCAGCGCTGGCATGTTACTACTTTCTGGATTCTAAGACAAGATAACTAATTTCGATGTTCAGAGTGGACTTCGTGCTGACATCAGCTTAGTCACTTTTCACGAATTCTGGGGCCTATTTCGGTGTGCAGCCGTGCTAGAGAATGTGACTAGAACCTTTTCAACGCTGTCTGCCTGGCCTACATTTGTGCGAAAGGACCAACTTTGAAGTCTGCCGGATGGAGCGCAGTGACTTTTGTCTATATTTGAAAAATGAGAAAAAAACTACCTTTGTCCCAATATTTTTGTCCAAGGTTGCAGGTGGCTCAAAATCACAAAATAAATGTTATATTAAAATGTGACCATCCCCTATCCTCAGATATCAGAAGGTATTATCTACCTAAAAAACCTGTACATCTATTTAAAAAAAAATGTTTCTTCCTTCACTTGTATGGTATTTCTTTGCATTGTCTCCAGTTCCAGATTTCTTAACTAACCATGAAGTTCAATTGCGTCGCTTTCACAGTTTCAGCGCTAGCCAATATTATGGACAACGTCGAAGAGTCCTGGGTAATTTCGAAAAAAATGTGGTTTTACCTTAGATTTTTAGATTTCTGCTGCTGATATTAGCATATTTTAGTCCTCGAGTGTCGAATTTACCAAGCAAAATAGTCCTGCAGTCTAACAAAAATTTTTTACTTCTTTATTCTAAATAAATAACCTATGAATAAATAGTTTAAATATATAATAACATAACACAGTTTAGTAAACATGTAAAGAGATCATCAACAGTTAAAATGCAATAATTTATAATATATTTATATATCTCTTCTAATATAATAAGAACGAATAAATATGCAATAAATAAAACAATAATAAATAGTATGAAACGTTTCTTAACATTAATGGCCTGCAAAAGTATCTATGTTTCGATGGGTCTTTCCTAAGTTTTTTCGAATACACAGATCGGCAGGTTCGAATTCCTGAATAGACGAGCTAAAGCGATATTTCCCATTGGTACACTACCTTCTATTTCTATTTCTTGTTAGAAAATGTCCCAATGGTGAATTAAGATGTGAAATTTTTAACACATATTTTGATATTACAAGAAATAATTTTTCAAGCATCAAAAAATTACCTCCAGTAAAGTCCACTTTGCAGGTGGTACTTTATACAATAGTTTACCTTTATATATATGTGATATTAGCTACCAATACCTTAGATTTTTAAAATCCTGTTTCCACATTCTTCAGCTGATGTTTTACCTTAATATGTAATGTATTTTATTTTATTGACCACAGTGTTTTTCTTTTTGTGACACAATGGTTATTCCGATTCATTTATTTTTCCTTCACACTATCATTAAATGTCATCGCCACTCCATTTTTCACTTTCTACGTTCTCAGTTTGATTTTAACTAATTTTACTAACTTTTTATCATATATTTAGTTTCACAATATTTATTATCAACAGGAAGAACGTTAGTAGCAATTTTACTGTACATATTGTTTGTATATATGACTGAAGTTTCTATTCTGTGTAAATAATAATAAAATAAAAATAAAACTGGTATATGATTATAAAGTGATACACTTCAAATGAAGCCTCATTAACATCGCTGGCATCCTTGATACCGCCCTTCAAGACTTGTCAGATGACTCACGCAACTTATAGCTTCTAGAAGACGCATTGCATCCTCTATACCTCCTCAGTATGCAACAACTTTAAACACTTTATTTTACCAACACCGTACTGCTCATGCTGTCGCAACCTGACAACAAACACAACTCGAAATTTTGCTACACATTTTTTTTTAGAAGATAGCATTGTCAGCAAACGTGAAAAGGGTGGGTGGGAGCTTTCGGAACAGTACCATTCCATCAAATTTCGGTGGAGTGGTTTCAGGACATTTATTGACAACTGTGACAGAGTTAGGCAACTTAGTAAACAATTTTGAGTTAACTGTTTTCGACAGACATGCGTCAGCATTTGCCAATGAAAGTGATGGTTTCAACTAAAACGTAAAGGTGTCCCTTATGCTAACCTGATTTTCGGCCATGTGAAATGGATTTGACCGGTTATATATGACCTCGCAGCAATCCTGGACTATACTTTTGTCTTACAGCTCCCTTGACTTACCACAGCAAAGTTACAACGTTGAAACTCGGTGTGAATGCCAGGCACTGCTTCTGTGAGATTCTTAAGAAGAAATGACATGCTAAGAAGTGAAATGCCAAGCCTAATTTATCTTGCTACTCATAAGCAGAAAACA
Source organism: Hydractinia symbiolongicarpus (assembly GCF_029227915.1). Classification (NCBI taxonomy): domain Eukaryota; kingdom Metazoa; phylum Cnidaria; class Hydrozoa; order Anthoathecata; family Hydractiniidae; genus Hydractinia; species Hydractinia symbiolongicarpus. The sequence continues at coordinate 11,818,517 of NC_079888.1, read as the reverse complement.
GTCAGCATTTCTAGTTGACTTAATGTAATCCAAGAAAATCTTTACTGATCCCATAAAAAGAGCGTCAAATAAAATTTGATAATTAAAAACTTTATAGAATATTAAATGTTATGTTAAATAATTAAATAAAAAAAAGCGTTTAATTATCACACGTAGTGTTGTTTCAGAAGAAGACTCGTTCGTTATTACTTCGTAACAGCTGATTTCTTAGTGCAATTTTAAATTGTTTTGTAGATGGAATGCTTTTTATTTCATCATTTAGAAGCATGCTCCAGAGTTTTGTGCCTCGGTTTGATATTGAAAATTTTGTTACATTAGATATGATTTTTGGCCGAAGAAAATTGTTACCTGAAAATCTAGTTGGATATTTATGTTGAACTTTCTTAAATAATGTTATAAATATATTTAGTGCTATTAAATTTTCAATCCTACACATGAAAATAAGGACTTGAAAAATGTTTAGCTGACATACAACCCAGTTCTTTTAGCAATGGTCTAGAATGGGAACATTTGTTCTGTCGTAATATAATCCTACTGGCATGTTTTTGCTGAGTGTGCAGTTTTTTTAATTTTGTTATATTAGTGCTACCCCATGCAATGTTTGCATAATTTAAATAGCAGTGTATAAAGGAAAAATATATGCTTCTTAAGCAGTTCTTATTCAAAGCGAAACTGGCTTTATATAAGATTCCTAAGCTTTTGGAAACTTTGTTTTCCACTAATTTAATATATTCTCTCCAAGTTAATTTTTTGTCCAGGAGAACCCCAAGAAATTTCATTGAATATTCTCTTCTTATGTGTACATGATCAATAACTAATCCAGGTAACCTAAGAGGTATTTCATCATTTTTACTAAGTTTGTGAAAAACGGTATATCTAGTTTTAAAAGTGTTAAGGGATAATTTAATCGCTTTAAACCAATCAGCCAATTTAGTCAATTCTATGTTAGTAGTTTGAAAAAGTACGTTTATATCTTTATGAGTAAACAATAAATTCGTATCATCAGCAAATAAAATTAATTTTAAGAGACTAGATGCTCTAAATATATTATTGATATAAATAAGAAACAAGAAGCCCGGGCTTTAAGATTTCCGTCATTAGCCTGAAAGATTTTGAACTTTGAAGTAGACCTTAAAAACAGAGAGTTATGGGGTAAACAAATCACGGTTATCACAATTCTCAACTATTTTTGTAACTAACCTGTTAGTTAAAATACAACTCAATAAATAAAAAATAAAAATTTTACATAGCTATATGAAATATTCTAAAATAACAGTTAAAACTTTAACTGGATATTTTTAAAAGTGATCAGGAAAATTCTGGAAGTTCCAGAATACAAATGTAGAAACTTGACGATTCGAATACAATAACTTCTGAACGAGCTCAATTTGAATTATGAAGTAGTTCATTGTTTATTAATTCAGCAATAAATACATATTAGCATTTAAATATTTCAGTATCTAGGCCTTCAAAATTTACTCTCTTGTTTAAAATTTTTTGAAAATGCTGATGGTGCATGGTTTGATAACAGCTGATCTGAAAAAGAAAGTACGTTTTAAAAATAAGAAACAAGAATACAATTTTACCATAAACTGCATTAAAAACAGGTTGTTTAAATATTGTCTCTTTAACCTCTCTTTGCCTCTTTGATTAAAAAGGGAATTTAATACAAAGATACAAATCCATGCGATGTGATGCACAGGTATATTATATATATAAATATGTATATAAATTTAATCAGGCCGGCTTTTAATATCTTTGTTAAACAAGTAACATATTAAGCAGGCGATGCATGATTTTGAAACCTGTGGACAATACAGGATTTATTTTGTTGATATCGATTTATTGAATTCAACTGATTGTTTATTATTCTTTTTTGATTCGAATTCTCAAATTTAAATTTCTTTCGGGAAGTCTGATTAGTTGCAAGTTTTTATTCTGAGGAAACTGATCGGTCATTGTTTCGTTTGACAAATTGACAAATTGAAATCACCAAGTTGAAGCATAATAATTTTGCGGATTTGAATAATCGAAGGTCCTTTTTAGTGAGATTTTTAAAAATTAAGTCATTTCCCAGAAATCTTAGAAAAATATTTTGTGATACTTTGGGTGAGTTCAAGAAAGATTTTCAAGCAAATTAGGCACAAGGAGAACTGATAATTAGCCAGTAACAGAATAGTTAGCCGTTTTCAATGGCGCAATAGCTTGGTGGTTATAACTCTGGTACTTTGTGCGGGAGAACGGGGTCCGATTCCGCTTGGCGGCAATTCAATATTGGTGAGTAAATGCTACCATAGCACCGGGTTAGCCCGGGTTATATTGTTACAAGTTAATTATCAGTTCACCGACTGCTCAGTGCAAGCAACTATAAACTTTTGTCACGTTTCGACAACTTTTCTCTGCAAAAAATATAAAAAAAATCCTGTGTGAATACATATATCTTTTTATCTGATAGAAGTAGTCCAACAAAGTGTCATTTGGAAGTTATTTTTAGCCCCCTTTTTTCTCATAAGAACAGGAGTTGGGTGTCCAGTCATGGAAGAACTACGCAAGGCAGGATAAAGGTTTTTTCTCTCTCTCTCTCTCTCTCTCTCTCTCTCTCTCTCTCTCTCTCTCTCTCTCTCTCTCTCTCTCTCTCTCTCTCTCTCTCTCTCTCTCTCTCTCTATCTCTCTCTCTATCTCTCTCTCTATCTCTCTCTCTATCTCTTATCTATCTAGACGATTTTAAAGATTCCGCCTTCGCCGGCGGAAATTAATAGTAAACAACTAAATATAAATACATGATAACCCAACCATGAGCACAAACAAACTAGCGTACGTTTGTCTCGCAACGATGTTTAAAACGTTTTAAGATAGATTTATAAAAACCATTAATAGATGACTGCATGTGTAACTGAACTATCAAAAAATAGTTTTAATACCTTTATTTTGTTATTGCCATAAATGTGTGTAGACGATGTATTGAAGAAAAAAAATAATAACAAAGAACGTTGTAGTTCAATTATTGTAAAGGCTTGAACCTCCTAGATGTTTTTTCAAAACTAAAAAAAAAAAAAACACTTATTCAATTATTAATGTTTTTAATTTTATTCTTATACTTATTCTTATTAAGACTAGTTGTTAATACCTGTGGAAAAAACCACTGAGGCATAACTGTCTGTCCGAGAACAAGTTGGTTAATCCATTTTATGAAATCGATCCCATCTCGGTCCTAGGAAGTCCCTAAGTAACCCGCGCAAACTGACGTCAGGACCCTGTTTGCGAGTAATTTGGCCTTTAAGTTACTAGGAACGAACTATTGCTAACTTTTGTGTGTTTTACCATATAGAAATGGTTCCATTTTGTAAATTTGCCATCTCCCTGGCTCTACTTGTAAAGTAGCTTTGTCATATGATTTACACAAAAACAATTTCAGGAACTCACTCTAAACTAAAATATATTGCAAAAGTTTTTTGAAATCCTGGGAAAATGTTTTCGTTTGATGTGAAAAGGTGAGATGAGAGTAATCTATGGAAAGTCAAGGATGCTAGCTTTTTTAACAGAGCTATCTACGTATTTTCTCCAAACAGATATCGAATGCTCAGATGTATGCAGTGCATAGACGTTGGTGTTGATTTCGGGAATATGGTCAGTTTTATCCGAACCATGACCTGTTCCACTGATTTCATTTGGCGTTTCCTTTTTATTTTTAAAGACTTTTATGTCCTGCGTGCGATAAATTATGTGTTGTATATTTGCGTAGATATTAAGGAGGGTGATTAAGAGTATTTTTAACATCATATCTTGTGTTGAAATGCCGAAATACAATGGTACCAAGTCGCTAGATTTGAATAGTTAGATGCGAAAGCTAGCTACTTTAAACAATCTCCTTTTATCAAAACTAACTTGCCTCACATGCGTATAAAGCTGCGCCATGTAACTCCTCTTTACAAATAATTATTAGCGATCTTTTTTTGACAAAATATTTGTTAAGTCATCATTTACTAAGGGAAATTGCTATTGACCGGTGAATGTTGACCAGAAATTAATAAACAAAGTCAGACTTTGTTTGGGAAATTTCTTAAAATATTCTTGATTTTCGTGGCTTTTAATTTCCTTTACGTACCCTTCTTTATGATACTTTATAATTTAACACAACTGTCCAATTTTGTATAAACTTGTCATTCAACAGTCTTCTTCCCGAAAGTTGGAAAAAAAAGAGAAGTTAGAAAAAGGGAAAGGGAGACAGAAAAACGTCATTTCAACACATTAGAATTTTAATTTTTGAAAAATATATGTGATATAAAATTATGTAAACTTATATAACGTTTCTTCAAACCTTTACCTTAAAACGGTGTTGAGTTATTTCAACTTTCAAATGTAAGTTTCACAACAAAAAAAAAACAATGAGCACACTTGTATTATTGTTGCGTATTGAGCGATAACTTGTAATAGAACATACAAATTGTGATATCGGTTCTTGGTGGGTGAGTATAAAAGCTTATGGCACTGGTTCGAAGGGATTTGTATCTATTTACATTGATATGCTTGGTTTGTGTAAAAACAGAGAAAAATGTGTTAGAAATTCCGAACATACAAGCAGATAAAAAATATTATCCAACTTGTCGCATTCATTTATAAGAAGATGAATTCTTTTTGTTATCCGTTCAATTAACTGCCTATATATGTGTGTAGCATAAATGTTTAAATCACATAAGGTAACAATGATAAATATTATCAAATAAAATGATATCATAAAACTTATCTGCATAAATATTATGTGTTATGTTTACAAAAAGAAAATTCTTCATAAAATTAATTGCGTTTGTTCTCTTTTAGTCCGCGAACGTAAAATATAACAAAATAATCTGAAAATCTTTTTATCTATATGTGAGAATCCTGAATCAACTAAGGCTTAGCTGTTGCAATTACCTTTCTGCTTTAGAAATTTACCATAAGAGTTTTCGCCCACGGACAACTCTCGTCAAACACAAAGTTTGCTTTTAAAATTACCGCGATGGGATGGCGAAACAAATCTGTAAATAAAACAAAGTATTTTGTAGACGATTCAGAATTCACAAGCATTATAGGTTTTAATAATTCAAATCTTCATCAAAATCATTAACCATTTTCCGCGTTACACGATTGTAAAGGATTATGATGAAGACCTGATAAATATCAAATATACGCCGTTGCAATTTGTAAAAAAAGCTTTGACGTTTATGCACTTCGGCAGTGATTGGTGTATGAAATCACGGAACGGATGTTTCCACGAACGTCGTGCAATTTTTCATTCATATCGCCAAGTGACTGCTCATCGCTAGTAACAATAGATACCAGATCCTGAATTGAAAATATTTTTGTAGGTAAAAAGAAAAAGCAAATAACTTCAAACAGAATAAAAATTTTTAAATAAAAATTTTTAAATAAAAAAGTTTAATAAAAGTAAATAAAATAAATATCACGTTGCAACCGCTAAAATCAGTGCCGTAACCACAATTATAATATGGGGGGGGGGGGGGGGGGGTCTATATAGAAAAATTTCATATATAAAGTTCGCTTTATATAGTGGCTACCCGAGGCGCCCCCATGGTGGGCGCCGAGTATGAAATTTTTAAATTTTACATCTCTAGATTGGCGGAAAATGCCCTTCCAGACGTCAACGATCTCATGGTTGAATGTTAAAAATCAAAATGAATGTTTCGATATTTTAGTAATTTAGGAAAGCTGCATTGTTTAATTGGCATCAAAATTTAGATAAAAATTTTCATCAGAAACCAAAAGGTAGAAAGAGATTTATACATATTTACATTACACGACTACAATAATATATAAAATGATAAGAACACTAGAAATTTTAAGGGTGCTGGCACTTTTTAGAAAATGCGATTCAAAGCTTAAAAACATGGTTCGCTAACAGCATTTGTAGCAGGCATTACTAACATCAGTTTTCCCACTTTTATAACGACAAACAAAAGTAGTTTTCTTGGGTTATCTAACTTTTGGAGAAATGACACTAAATCTCTCTCTTTTTTTCTTTCTTTCTTCCTTTCTTTCTTTTTGTCTCTATTTCTTTCTTTTTCTCTGTCTTTCTTTCTTTCTTTCTTTTTTTTCAGTAGGAAAATTATTAGGGGGGGGGCTGTGCCCCCTGGCCCTCCGGCGGTTACGGCACTGTAAAAGGTTATATTACTTACGGAAGCATTCTTCTAACTACAATATTATTTCATTTAGGGGATAATTTTCATGTGCATTGTCTTTTTAACAGAAAAATCAGGATTAAATATTTCTACCCCTCTACATATCTCAATTAGTAGCATTCGCATTAAACAAGTACAACATCTAACAACTACCAAATACAGCGTTTGTAGCGATGAAAGTCCCATTAAAGCAAGTACCTAACAACTACCAAATACAGCGTTTGTAGCCATATGTAATAACATTTTCATCTACAACAATACGTTAGATTACCGAAGCCTAAATCTGAAAGATTATCACCCTTCTAATCTAGAAATAAATTATTTCAAGATCATCATAGCTTGCTGTAGTATGGTATTGACTTACTCGTTTGATCGCAATAAGTTTCTTCTCAACGTTTACATCCCGTGGAGTTGGAATAGATGATCGTTTGTAGCCTTTCATTGCATTGTAATGCATCAAATCAGTAAAGTCGTTGAACGTGCTGCCTTTCTCTTTCATTAACATATGATTGAGTTGCCTCCTGATTATTGGAATGGCATATGATTCTTGTTTGGCCAAAGCAATTTCAGAACGTGAGGTAAAATCTTCGAAGCCTAAAATGATGTATTTACGCATTTTATAATAGAAAGATTGAGATTGTTAGGCTCATAAACTAGCAATTTATGTTATTTTTATTCTCTGTTTGGAATACTTAAGGTATCTGAAGAGTAACTCAATATATTCTAGGATGATTGATGTATGTTGATATAATGAAGTACAATGCTTACCTTTGTTGACCTTATTGTACCAGAAATATGCATCTTTCCTGTCTTGGTCAGTCAAGTTGTGATGTGATTCTGCGCAAGAAAATAAGCAAATTATCTGTAGTAAAAGTATTCGTCTAATACTACTCGACTTGTGACGAAACCTTCTTTTAAATCCCACTAAATGAGTCAGTTAAAAAAAGTAACCGTAATCAATGTACAGACATTTCTTTTAAAAGTTAAAGCCAAAAATTCCAGCTGACACAAGCAACGAACGAGCAGTTAGTTTTCTTAAACACTATTTCTTTATCCGCTACATTCTTCTCGTAGCAGTTACAATAGCTGTCGTGGTATTTACCTAAATGGTTGATGTCTTCCTGCAACTTCAAAATTCTGTTCTGATCATGGATCTTGTCCTTTTTGTAGTTATCACTTTGTTCAGCCAGTGATTGCGAAGATGATAGTAATCCGTCTGCAAGATCTGAATAACTCTTCAAAGCTCTTCTCATACGTTCGCATGGACTCATTGCAGATTCTGAAAATCCGAAGAAAGAATGAATGTTAGAGTGTTTAAAAATATTGTATTTGTTATAAAATTATTTATTACAAGTATCTTGTTTACCAGGTGGTTATCAAGGGGTTGCTAAGGACATAAAGCGGTGCTAGGGATACAACGCAGACCAGATTTGAAGGAACTAATAATTTAGCGAAATGACGTCTTTTCTGATCCCAATAATGTCATTATATTGTTTTCCTAACCTTGAGCCGTTGTTAAATTCAATATTCTACATAACGGATTTCTTTATCTGTATTGTCAAAATAGCAAACTTTCTTGCAGATATGACGTCATTTTTTATACCAATGACGTCATTAAAACTAATTTTTTGGTACACAGTTCACAAGTCTACCGAAGGTTTCAGCATTTGTAACACGCAAAAAATTAAAGTATATATGAAAATAGGATGGCATATTTAGGTATGTTTGACGTCATCTCTGATCCACGTGACGCCATTAAATTATTTTTCTACCTATAAAACATTGTACAATTATACTAAGCTTCATCACTTAAGCGTAAGTAGTTTGGTAGTTTTGACCCGCAGGTACTTTGTGCCCCTGCCCAGGCTTATATGGTCCCGAAAAGCTCAGTATAAACGGTTTTGATACTGTATCAATTTAAATGAAATGACTGTATAATTAAGAAAGTTTTATCAACCATTGCATCTTTGGCCAATTAAAAGAGCCCTTTTAGGCTGTTAACAATTTTGAACGAAATAACTTTACTCCTTATCTCTCTGCCATTCTATTGCCATGTTGTACTACTGCATTAGATGACATTCAAGTATAACTCTACGAAAATCTCTCGAGCCGTAAGAAGGTCTACAACTCTATTAAATAGAAGTATATCAACATACCGAAATCAAGTTCTCTCTTTGATCCTGTTTCAGTTTTATCTTTTATTGGTAAGGAGTCCAATCCAGCTGGTGATATATCTTTATGAGTAAACCATGGTGCTGAATTAAAAGCTGATACTGTTTCTTCACCTATGATTACAAATTAAAACATTATCTTTGTAAATCCAACTTCAATTATATCTACCTTAACTGAATTCAAAAAAGGCGTTTAATTTGGCATTGACGCAAATACCACAAAGCCTTTTAACTCAACTACTCTTTTATAACAAAATAATTTTTTACACTTCGCCCCAAATATTTTCAAGTTGCTTAGGGAAATACTCACCCAAAATTGTTTTTTCATTGTTTACCTCGGTAAGTTAAAAAAAGCGCATTGTTTATTTACAAAGCATTCAATTCGTTTATACAACTATCATTTACCATTTATTCGCCACAGTCAAATTGCTTAGCAACTGTTTATGTTTCGGCTATTTTGGGGCGGAGTTTAAATTTATGCTTGTTTTTTAAAAACTAAATTAAAGATTCTAATTATAATTTTAGAATTGATGCATGCACAAAAAGAAATTATAATTAGATAACATGTAAAATTAATTAATGCATTTAAAAAATCGCAGTTTAACTTCACATTTTTTCAAAAAACTATGTCCTCGCTGTAACCATCTATTGCACCACATTCATATCCGCTGCATGCATATACTTTCCTTAAAAATGTATCAATATAAATTACTTTTAATGTATTCCGGTAGAGGTTCGTTGGCAGCTTGAATGTATTTCATCTCCTCTTCTGTTGGGACAGTGGTACGCTTTGGTAGTTTTTCTAACAATGCAAGCATTTCAGGTCTGGGAATCGATGATCTCCTGCTCATTTCTTCGTCGTAGTTCTTAGCAACTTCTTTGCTAATCTAATGCCAGCAAAAAAATTAATTACTGCATAAAAATTATGTTCTTTAATCGTAAAACAAATTACTTGCCTAAAGAACAGGTGATACGTATGAAGTTAACTTTTTAATGACCAATCAGGACACGTGAATATAACCAGCAAGACGTGTGCAGAGCAAAGGAGACAAATTATGAGCAAGAAAAACTAACGCAAAAGGCGTAAGTGCAAGGATGAACAGGCAGGAAACAAAATGAGAAGGTATAACATGTGTTTATTTTTTTTTTTTTATCAACGCACAACCCCCTTTTTTTGGCTAACAGATTGTAAATTTCTTTGCTTTTGGTCTGATTAAATTCTTTATTCAGCAATTATCGGACAGCGAGACATCCAGATTCACATACCTTGCTATCTGCGTCCTTCTTGTCTTTTTCCAGTTTAGTTTCTGCGTCTTTAATGGAATCAAATTTGCCTTCTGCTTCCTCCAATTTTTGCGACGTTTTAGAAATTCCTACCGGAAATAACAACAAAGAATTTAAGGTGTGAGATTTTAGACTACGGGTGAATTAACATGCACATACAAATTTTAAGGCCGAATTTTTTAAGACTTTGTTTTGGTGTTCTTCTTAGAGTTACGAACGATGGTGAATATTTTTGGGGAATTGGAAGGCAGAACTTATCTTGTTAGAAGTTATTTAATTGTAGAAGGGTACACGTGTACTAGTAAACGAAATAAGAAACTGCTCGGAAATAATTGTTTCTTAGTAATTCTAGACTTGTGCTCGTTTTATTTTATTCTTACAATCTATTGAAGAATTTAGGCTAAAAACTTTCTTAATATGCTTTAATGTCTGGCAAAATCTCTGCCCCAACGTTCTTATAAAAAACATATACTTGAGACGTAATTTAAATTTTAAATTCTAAATTTTCCCCGTTTAGATTTTCTGTGAAGATATTTTTTTTTACCTTTTAACTCTGAAGGCGAGTCTTTACTATCAGTTACACCGTTAACCAATGATTTCAGGAACTTTCCACTTAAACATGCTTCTCCTTTGCTCTTGACAACAAAACCAAACAGTTTACAATCAATGTCATATCCCACACAAGCGTTAAAATCTTGATCCAAACTGGCTTTGAGCTGCAATTTGCTGAACGGAAAATATACTACAATATAAATGCATGCTAATAAAGGAATACATTTTGCTGTCAATATGTTTGTCGATGAAAAGAAAAAAAACTACTTTATTGCACTAATTTGTGCGGCCTGATAATTTCGCAGATCAAAAATTTTCGCGAAAGAAATGAAAATGTTATAGAACACTTTTTGAAAAAAAGTGTTGCTACTTTTTGCTTATTTTGAATTTTAGAGAGCACTGTTAAACCTTAGAATAGAAAAAGACTTTCTAAGGCTACAAATTGTATAAAAGCTCCTGAAGTGAGCTGTTTTTAAAAACTAAAAAAAGTGACTTGAGCTATAGCAATATTAAATTTCAGCGAGTCCGACACAATAAAGTTCTTTCGCTAGAATTTATTTATGTGAAAGGCTGCTTTACGATAAGATATATTTTAAAATTGAATTGAAACATGATAAAATCTCACGAAAATTTCTTCTCGTGTATATTATTTCACTTTAAGCATACTAAAATAATATAAGATAAACCGAATTTTCATCAAATACAGTATTTGCTAATCTACTTACTTTAACCAGAAGATGTTGGCTGCTTTTTCGACCAGCCATTTCAATCCCTTCAAGGCACCTTGTACAGCTGTGCCAACGAAGTTTTTCACATCTTGTGCAAAACTGAGAACAGATCGCGCAGCAGATAAAATGCCAGATGCCATATCTGCAAGGCCTTTTGCTACGTCTCCTAATGCCAATTGAATCTAAAGGTTATACTACCATTTTAACCATTAATTTAACGGGACTCTATGTAATCGGGATTTTCTAGGACATCTAAATACTGAACTTTAACTTGATAACACTAGGTGGAGTATCATGACCGTGACACTTGGCACAGTATCTACCCATACAAAAGAAAAGTCATTATTATATGCTGACGTCATCATTCTTTTCAAATGTCCTAAATTTCTAGGATATACCTCATATGTCTTGGATTATTATTAAATATAAACTAATTAGGGTTGTAAAACTAACAAAATGGCGAACGCAAGTGCTAACTGGAAGTGCAGGTGATATTCCTCACCTTTATTCCAACTTGTTCAACCCAAATCATAAATTTCTTAGCTAATTTTGACAATTCACAACCAGCCAAACATATAATATCGTCAATTTTGCTGTAACAGCTATTCCATCTTGGACAACCACACCAATGACCCCAAATTTTCCAGCATCTTGAGTTCCATTCCAAAAATCCAAAACATACTAAAACAAAAGATAAGTCCGGTTGGTCCATGAAAGTATCAATTTAATTACAACGGCCGATATTTGTTAGAATAACAGTACATAAGATTTTAATTCTTAAATTATAATTAAAATCCTCTTCACGGGAGGTAATTTTCTTTCGGTTGAACGATACAGTGATCCACGTAAAAATTATTATTTTCAGAAGTTTTACCTTAACGAAATTAAATTGGGAAAATTATTTACTTTAAGGTAGCGTTCTCACCTTTTGGACATTTAGATTTGCAACTTGTATTCATTGCTTTCTTTTTTTTTTCCAATTCTCTGTTCCTGGCTCTTAATCTTTCTTGCCATGCAGAGATATCATTTCTCCATTTCTTTACTTTCTTATCAGCTTCTAAAACATCATTATTCGCCTTAGCAAAGGCAGCATCAGCTCTTTCAAACGCAGCTTTGGCCGCTTTTCCTGCTGAATCGCAGAAATCAATAATGGCTTGTTTTAGTTTAACCATAAACTTGCTTGTTTCCACGTCAACTGTTATCTAGAGGGTTTAAGTATAGTCTAAATGTCTAAATAACATAATAAATTAACGCTAATTTGCTAAGAGAATCTAAATTTTGCTAAAATTACAAGGAATAAATTATAGCTTTTATTATAAAAACACCGATGAACGCAAAATGTTTATTTTTGCGTTTTTGGAAATATACTCCAACTATGATTGCAATGGATTAAATCATATTCTTATTTGTCTTTTTAGAAAAAAAATTGGAAAAATTATTTTCTTGCACTCCTCTACCTTACACGCTCTCCCTATCCAGACTGAGATAGAGTACCTTATGGGGAAGAAATTTTTACAGAAAAAAATTATTTTTTGCATAAAAATAAAGTTGAAGGGACCCGGTACAAATGAATTATCCGAAGAAGAGATTTTCAAACAATAGAATGGTGTAAAACCCTATTTAAGTTTAAAGACCATCTTGTGTTTCATCTTCATGTGTTTTGATTATGCGAGTGATGAGGACACGAGGCAATTTTTTAGTTATAATTTCAATTTTATGACAATCGTCCAAATAATTGATGTTTCGCCACACATCTGTGCAACAGGTAACATTCCATCAGAACAAGAAAAATTGAATGTAAATGCGCATGTTAACAGGTGTGAGCATCATTCTATGTAAATATTCCTTCACATAATGGGGACCCTTAATGTATACATTCAAAATACAGGACCATCATTAGTAGCAGTAGTTTAAACACAGAAGTAGCTTTCCAGTAGAAATAAATACAAATAATAAAAAATAAATAATGATTACTAAAAGACTTACTGCAAATGACATGGTGTTCAGGTTACCATAGGTTGCAATGAGATGAACACCAGCATCAAAGATTCCCGGCCACATGGTACCCTTAACTCTGAATTCAAATTTAGTTTCAGAAACCTCAATCTTGACGAGACCATTTATGCCAAGAACTTCTGCGTAACCTTCGATATTTACCCGGAAATATGTCTAAATTAACAGCATTGTGACTTTTAGATGTAAATTGAGAAAAATTATGCTAATGCGTCAATAGTAACTATTGGTAAGATCGAATTTGTTTGTTGTTTGAAAAAATTAAATATCAGGAAAAACAAACAAAAATTTGTAGAGAACTGGTGGACAAATCCAATTTGTAATATGTAGAAGAGACTTTTGCCACCAGAATTTTTCGGGAAATATACTTTTGCGAATAAAGGGTCCAAAAATTCCGAATTTTTCGGTATGAAATTTTTTCGTTTTTGAGTTCAATCATAAATGCATATTTTGCAGAAAAATTTTTTCGCGAATCAGTTCGTTTTATGTCGCTCAAAAGAGCGTGTACTTCATCAATGCTTGAGAAAGTCCTGGTTATTCTAAACTCCTTGATATGTGATCGGCAACGGTTACCTCTCTCACATTCTGCTAGAAAATTCGTGTAACGAAATTTCAACAAAAGTGTAATGATTTCATTTAGATGATGCGGGGAAAATTATTTTGTTGGTAGGTTAGACATAAAGAGCCGCGATATCGTTCAAAAATTTGATTTCACTGTCCCTACCTTGCTTGCTCTTATAAAGCAAATTGGTCCTTCTTTGCTGTTCTCATCATTTCGCTGCACTTTGATGAGACCATTGACCCAATTGATTGGTGCCATTTTGATATCAACTTCAAATGTGCTAGTTTCAGGTTGGACGATTATCTTGCCCCATGCTTCAATATCAAATATTTTTATCTTACCACTGATAAAGAAGCCGGCAGGGACGAACAAACCAATGGTAGGTATGCTTTTAGCTAAAATAAGATGAAAAATTGCCTTTATTCTTGCGATTTCGCAAATTATATTTTGAAAATTTGCCCGGCAAATCCTAAAAAAACTTGTTGCAAAATTCTTTACCATAAAATCGTAGAAATATTTGATGTTTAGAGAATGTGGTCTGCTTTTTCAGGCCATAATTTTCTTTTCGTGTGTTTTCATGAGAGCGAAAACATTACTCCAGGGGAAAATTACTTAGAGGGCATACAAAAAAACGAAGATATACCTGCTTTTGCGTATGAGAGGGTCAAACCTTCCGGGAAACCTGATTCGGCGACGGATGCGGGGATGGAATCGCATTTCAATTGATATGCTTCACACACTCCCTTGATAGACAATTTATTGAATTTAGCATATACCCAGAAGTCTTGCGGCTTGTTTGGATCAATACCAAACGCTCCTTTGAATTTGATCACATGTTTGTTGTTATTAGGATCGTTAGCAATAAGTTTGCCAAGCCATACTTCCACTGCGAATTCTAAGAGATAATAACATATAGTTACGTTAAACTATCAGAAGACATGTGAAGCATATAACTAAGTATTTACCATAATGCTTTACATAAATTCTAAATGCTTTTTATCTATTTGTTAAAGAAGTTGTAAATAGTGTGAGAAAGACTGTGATCAATTTTACTTGTAAAGGTGCAATATATACACAACATATATCCGAATGGGTATTGCGTGCATTTTTTCGCGAATAATAAATAATAAGAACAATACTGCAAGAAAATTGCAGCAGTAAATGACTAACTGTCGTATGATATATTAAAGTTATACAAAAATTAAAGTTGTACAAATTTCACAAAGTTCACGAACATTGCAAATTTTAAATTCCTTTAATTTTTCTAAGCAAACTCTGAATTTCGAGAAAATGGCAAAAGTCAATATTTATCTTGCGCAAATAATAAATCCTGATTAAGTATTTTTAAAAGAGAAATCTCCACAAAACAAAAGTTGACTTTGATAAGAAATCTCTACAAAAGAGAAGTTGACTTTAATAAACGGGAAGCGCGTTCTTGCAGGTTACACAGTTTACTTGAAATAATGATAAGCCATATCAGGGGAAAATATTTGTTTATGTTATATCTTATATTCCACCACGAAATCTATTTAAATGCATTAAAGTGTATATTTAAGGCGCACAAATTTTATAAGTTAAGTCAAATAGGAGGGGTTTTATAACAAGTGAAAAACTTACGAAAACTTGGAAGTGGCACTGCTCCAAATGAATATCCAGCCGATAGAAAAATATTCCCAAAAGCTATGTAATCGTTGTCCCAAGGGCGTTTTATCATACCGCCCATAGCAAATTCTAAAACAAGTTTTCCTGTGAAGCCAATCTCAATTGCACCTGAAAGAAATAAACAAAGTTGTGACATTTGTTATTTTTTTGTGGAAAATTGGTATGACCATTTCAAGGGGAAATGCTGAGTTAAAAAATATGGCGTAATCTAGCGGAGATGGCTTTTGCGATAATATTTTTTCTCGAATAAAAGATATGAATGGTTTTGGCTGCTAAAAATATACTTTTTTATTTATCAAAAACAGAGTTTTTGAAAAGCAGTTAAATTAGAGTTAGACTCTGGAAAGCGTTGCAAAATTAAAAGAGTAAATTTCCTTTCTTAAAAGTTGCACGGGAAAGTGGACAGAAAGTTTCCCGGTTTAAAGATAAGAAATGAACATATCAAGTATGGCTTATCTATGTTCTGAAGAAGAACGCATACGTACCCATAAATGTCAATGTGTCGTCGGTCAAATCAGCATTGTTATACGCCATTCTTGCTTCAACGCGGATACCAGGATCGTTTAACCCGATTCTTAATCGGAATATCACGTTTGTTAACATCAATTTTTTCGGAGCAATCAACTCAATGTCAAAACCAATCTTGGCTGTGATCTCAACTCCTTTTTTGCCAATGTAACCAAGCAATTGAATGTGAAAACCCTGTCCCAAGTTCTTAACCATCCATTTGCACATGGCGCTTTCAAAACAATCTCTAGTCAGCATTGGAAGCTTGTAAGTTAGCAGGAAGGATAAACCTGTAATGAAGCGTAAAATCACAAAATCAGTGAATATGTTTAAAACGAATAAAAGGCATTTGTGCCCTTACATGCTTATGTGATCTTCAGGCCAATAAATGTTACAAGTTTGTTAATCCTAACATATATATGTGACGGGAAATATGATCCACTGGAAATTGTATTCGCCTATTTTCTTGTATAATGCTTTGGGGTTTTCGTTATTTTGCGTATTAACTGGTTATATTTTATATTTATCGCAATCTCTGTAACATACACACAAAGTGTTGAAAAATTCCACAAACAGCAATTCGATGCTATGACATAAGAAAAATTCTAAAATGTTAAACAAATAAATAATGTACAGATGATTACAAAAAAAAATTGTGAATAAATAATTGAATTAATAAATACAATTTACTACTAACATAAATATAAAAAGAAAAGAAAAAAAAACGAAATATAATAAAATTAAAAAATTGGAAGAAAATTATACTGTCAGTGTACTAACACAATCTTGCTTGTGTGTTGGAGAGGTGTTTCTCAAATCCTATATACGTTTCTTACTTACATGCCAATTGAAAAATTTGTATTGTTTTTAAGAATGAATCGATATTGCATATCATGATACAAGTAGATCATAACTGCAATATCTTTCATTTTTTAAAGACGTTAAAGTTTTTTTTTATTATTGTAAAAGTGTACCTGGACGAATTGCAGTAGCTGCTAGACCAGGTATGGTGAATACAATCTCGGGCTCAGCTGGTACTTTAACTTTTTCAGTTTCTCTCTTTGCTGATTGGAAGGCTGGAGATGTGTTTCGGCGAGTGCCATAATGACCTTTTTGAAGATATTGTCTTATTTTGTTCTTTATGCTGAAAGAATTAGTTGCAGCGTTTCTTCTGTATCGAAGGCCATTTACCTAAAAAGGATACATTGTTGTCACCATAATTTTATAACAGGCAGGTAATTTTTTAGTAATTTTTGCATAATGTAGCGAACAGAATTTTCTAATTTTAATAATGAGAAGATACCGTAAAAAAGAATTTGGAGAAAGGGAATTTATCCCCCAGTTTTATGCACAAGGAGAAAGAATGCAAATATGCTGATCATATGGTAATTATTTATGAAAACCAGGCTGATCAACTATTCTACCGGGCGTAGTTCCTTTCCTTAGTGTTTGTAGTGTTTGTAAAAATAAGAAATTAGATCTGCGTGGAGAATGCTTCGTAAGAGCTGGTATTTTTACCTCCTCGTTCATTTCTGGAATTTCCATTCTGGCTTCAGACTCAGTTGGTTCTTTTTCTACTTTCTTGTATGCATCTTTTCCTTTGACCACACCAACTGCGTTACTGATTGCAATTACTGAAAAAAATGACAAGTAAATATTTAAACCCCTAATTCTTTTACATATTTATTTTTTATTTCCATTGAGGTACTGCCCTATTCAATTTTCGTGGGTGTAGGTACATGTGAGAAAAGAGTGTACCTGCATTCATATTTGAAAACCACTTCACTGACGGTTTATTCGTCCCCATGATTTTTTCTAAGATCCAATCCAGATTTATCTTTTTAAACCACACTGCAAAAGCAAATGCATTTTTTGGTTGATCTGCTAATTGTTTTTCTCCTGTGTTTGGATTGTCCACGTAAACAGGGCCGGGTGTAGCCGGTTTCCAGTACATTCCTTCCAGATGAGCACCATCATATCCAAATAAAAGTGGATTTCCGCGTATTCTTTAACAAAAAGTTTATATTTCGTTTATTAGTGTTAAGATAAAAAAAAAATACAGGTGTATGACGAAACGCCTTATTGACAACAATTACGAGTTTCCATGGACACTTCTATGATTGTTTTGAGAATTGATTTTCTTTCTTTATATAACGTATACAATTTACATACAGAAAGAAGTGGAAAACTATAACTAGTCAACAAACACCTACGCCTTTAAACAACATATATTTGCGCATGCGCAAAAATAATTTTTCTAATTTTGCTGATGATTAATTACATTACCAATATATATGCTCAACACTCAAATCTTTCAAATTGTATGAAAAGGGAATCAGGCTTAATCGCTTCATCATATTCAACGTAATTTTAGTGTAAATCTTTTTCTTGACCTTTCATATATATTTTTCATGTTCATTATGTTATATACAACTTTTATGTCTCAGTATTGATGTTTCTCTTTGTTAGGGTTCTATTCACAGGTTGCATTACATGTACTTGTACTTGATTCTTGCTCTTGAGTTTTCTTATTACTGAATTGAAAAATGCATGTCAATAACAACTGTTTTCGTTACGACCACAACCAAACCCATTTTACTATCAAAAATTAGCCTAAGGTCCCATTTAGTATATAAATTTATTCATGTAACTTACATGATGTGTTCTACTAATACATTCTTTAGAATGAAAAAATTAATATTTTTGGGGTACTTACTTTAAAATAGTAGATTTTCCAAAGGTATATTCAAGCGCGAAATTTTTAATACCCCATCCATCCAAAGCAGTTACTCCAGTGGATTTCGTTTTCAAATTATCAGTAAATATCTCCTTGATTTGTTGGAAGGTCAACGAAGGTACTTGTAAAACAAATTTCCAATCAGGAGCACCTAGCATTTTTCCAAGCTGGACATGTGCTGAAACTCCGCTGGATAAGGTGACAGTCGTCAGTGCAATGATATCCCAACCCGGCTTAGCTTTGTTCGTTTGGACGTGCATTTTAAATGGGCCAAATCCTAAAATCAATTTTTTTTATTTATTTAACGAACTGGACTTTAAAAATTAGGAGAGCCAAATCCGTCACGAAGTGCATCCTTCTGCACTATTTAATCAATAAGATGTCTAAGTGCTTGTGTAACAAAGTGTGGTTGCTAGCAGAGATTTTCCAAGAGTTTATTAAAAACTTAACCAAAGCAGGCGTTATAACAAACTCTAGGAAGGAAATCATCTTCTAAAAAATTCGGAAATTGCAACAGGCTTTCGAAAGGAATGATATCTTAAAAACTAAACAAGTTGAATCCATTAACATAGTAAATGCCTAAAGTATTAATATAACATATATTGGAAAATGGATTTAAAACAACTTTGCATGATCAATTCTTTTCATAGGGCTTCAAATGAATTGGCAATATGACGGTTGTTTTCTACTTCAAGAAAATTTTCAGCGGAACGGGACGGACAAGAACAGAACAGAATAAATAATTTTTTGCTATTTCATAATATTGCGCATGTTTTAATACAGAGAGTATACACACTTTGTGTAGTTCTCAATAAATAAAATAACCTGATTGGCTATCTGATTTTCTACCTGTTGTTTCCATGCACAACGCAAAGAAAAAGTTGAACTTGATCCTACTTTCTCCGGAAGAAAATAGACAAGAAAATTTCCCATTCAAATGATATAAACATACGCATGCTTAGAAGCTTTTGTATTTCGTTCCGTACCTCGGAAAATTTTCCAAAATGAAAAACAGCCTTAACTCATTGGTATTACCCTACACAAGCCTTTCTTACCAACGTTTGTATTTGGGATAGTTCTGTATTTCTTGGGTAGAGTTAAGACAAATGTCACCCTGAAGTACATCCTTGATCCTTCGATCTTTTCATTCCTTGGTGTGAATGAAAATTCCTGAATTTGTAAAAGTGGTTCTTTTCCGTCCTCGTTAAATAGGTTGAATGGAATATCAGACAACGCTTCAGCTCCCATGCATTTAATTGTAGCTTTTAGTGGGGTACTGTATTCAGCAGGAAAGCTAAATTTAACAGCTTGTTGGGTCATGGCAGCATCAAGGGCAGCAATCTTTGGTAGGGCAGCAATTTGTTCTTCAGTGGCTTGACAGTCATCTCGCAATGTTTCTGCTAATTTCACCTAAAAAACATAGTTCACAATCTAACCAAAAAAGTTCTTGTCTGATTGCGTTGTAAAATTTGTTAGTTTATAAGCATTGTTCTTGAATGTCATTTTAGAAAAAGATGCTTTACTATCTCCATGTCCACAAACGTAGCAGTTACGTTATTACAAAAGGATGAAATTCTACCAAATTAGTCTATAAACCTAAAGTTTTAGGGATTGCCGGCATTCCGCTCTCGTCAATTATTATTCTAAAAAGCAATGTGTTTATATAAATAATTTTTGTCCCGAGAAAATTTCGTCCCGTCTGGGTCCCGCTTGTGCTAGCAGGATACATGCTTATGTATTTCGAATCATCTAGGTATGTCAGAATTCGCTCGGATTACACTTGGAGGAAAGAATACGGATAAAGCTCATGTAATCTGTATTTTTTCCTCCAAGGATTACATCAGCTTTATCGGCTAAATTTGAACAAAAAAATAAGTAAAGATTTTTACACGTTGCAACAAGCTATAAGTAACATTACGAGGTATTTTTGTAAAAATCATTTATCTTTTTAACAATTAACTTTACATTTTATTACTGTCAGTATTAAGTCAGCAATAGAAAATTGTTTCATTCTGTCAAATCTTTTTTTAAATACGTAACAACATTCGAATCTCAAGATCCGAATTGAGAAAAATCCTAACCTTGCAATATTCGAAATACATGATAAAAAATACGACCGGACGACCTAAGAATCTGTTTGACTTGTTCTGATTTTTCAAATTATGAAAGTTCGAATTAAAGGAGTATTCTTGAAAGGGTTTACTAGTAAATTCTGAAGGGAGATAAGAATCTGTTCAATTTAAGTGATTTTCCGAATTATAGAAACTTGGAATTAAATGAGTTTAGCACACACTGTCCCGGGAAGAACGAGATCACTTTTGCATATTTCAGTTTCAAGAAGAAACATCCCAGTAAAATTTTTTTCGTATCACAACGGGACAAACTCCTCTAGGCAAACTTATTATCCCGGTAATCGTCCCGTCGTCCCTTTAATGTGAATATCCCCTTAAATATAAAAAATATGTTTCGCCAGCAAAAGAAACAAGATAATACCTGAATTTTCAGATTGAAACCAGGTTTGATTTCTTGCTTGTTTCCTTCTGGGAAACAGAATTTCATGGCTGTTTTAATCTTAGCTGTATCCATGAATTTGCCGCCTTTTGCCGATATCATTATGCACCAATCTCTGTCAGCAAATCTTCGAAGCATGGGTAGCGCTCGTAAATTGGGGAATGTAAGAAGAGGCGTAACAACTTCCAGCATGTTTTTATTGGATGGCATTTTTACCATAAATGTACCAAATATTGGCTGAGGTTCATTTTTGGCGTTGTTGAACCTAAGGTGAAAATAAAGAACGCAACTAACTGACCCCTCCTCCCGCAGCCTTTCTTGGTGGTAACTATGTTAAGGAGTACATAAACATCACGTTAAATGTGAAGGAGACCTAAGCAGCAAGAATCTATACGCCAGTTCTGTGTCTCTGTAACAGGCTAAGTGGATATGTTCATTTTCCTTTGAGTTTACCGAAATTTTCTTTGAAGTAACCGAAAAATGCATGTCTAAAATGTTAAATTTTCTGACGTTACAGCGCGAGGCCAAATAACTTGGAAACGAGGTGGTGACGTCAATGATTTTTCACCGCGTGGGTAACTAGGGACCACCTGGTATCAATTTGGGTAAGTTTCCCAAACCCGGATCACCGAATCCGTTTCGGAATGGACGGGTTAATGACGTCATCAAAAAACTTTTGAATCCTAATATCTCTGCATCCGTTTTGTCAAAAGCACATGATCCTATACGTTTTCTTGATCAGCGTTTCAAGACCTATACGATGAAGGCAAAAGGTATACAAGGGGTTTTGACGGGCCATTGCTGACGTCAGCAAAATTTTAAAACCGTTATATCTCATTAACCGCTCCTCAAAAGCACATGATCATATAGATTCTCTTGATGAGCAGTTTAAGCCCTACACAATTGAGGCAACGTGAAAACAAGGTGTTAATTCTTTTCGTGGCTGGGTTGCTGACGTCATCAAACTTCAAATTTTTCATTTTTAGGTTTTTTTGTTTTTGTTTTTATTCTGCCTCAGTGGATTTATCGACTAGTATAAAGAATAATACTGATAAGTAGTTTTTATTGCGCATTTTTTAGTATTTTTTGCATTTACGAAGAAAGATTGTGTAAAATCTCAATACAGTATCTGCTTCCTTATCCGACGTCAACTGCAAACTAAAAAAATGCTATTTTTCTACCTGCTAATTATGAGTTTCATCCAAATTCCAGCAAATCCGAAGGGCTGTGTATGCCCTTCTTTTGTCTGATGCTCAAATATCAGTTGAAACTCATCATTGATATTAAACGCACCATAGCCTATCATATCTCGCCATGTCAGGCTACCAACACTACCGTACTTGAAGTTATCCTCTTCGCGAGCCAATCCTAGTTAAAGATGATTAAGAAATAAAAAATTATGTTTGATGTATTTATTTTTTATTTATTTAGATTTTATTTGCATAATGTTCAATAAAAATGGAGGGGGTGCTACCTTGACAGACCAAACTAATGTCGCGAAAGGTATTTGAAGGTTTCTCTTGGCAACGAATATTTTGAGCAATAAAAAAATTATGCATAACAAACGTTTTGTACAATAATCTAATCCGGAAAGGTAACGTAATAACTGCAGAGTAAGGTTAAGGCCAAAAGTGCTTTTTCGCGTGCGTTGAAAGTTGCTATATGTCTCAAAGGAAAAGAAATTTAGGAATACATCCTGTAGTAGCAAAGAAGTAAAAATTAAAAAAAAATCACCTGGTGGATACACTGCGAATTTCTTGGCAAGTTCGAACACTTGAATTTGGGCTGACTTGGTATCTAGTTTAACAATTTCAAACAACGTCTTGCCGCTTGGTTTCACAATTTCAGTCTATAATTATAAAACCGCGAAATAATCAGGAAAACCTTGTTTGTAATTGTTTTTTTGCCGCAGTCCTCGACCAAATGTTGTAATATATTGGAAGAAGCAATTTACACTTTCTCTTCTTCATTGTTTTTCGCATTTAAGCTGTTTTCAATTTTTGCCACATTAATTTTACAAATTTTGAGGAAAAAATCAACTTTATCGCTTGACGCGGTAAGCTGGTGCTTGCGAGATTCATTTGTGAGTTTATATAAAATTTAAGCAAATATTTTTATAATACTTTCTTTTGATTTGCGGTTAAAAGCCTTTATAGGACTTAGAGGAAATATAGCTTCGCTAGTTCCAGAAAATCTAAAACTGCGGTAGTTCTTTCCACAACAGTGACGTAAACATAGTTTTTGGGGGATCAAAACAGTTGTTCGAATCCTGATTGGATTTAGTATAAGGCATATAAAACTGAAATTCTGCAGTACAAATCTATATTATAATGCCCGTATACGTCTGTCTGTCTGTATGACTGTCACGCAAAATGGTAGCTTAGCTGCGACGGGCGAATTCGTGGATTTTCCACGGGCTAACGACTAGTATTATAATATTCTGCGGAATAAAGATGACGTTTTACAGAAGATATAGGAGTTGATGAATATTACTTGAACACTCTTCATTCTGAGAAAGATTACTTACTTCTGCCTTCCACGATCCCAAAGCAGCAGCACCTGTTATCTTGATGTCAAGATTTGTCAACGTCATCGTTTCAGTTGAAGGCCAGGTGATGTCCATAGCAGTAGGTGGTGAATCAAACCCGCCCATATTCAAGTAGAGAAAAAAGAGAATAGGTAGGTGTTGCGCACGCGCATTCGTCTTCAAAGTGATAGAGTTTGCACTTTTATCAACTTCAATTGATTCAACCTAAGAAAAGATTAAATATAATTTACTTTAATTAACGAGAAAATTAAATTCTGACAGAGTGACACCTATGACATAAAGCACTATTGTAGTATGACACAAAAGGAATAAATTAGCATGAATATCTTTGCTGACGTAATAATTTTTGCGTGACATTATTAACAGTTTTATAATCAGCGTTCGGGCCGAGATTTTGAATATTTTGTTTCGTCCCTTATCTCATACTAAGTAGGGCTAAGGTAGAATTGGGTTCAAAACTTAAGAAAATGAACTAATTATGCTATATACCAGAAAATTTTAGACCATTTTTATAACCAGAAGTTGGGTAAAAATGGTAAATTCAGTAACCAAGATTATTTTTTTTAGAAATAAATGTGTTTTTTTTAAAGTTATTTTTACCCTTACCTCAAAAAATTCTCCATCTATAACTTTTAGAGTAGCTTTTAAATTGTTTCCAGCGAATTGCGAATCCAAGACCATTTTAATTGATGGTGGACTGCACCCTCCACTTTTATCTGCAGTAGCTGTCACTTTGCTACCTGCTACTTCCACATTCATGGAGCAGAAACTTCCGAACGACAGCTTTCCTGAACTCATTGACATTATGTTGGAACGAGAAGTAGCTATAAATTGAAAAATAATTTTTTAGTTTTTCGTTATTTAATTTTGATATTAAATATTTATTTTACTGTCATTGATGTTTTCTTGCATTGAACATATTACGTATATTGGATTTTTATTCTTCTTTTGAACTTCCTTTTACTTGCGCTTTATGTATTGAAACACCAAAGCAAATAATTCCACTTTTAGCATTTTAGCAGAAAAGCCAATGTATTCACATCGCAGTTTTACTTTTTATACGTCATTTAAATAAAAGGGGTAAAAATCAACAATTACACCTTATTTACGAAAAACATGATAGTGTCAGTTATCCAAACTCATGGACAGGGTAAATTATAATGATCAATAAACAATTGGTCAAACAAGCGTGTTTTAATGATTTAAAACACAGGATGTTTAGACTTTGTAAAATTCTTTACAGAAAATTTAAAGAAAGTACAGAGATTCTCAAGCTTCGTGCAATAGCGTTTTGACCTTTATGTAACCCAATATTAAACTTTTGATTTAGGTAGCTAGAGTAGGTGAATTCCACGTGTTAAAATTCGAAAATAAATTGATGTGTTATAAAAACGATGTATTAAGTAACTGTGGAATTATTAAAAAATTATAATTTTTTTACCTTTCAAATCTTCTTCGACAGATTTAAAGAAGTCAACATGATCAACAATGTCACTTCTTCTTGTCTCGTCATCAAAAAAGTAAATTGCATTTGTCTGATGCGACAAAACAAGGATCTGCAATATTCCCAGCAGCCATTGCAAAGCTCTCATTTTGGCACTAAAAATAGATATAAATCCACAAGTCTAAGTAGCATCTTTAAACAAACAATATTTACTAAGATTCTAATTATTACCTGACTGATACAAAGAACCGGTTAGTATGAAAAAATCCGATGATTTGATTGGTTTACGGCTGATTAAAACAAGGCTTTGTATGGAGCCATACTAACTAGTTTGGGAAGCCATTATTAAAATCGTAACATAAAACCGTAAATAAATAAAAACATTTCCATAGCACACAAAAAATATAAACGTAGGTCACCTAAAACCATCTTTTCGTTTCAATTCATATAAACAATGATTCGAATTTGTTTTGTGAACTTACAAAAGTTTAAAATCAAACGATCTTAAATTCCAAAAGTGTAAAAATCGAACATGCGTTTTTATTCCTTCTTGGTGGCTTGGGAATAGCAACTTAAAAAAAACTCTTGTTTTTTGTTCACAAAGGAATGTTTATTTTCAGATAAAATGCAGCCAGGTAATAAAACGGATACTGACCGGTTTTGATGTTGCACTGTAAAATGCAAAGCCCTCGGACAGGGCACAGACCTCGTAAGCTCGGTCTGTACTTTTGACCTTGGGCTTTGTATTACACAGTACAACATCAAAACCGGTCAGTATCCGTTTATTACAAATATATTTACCTATTCGAAATTTCTTTTCTTTCTACCCCTTCTTGTGTTTATCAAGTTATTTATAAAATATGTTTGTTTTTTACTTTTCTTTCTCTTCTTCTGTCTTAAAAATATGTCAGAATTCCACAGTTGAATTGCCATATCTGACACTAACTTCACAGTTGAACAGACGAGTAAACATGGTGTAAACAATATTCATGAACAAAACCAGCATTGCGCATAATTCTGAAATTAGAAGTAAACATAGTTACTCTACACCTGTATTGGTTTTCAGACAAATTGAGTATAATTATACTGATTTGAGCGGTTTTAATGTGAATGGGCACTTTTCTATTTCAAAGAAACTATTTGGATTGACGCTACCATTTTTAAAATCATAACGAAAGTGTTACAGCTCTAACCGTGGTCTTTTTTAAAAAGCAACCAATGTTTTTAAATTTGTAGAAATTGGTACAGTAGACAAAAATGTATTTTAAACATAATGGGAGTGGAAGTATTATTATTTTATTTCTAACAGCATGTATAGACAATATAAATTTAGGTCTGTAAAGGAATAAGGTGTTTTTAATTCAGTTGTAACAAAGCTTCTTAAGTTGACGACAGATTAACAATAGAGGAGTACAACGCGACAAAATAAAATTAAAGTTTAGTTTAAAAACTTAAAACTTTACTTTACCGTTACTTCCTTCTTCAAATCGTCTTTTTACAAAAAGAGGCCAAGAGCAAAATCAAAAGTAACGTTGAATGAAGGAATGAAGCTCTAACTGTATAAAATATCAATCATTTCTGCCGGCTTTTTTTTTACGGATCAGTCACTCCTACCGATCTTTTCTTACCGATCAGTCACTTCTACCAACTTTATCTTCTGACCAATTTTTAGTTGACATTCTCGCATAAAAGAGAAAATCCTTTTGCATGTATTTTATGCAATATAAACTTAACAAAAAGTTAGTTGGTTTATAAAATTTAGTCGGTGAAAAGTGATATATCTTGCCAAAGTGACTAAAATCCTAGCCAATTTTTCACTGATAGAGTATTGTTTAATGAAATAAAACTTTACGTTGATATAACTTTTTATTTTGTTTTATTTGTTTTATTTGTTGTCAATTTCATGTTGAATTTAATCATTCAAATCGCTTTTGTTTTAAAGTTAATTACTATACCTGATTGGTTAAAAGTATTCTAAAAAGGTTATCGCGGGAATTTGCGGACATCTACAAATGCATTTTCATTATGTTAGCACAGAAAATTATTTCGAAAGGATACCAACAGCGACCAGTAAACGACTAGTAAACGAACGCTCTTCCTTGAATATCTATTCCACTGGACCGCGCCTCGTGAAACATTACTTTACCTTTAGTAAAAAAAAACTTGTTATTATATGGTTGACTTTTGCTCGCACTTTTATTGGCTAATCTTTACAAAATACCTTGTACGCGACCCTAATTTAACGGCCCTTACAAGCCAAAATTTTGACTTACAGCCATTAAGGGCCACATTTGACGCCACAAAAATGAAAACCGGAATAATCAAGAAAAAACGCACGAATTTTAATCATTTTGATCAATTATATTTATTTCATTATTTTGTTCAACGTTATCTTCTTTATCATCTTCATCATGTTGTATTTCAGCTACGATATCTTCCGAAATGTTATCGCCTTCATATTCATCATCATCACTAAAGTTCAACTCAAAATTATCCTCCAACCGACATAATTGCTTTCCAAAATGTGTTTCTATCTTTTGTGAGATACGCTTGACTATCTACTGGATTCATTTTCTGTTACTTTTTCCGGAAATTGTTACTGCACACCAATATGGATCCACTCGAAGAGAAATTGCGTTTGTTTCTTTTATTACTACAACTGCTTGGTGGCTGGCTTTTTCAAAAATTAGAATCTCACTTATTTTTTCATGTTCAATTTCAACATCAACATTATCTTTGTAATGTAAAATGTAAATATTAACATCTTTAAATATTGGAGCCTAACACGCCGACGCTGGGGATTTCCTTTTTTCTAATTTTTGTAGGATTTTGAGGTTTTTGAAGCTCATTTTCCAATAAAATTTCCTTCCTATGAAAAAAACGTTTATTCAAAATACAAAATTTGATCATAAATTATATTACACGATCACATATACTATTTTAAAATACCTTTATTCACAACTTTATGAACCATGACTGAAAATGCTCGATTTATATGATAGACCACAAACCTAGACAAAAATATTCACACAAAAGCAGTTTTTGTCATTCTTCAAACATATAATTTTACACTGTATATGCTCCGCAGCCGGCAGGCTGCAAGTCGCTACATTTGCACACACGTAAGTCAAGCAGACAGCGTATAAAATGTGATAGTCGCAATTTTTAGCACTCCCTCACTACGAAATAATCCACGTTGGGGCACGAGAGGACCTTTTTCAGATTAACTCATTTAACAACCGTGATTATAAAAGTTTTAAATTAGATTTTGCATAATAGCTAAGTTGAAATTCTCTGATCACCTCGAATGTTTCTTAATAGGCACCAAGCAGCTAGCTAGCTAGTAATTAACAAACTTTGGAGGATTTTTATTAAGGAAAGGCTGAACAGGCGTATCCGCAATATCTTGACGCTGAGACTGCATAATCGCCCCTATTTAACTTGGTAAAATAAAATTGGCAAAAACATTGAAGGAAAGGCAATTTTCAGAGTGCGTGTCTTTTCTATAAAAACATTAGCAGATATTTCTCCCTTGAAAATATTTTCTTCTCTTTAAACATCACATTTTGTAAACGAAAATAAAAATTCAAACCACTTTAAAAAAATATTTTTGATTGTTCAATGCAGACGGGATTGTTCAGTTTGGACGAAATGCAACCTTTTCAAAATGATAACGAAGATGACACACCCTTCGTGTCACACGTATTAAAAGGGTAAAACAAAGTATTTTTTAAATCGAAGTTGCTCAATTTTCATCTTGAATAGGTCAAGTCAGTTTAAATATTTTATTTAACGTCAATCATATTTCACAGGAGCAAGAAAAAGAGCATCTCTTAATTGTCTTAGAAAAAGTCTACTACTTCCTTTTTAACACACCTGAACGTTTGTTTACATTAGTTTTCTCTGTGTAGGTTCGTGTCACTCCCCTTTGTACCGTCGTCTCAGTTATGACGCAAGAAAGAAATAATTAATTTAAACTTCTTATATATTTCATGAGCAAATATATACAACTAAAATAGATTTATTTTTTCATAAACACGTTAGTTTCACGTTGATTACACGCATAGAGTGTGGTTGCTAAAACAGTGTTTCTTGTTGTAAACAAAAATATTCTAAGTAAACGGTTTTGTAACATAGGGGTGGGTTTGATTAAGCCATGCTGTTTCTTGAACAAACTTCACGTAAATGTAACACGTGATCTTGCTAAACACAAGTAGTGTACCAGCTGTTTTAAATATATCGTTTATACAATATAAGATAAAAAGTATGTAAAGAAAATGGTTAAAACTTTTATTTTTTAAAGTCTAGTTACGAACAAACTGTGGTTTTCATGCCGACTAACCTCCATGTTGGCAAATTACTTCGCCTGCTCTATGTGATATTTCGCATGCTTATAATGATACCAAGAACTCTTTAAGTGGTTCAAAATATTTGTTCTTCTATTGTTTCAAGGTTGTAGTAACATGAAGCAGAGCTAAATTTCCTAGCAACTGACAGTAAAAAAACAAAGGGGAATTGGTTTATTCGAATTTGATATACAGGTGAATTAAATTGAGGTTAATAAATTAAATTCTATAAAAATAAAATGTTTTTTCTTTTCATTAAACTACTTTAAACGTAACATGTAATCGACACACTTCATATAATGACAACCTCCATCCGTACCGAAGCAAATAAAGCGTCAATTCAAATATAATTGCCACGAGATAATAAATATAGTAATCTTTTCTATATCTTGTCGTATCATGGCTGTTTTTGTCTCTCCAATGTGTGGACAGCAGTAAAGTGCCAAACGTGCAAAAATTACAACCATGAAGGAAAGAAATAATAAGACAAAATAACGTTCATCATTTCTTTCGGTTGAACTCTGAAACGATAAGGAATGGTTTTTTAATTGTGAGGTAGATACGTATTAACTTTTTAAGCCTTTCGTTAGTTGCTTTAACCCTATTTGGTATAGGCTTTTTTGACCCTTGTAAGTATGGGGGGATAAAGAGCCCGCGGGCTGCAACTTTTGTTCTGTTTGGTTTTAAGTGACGAAACTTGGCACAATCTAATTGTCTTGATTGAGTACTTACTGACATAAATGCGCATAGATATACCAAGTTTTAACACTACTAACACCAAGGTTCTCAAATTTCGAATTTCGATTTTTCAAAAAATTATTTCTTGAAGATTTAAATTCTGATCAATTCCTATTTTCTCCTTAGAGAAATCCTTTGTTTTCATAACACCTGTAAATGTTCCTAGTAATATCTTACATTCTGATATCACTTTTTAATGACTAGTACTGTGAAAAGTATTAAAAAAGATAAAAAATCAAGAATTTTCAAAAAAGACATATTTTCTTCGACCATTGTTTCATTATGACGTCATCACTTCCTGTGATGACATGTCGCACTAAATATTTTGTCACTAATTAAGTCACAACATATTGATGCTTCTTTGTGCCACGTTTCGTCACTTAAAATCAAACAGAACAAAAGTTACAGCCCGCGGGCACTTTATCCCCCCCTCCATACTTACAAGGGTAAAAAAGCCCATACCAAATAGGGTTAAGGGTTATGGTGATTCTAAGTATAGCTTTTGAAATTATTCTTTATGTTACATATGTTATTGTGCAAAATTCCATCAAAATGCTTGGTGCATTTTGATGGAATTCAATTTGTGCTATTGCTGTGGTCACCGAAATAAAAACCGCTGTATGTTATAACGGGGTAAGAAAAAAAGCGTGTGGAATAATTTGTTAACGGTTATGTTTCTGAAAGCTCTAGTACGATATCAAACGGTAGCACAGTAACAAACACCTATAGTATCAATTATGTACCAGCAATAAAATAGATCATGCAAGGAAATACTTACAGCACATTTTACAAGTTTTGGGACAATATTTGTGCAGTGATTTTGCCAAACTGCCAGAACTTGTGCAATCGTCACCAAATCGTGCACAAAGCACTGTGAAACGTTTGTCATCAGAACATTCTAAAATAGAAAAGCACAAAGGTTGGCAAATGTTGACCAAGTTTGTACACCGTGATACGTAAATGCATCATGTCTTTATGTATCAAGAACTGAAACCAAAAAATGCACAAATGATCAATTACCTCACCAGGCTTAGATAACCACCAAATATTCAATCCAAGAATTTCAAGGGGAAAGCTTATTTCAAGCTAAAAACCATCATTTTTGAAATACATTATGTAATAGATATTATAACGTTCAAAATTACACTGTACCTGGACAATCGCTCCCGTTTGCATCTCTTTTAGCTGTCTTCTTGTCCCAACAGCAACCATGTGGTGTTTCGTTACACTTCTGACTTTGTGGAAGCTTAGTTGGTGCGACGTAGTTACACCTGCAGGTGTCATCACAGTTCTTACGGATTCTGTCGTACTTCTCACACCACCCCAAATGTGAGTAATAGTTACAACGTTCTGCTCCATATGCGTCACTGCATCCCATAACTGATATATAAGCATTAAATTAAGTTCCAAATTGGAGAAATAAATAGCATAAGTTGTTCAAGAAACTTAAGTTAACCTCAACACAAATTTAAAAGAAACTCAACTTGCTTATTGTTGACAAACGTTTAGACAAATAATAAAATATATGAAGAAATAGGCCATTATCTGGTTAGTATAATGATTTAGATCATTCTGAATCCGAACCTGAGCGATATACCAAAGAAGAATTAAGTTAAGCTAAACTAATTATTCCCACCGCATTGTCTTTGAACTACAACTCCATTATTTTCACAATGCCTACGAAAAAGGGCATTAAGATCATGCTCAATAAGTACAAATATTTACCTCTACGCCGGGTTGTTTTGGGTGCTGTTGGTGCGGTGGTTGTTGCCGAAACCGCTGCGGAAGCGCCATTTCCTGGAGCTAAATATATACTAAAGTTGTTAGAATTCGTAAGTTGAATACATATTTTTTCCCCTGCAATTAGTGCATAAATTTCAAAAACATTTCTAAACAATTTTACTAATAGTTTAAGACAACTCTTCATAGCTTTTAGCATCAGCCTTATTGGATTTTGGCCAAACTTAGCGTTATAAAAACTCACCATAAACAGTGCTGTAACCACAATTTTAATATTAAGGGGGCGTATATAGAAAAATTTCATATATAAAGTTCGCTTTATATAGTGGCTACCCGAGGCGCCCCCATGGTGGGCGCCGAGCTTGAAATTTTGAAAATTTACATCTCTAGATTGGCGGAAAATACCCTTCCAGACGTCAACGATCTCATGGTTGAATGTTAAAAATCACGATGAATGTTTCGATATTTTAGTAATTTAGAAAAGCTGCATTGTTTCATTGGCATCAAAATTTAGATAAAAATTTCCATCAGAAACCAAAAGGTAGAAAGAGATTTATACATATTTACATTACACGACTACAATAATATATAAAATGATAAGAACACTAGAAATTTTAAGGGTGCTGGCACTTTTTAGAAAATGCGATTTAAAGCTGAGAAACATCTTTCGCTAACAGCATTTGTAGCAGGCATAACTAACATCAGTTTTCCCAGTTTTATAACGTCAAACAAAAGTAGAGATTTTTGAGATATGACACTAAATCTGTCTCTCTTTTTCTCTCTTTCTTCCTGTCTTTCTTTTTTTCCCCTCTTTTTCTTTCTTTTTCTCTCTTTTTCTTTCTTTTTTTTTCATTAGGAAAATTATTAGGGGCCTGTGCCCCACTGCACCCCCCCCAAGCTGTTACGGCACTGATAAAAAAATGCGTAAAAAACAAGGCTGCACCACTGGAATAACAAAAGCACCTGTCAAAACTGTAATACAGATGAAAAGTCTATAATAGTTACTTTTTGTACCAGAAAATTAGGTGAAGGTTAGAAGACACTGAATATTCCCAGCTGAACCTTCACCACCTCCCCTGTAGTAGGCTTTGTAAAAGTTGCATTTACAAAATGGCTGTACTCGTAAAGGCTTACTGCAAAATCCGCAAGTTCCTGGACACAGCTTTTTCATGGTAGCTTTTCTACTCTTACAGAAGCCAATTTTCTTCATTTTTTGGCAACCTGCGTTTTTGTCTTTGCATGATTCACCTGTAACAACAATAATATGCATTTTATTTGTAAAATAAAAAAGAAAGCATACAAAAAGTCGAGGCATAATTAAACACAAACAGAAAATTTTAGATTACGTACCCTTTGGTTTAGCTGGTACCATACCTGAAAAAATGTAAAAGGAAGTGAAATAATGACAAAAATCCCTAGTTGATCAGTTGACCACATACATAGATACATTCAATCTACCTAAAAATGGTGTGATTGATCATCCAGCGAAAGTAATAGAATTTCTGCTGTAAAATATTTACATCTAGCAAGGGTTTTAATAGCAAGAACCACGCACACAGCTACTTGTGCAACTTTCTTTTTAACATACTACAACTGCATGAAGAAGCCATTTTCAAATTAGATGACTGCGGCTAGTAAACAGTATCATGTCGACTTAGTTCTATGTAACTGTCCGACCTGTTTAATATTCTGTTTCTTATGTTCGTAGAACTTGTCTTACGAAAGTAATTCCATTGCTAAACACTTCACATAAATTCGGTAATGAATAAGGTCAATTTTCATAAAAATATCAAAAGAAACCAAAGCCAATAATAAGTGATTTTTTTTATAACTTTCGTAGCATTTCTATTGTTAATTTTCTATAGACGAAGGATGTTGATATTACAAAAATCTAAAATTGCGCAGAATCCTGTACAATTATTTCTATTTTTTTTTTTGCTATTGTAACTTTTTTCAGATGTGACAGACTCTTTGGAATATGTTACATCTTCATTTAAGACTTTAAGAAATACACATTCGGCACTTACTACATAAGCCGCAAGTCCTTGGACACACGCCAACCATTAGTGGTTTCTTAGTTTCACACCATCCATTTGACTTGTATTTAAAACAATCAGGACGTGAGTCTGAGCATGGAGCTATAAAACAGTAGAATGATATAGGTATCGGTTATACTGGACATTGTTAACTTTGGCTAATCATTACCATGCTGAAGGTCGATTAATTCAACTGGAGCAATGTGCAAAAAACATTGGGAACATTTTTTTGCATTTAGTTTTTCTTTTCTTCACATCGTATTTTGAATAATAAGAACTAAATTGCAGCTTTAAGATTTCTAATGCAAAGCTGGCATGTTATGTCACCAATCACTGAGAACGTATTATATTTACCACAGAAGCCGCATGTTTTTCTGCATCTTGTTTCGAAAGCCGACTTTCGTCTTGTACACCATCCTCGCTTCTTAATAAAGCTGCAACCTTCCATTTTGTCTTCACATACGGGAACTAAAATAGATGTAATCAAATACTTAAGTGTGTCCTTGTGAATCAACATTGTATCCATGTAATTAATTTATTGATTGCCTATTATAAGGTCATTGTCCTTTTCAGTTGCTCATCACAACAAGATACAACAAAACAACTTTTACAGACGTATCAACACACAACACTAAGAACTATAATATTTCTGCAAATAGCTGTCTGGCTGCGGAAGTATAAGCGCTTGTCAGACAAATAAGTACCACTCTGTCTACTATGGAAGTTCACAAGGGTATTGAACTACGATACTGTTAAAAAAACATAAATACATGTGTAGTACCTATATGCTTTTCACCAAAAAGTTTGTTATATATTAAAAGAAAACGATGACAGGTAATAAAGTAATGCAATATAGTATTTAAACATGTTGTAACGTCATACATGCATGAATTTGTTTAAATGAGATGCTGCCTTTCAATCAACATCGACGGTCCTTATTTACCTCTGGGTGTTGCCGGGACTTCTGGTGGAGCGAATGTGATTTCTTTTTTTTTCTTTGCAACGCATGCATTGCAAGTAACAGCGCAAACTTTCTCCATTACACTTCTTTTACTTACACACCAGCCAAATTCATTACTTAGTCTCGCGCAATCATCTCTGGTATCTGTACAGTCTGTAGCTGAAATTTCAAAAATGCATAGTACAAACATCTGGGTAAATGCAGACTGATGTGATGAACGAAGTGTTATGTGCGTATTAGTGCAGTAATTCATCTGTTATCTGGATTAGAGTGTGATAAACCAAACTTGTGCTGATTCCCAGTGCAATATAAAGTGTGTTATGTCGATTATAGTGCAATAAGTGCATTTTTTCAATTATCGTGCAAAAAACTAAGCTAATAATTCTTGCCAGTGCGTTATAAAGTGCGCTATCTTAAATGTAGTGCGATGAACCAAATTGTTTTAATATGCTGGTGCAATAATGTGTAATAAAGTCGAATACAGTGCGATAAACCACGTAATGGTTAGAGGTAATCGTTATCGTTAGAGAAGAAGAAGAAGAAGAAGAAGAAGAAGAAGAAGAAGAAGAAGAAGAAGAAGAAGAAGAAGAAGAAGAAGAAGAAGAAGAAGAAGAAGAAGAAGAAGAAGAAGAAGAAGAAGAAGAAGAAGAAGAAGAAGAAGAAGAAGAAGAAGAAGAAGAAGAAGAAGAAGAAGAAGAAGAAGAAGAAGAAGAAGAAGAAGAAGAAGAAGAAGAAGAAGAAGAAGAAGAAGAAGAAGAAGAAGAAGAAGAAGAAGAAATAATGTATCTGGGTTAGATAGGAGGTCAGCTCGTTATTGAAATCCATCTATGAGTTACAAAATACCTGTATTTTCAGCTGTAGTTGGTACAACTTTTGTGGTCGTTGTCCTTGTGGTAAGTTTTGTAGTTGTCGCTTTAGTTGGTTTCTTATTGTGACGATGACAGTAATTGCAAGTCCGAGCACAAAGTAGTTGCATTGCACTTCTTTTTGCAACACACCATTTAAAGACATGCGCAAGCCTGTGACAGTCAGTTCTTTTGTCAAAACAGTTAGATGCTAAATGTATATAAGACAAAGATTCTTAATCATGCATGCTATTTTCCTTCTTTATATTTTATATTAATTCCAATTAATTTGTTTATGAGAATGCCAAAAAAATGTGTATTTGATGGGTTGAAATTAGAAAAAGATGGCGTTGAAAATAATGAAACGCTTAAGTTGCTATTATGCTACCTCTCTAATTTTAGTTATATTTTATAACATTTACCTGGTTTTAATTTGGTGGGTGCAATTTGTTTTGTTGTTGTTATAGTTGCTGGTGGTATTGTTGTCTTACTATTAGTTAATAGTGTGGTCGTTGGTTTTTCTTTACCGTTATTTCTGCAAAATTGGCATGATGCAGAACAATATTTCAACATCGCCGCTTTCTGAATATTACACCAGTTTAATAATATTCCGATTCTATGGCAATCGGATCTTGTGTCGTGGCAACTTTTATGACTACTAAGAGTAATTGCCGTTGTACCTGTTAATAGTGATGTGCTTGTTAATGTCTTAGCAGTTGCCTGACTTTCTGTATTTTTATATGTATCACAAAGATTGCAGGTGTATGGACACACTTGCTTCATTAAAATCTTTCGTCTTCTACACCAACCAAACTGTATGCCAAGTCTTTTACAATCACCTCTATAATCTTTACATCTTAAAGCACGTTTTGCTGCTGCTGTAGATTTTGTTGTTGAGATTGTTCTTAATGTTTTCGACAACATTTTTCTTTTTGAAGGAGCACTGGTAATATCTTTATTGACAGTTTTTCGAGGACAATAATTACATGTCACTGGACATACAACTTTCATTGCTGCTTTTCTAGTGACACACATGCCAAATACAGTGGCTAGTTTTTTGCAATCAGAGCGGCTATCTCGACAATAATATGCTAAAATGGGATAATATATTGCGCATTTTTTAAAATTTCTTTCAGGTTTTTCTTTTTGGCCCTGTTTCTGTTTATATCTAACTTTTGGGTTTTATTTATTTGTGTTGCAATAGCATGCATGAATGATTTACGTGTGAAGTGCATAAAAAATTGGTGCAGTACATGCAGATAAATAAAATATATAAACAAACAAACGAAAAAGCAAACAAACAAATAAACAAACACAGGACACACAAATGTGAGGCAGGCATTTATGATTTCAAGTCTTTAAAATCTGTGCATGAAAAAGAAATTCCAGTGACGTTATTATTAAACCACCTACGTTGGGTTATTGGTGCTCTTGTTGTTATTGTTCTTGCACCTATCGTAACTGAAACAACATTCTCATTGCTCTCTTCACAAAACCCACATGCAGGACCACATAATTGAGACATCAATGACTGTCTCAGTTGGCACCATCCTGCTTCTGAAAGCAAGGAGCAATCAGTACGATGATTTTTACATGCATTTATTGTTATTTTTCTTCTTGGTTCTATAAAGAAGGACAACATATAAATGTAGTGCTTTCATGAAAAGTAAAAAGTAAACCTATTGGTTGGAAATTGGTCAAAGAAGTCAAAATATTAAAATATTAATGCAATACAACTAGGAAATACAAC
This sequence comes from Hydractinia symbiolongicarpus, assembly GCF_029227915.1. NCBI lineage: Eukaryota > Metazoa > Cnidaria > Hydrozoa > Anthoathecata > Hydractiniidae > Hydractinia > Hydractinia symbiolongicarpus. The sequence goes on along the minus strand of NC_079888.1, from coordinate 11,781,206 downwards.
ATAATCATTTACAAAATAATGGATTAGAAAAAAATATCACAAACCTGTTGGCTTCTTTGCGCTTATTTTCTTTCCACATAAGCCACATGTTTTTCCACATACCCCTTGCATCATGGCTGATTCCTTGTCACAATAACCAATCTTTTGAAGTGTTTCACAATCTCCTCTCATATCATAACAGGAAGAAGAATCTAAAAAAATTGAGTTTACGTTTCGTAGTAAATTTATATTGCTAATTTTTGCATAGATGATTCTTTTTATTTCACACAACTTTAAAAAGTCATCAGTCTTTTTAAGATGAGCGAAATTTATCGGCAATTAGGCATGAATAACACGCCATACTCTTTAACTTCCATGTCGTGATTTTGTTGCGTTGTTTTATAGTTTTATTTTTTTTTTAAATATAACCCACAAATTTAAAAAAGTACTTTTGCATAGCTTAATTTGTTTTAGTAGGATAAATCTTACTTTGCTTTTCGAGGTTTATGTCCCTCAGAAAATAAACGTCACAAAATTTTAGAGGGGTGTAGTCAGTTGGAGGGAGGCGATGGTATACTCACCAGACTAAAAATGGCCGCTTTATATACAATTTGTTGTTATTTTTTTGCCTACATCGTAACAATGTCATTTGTCAGTCCTAAAATTTCTAAAGCATTTTAACAATATTAGAGAGGTAAAATTTCAACAATTTTCTGCTCCAAGCGCGATAATGGGCTCTCCTTAGTCACTTAATACAACAAACAGTCTATAAATTTGCAGTCTTGCCCCTTAAACTTACAAACTGTTTGGCTACGCCTTTGGACAATGTTCACAAATGCAAATAAAGCAAAAACAATTTTTCAGCATTTTTGCATGGTTGATAAAACAAGCGACAACTCTCTGACGCCATGGCTTACTGGACTGAAATATAGAGATAACTTGTATTGTTATTAATAACATTGTGTTTTTAACCTTTTCTTAAATATTGAAACATTGACCGGTACAAAATCTTTGTACCATGTGTGAAAGATTTTACTGCGCAGCTGAACAGCTATTATTTTGGATTTTTAAGACAATTTCGTGCATCCTTAGCACAATTGCATTACTCTACGTGGAGATCTCGAATAAAGCTCCGCGGAACCATTTTGACCATACAAAATAAGAAAAAAAATGCATGCGTTGCCATATTTGGTAACAGTACAATTTTGTGAGCCTACTTGGGCGTTTGGATATGTTTTAGCAAAACTTCGTGTAGTTAAATATAATCTTAATGATAATAAAACTTTTAATTCTTAAACACACTTTGTTTTAGACAGATTTTTGTGTTTAGAATTAGCTGTGGCTATATTTTTATACGAGAAAGAATAGTTTTACAACTAGTAGGTCAACTTTGTTATGTTTAATGTCATCGCCTCCCTCCTCCTTCCTTAAGATAGTTTTATAAACAATTTATCTACTTTGCTTTATACTCACCAGAAAAAATTCTAAAAACAATTTCAATGCAATATTGGAGATAGGAATTGATTGGATCCAGGAAGACAACAAGCGCAAAAGAAGTACATAATTATTCTAAATAAATGTCCATAAATAAAAAGCAAAAGTTGGAATGTTTAAATCGTGGCGGACATTTTTTGTTTGTTTTTCATTTTTGTTTGTTTTTCTCAACGTTACAGGAATTAGCGGTTCATTTGATTATTGTTTTTCTTCTACAAACTTTCATTGCACGACTTAGCGACAGTAAACTTTAACAAGGTAACACAGTGTGGCCAGATTAAATTTGGAAGGGAAGATTTTCATTGAGATTTACAAAAAATAACACTTTGGTCCATTAAAAGATTGTTTTAATGGCAAAAGGCTGTGTTATAAAGATTACAGAAATTAACTTTTCGCTGAGACGGAAATGAAAAACTAACTAAGAAATAGATTTTAAGTAAACATGAGAGTACATACATTCAACCCAACCTATCAATCATTTAGTCAATCAAGTAAAGGTGGAACTTTCACTCCAAAATTTGAGCAATAATATCATATGGCGTTTTAAATGATACAAATCAATTTCCTTAAACTTGCCGTGCCGTGTTATTTTGTGCTTCCAGCAGGTTTGTTTTTCATTCTTGAGTCGGAAATAAACCCTCTGTGCCTGGTACTGGCTAATACCTGAATCATTATTTTTGTTTTAAAAATTGGACAGCCGTCTTTGACATTCACAAAATAAAAAAAGTTCTTTTCAATTAATAATTGGAAAGGACCGATATCAGGGAAAACCTTCGTGAACGCTTTTACATGACGAACTACAACATATTTGTGATTCTCCATAGTGATAACAAATTCAATCAATTTCATTAATTCTTAAATTATCCTGTACCTAGGATAGCTTCTTCAGTTCCTACTGGTACTACTATCAACTAGGGTCATGCGAAGGTGGTCCTAGCGCATTTAAAGCTCCCATCTGAGCTACGACAGTCGGACACACATAGAAATCGCTCAACTAGGCAACCGACTAAGATATCAATCCTAATTTCATGCTACACCCTAGCAGAAACGATAGATTCATACTTTGATAATCTCTGGCATGCTTATCTGCGAGTACGCCCAATGAAAGGTATGGGATATATGATAACCCAAGTTTCCTTTTTAATTTATAATTTTAACTGCCTAGAGAATATCAACACTTTCCAAAAATAGACAGCCTTTTGTATAGTTATACAGTGCATAAAGTATATTTTTATTAAACAATCGTACAAAAGTCATGTTTCTGAAATTTTTGTGTGTATATAGAGTATACGAATACATTTTTCCATGTTATTTAGGGATGCAGCTAATTCCTTCTTAATATTTTTGTTCTTTTATATTTAAAACCTCTTTCCGACATAACAAGAATTATGTTTGTAAATGCAGCACGAGATTCTGTAGGGCTGCCACGTAGTTCAACATATAGAATACGGATGAGGGAACATAGAGAATTTCTTTTTACCAAACATACTTTTTCGGCTTTGCTACCTTCATTTGTGTTAAGAGCTGTAATTGAATAACTTTTTTTTATACGACGTCATTAGAACACTGTTGAAAAACGTTACCAGACCATAATAATGCCGCTTGAATAAAGACGCCCACTTAATCATGAAGTTTGTAATCACCACAAACTATTTTTTTTTTTTAATCCATTATCTTTTTTTTACAGAAGAACTAGCTGACTAACTGTAGCTAACTAACTTTAGCTACATACCTCTTAACCCTTGTAACATTTTCATATTTACGTTGCAGACATAATACTCATCACAAACTAAAAAAGACGAAAGCCGTGATTAATTACCGACTTCAGCAGAAATTCAAAAGTTGTGAAATATTGTTTTCTACGTTTTCCAGGAAAGATCTGAACCGTGTCGAAGAACTTCTACAGAAAATGATTTATCAGACTTAAAGTCTTTCAGCTTATTTTCAAGCTTTATGTAGCTTAATCGGGCGCAAAAGTGAATGTATTTCTATTTAAAGTTAATACAGTTGTTTAACATGAAAATTGGATGAAGAAACATTTCAAAGAATGTTTGTTTCTACACGCTTTTGATCATAAAACCAAAAAACAGTGGTAAAGTAACCAGGAAGAAATGTTGTCAAAAGTTTATAACAAAGAACGAAATTGGCGACCTACTTTTGGCAACATTTAATAGTGTTTCGCTAATCAATGCTAATAATTTAATCAACAATCACCAAAACAAAAACACTAGAGAATGGTCATTGTATAAGTTGTGCCGTTCCGAACTGAGCTCGTAAAATATTCGGCTCAGTTCGGTGCATCGTTTTATAAGAGTCAAGCCGAAGCAAGCCGAGCCGGACTTTTTTCCACCAAAATCCCCAAGATGGTGGCTGTATGTAACATCTTATTTATAAATAAGGGGTAGGCATTTATAAAATGAAGCTACGTTATGCCAATTGTGCGCACAGCTAGGCTAGCTGTTTGACACGGTTCAGTTCGGCACGGGTCCTCCGGCACGCCCTGGAGTTTGTACAGGTTTTGTGAGTTCAGTTCAGTAAAGCATAATTTATATATTTAGACCTAACCGCCTTTTTAGAGTGAACACACCCGAATCGAAGCATAGCGTATTGTTTGAGGATACATTCATTGAACTTGTCTCCATGCATAATACAACCGTAGATCAATTCTAAACGAGTGGTAGCGTAAAGGACTATAAACAACTATGAAGGTTGTGTATTATTTGTAAAGATTGTTTATGAAGTTTTTCATGCGTCATGAGGATTATTACACTACCTTGTAGACGACTATAACAACGATTTTAACTGTACTTGAAAACATTTGTTAAAATTAATTGCTTGCTTTCCCACCGAAACCGTTAAAAAATCAACACATAGACGGTTCTTGTTTAAACATGGACTCGCATATTTAGAATATGTCAAAATAATGTTTTTCACGCGTGACGAACTCGAGGTTTGACGCAATAACGTGTAGCGTTTTATTTATGTAGGTGTTGGAGTTTTTTACTTTATTATCGGTGCTTTCTCAAAATAAACATTAAGAATCGTTTCTGTGCGTGATATTCGATTGTAATTAGTTACGATTATATCAAAGTTAAGAAATTCTTCGCAGTTTTTTTTTTTTTTTTTTTTTGTCACAATTCGCGGATAACTGTCTTGGATAGCATACCGGTCCACTTCCCCTCAGTAAGAAAGTGAGTCTTTTTGCTGATGAGTTGTTAAGAAGGAAATAGTTAAAATACTTTTTCATTTCATCTGCTATCATATCAGAAAACTGAACAGAAAAACAAATCAGATTACATCATTTTCTTTTCTGTTTGCATCATTTTATTTTAAAGTGAGCCGTATTTCCCAGAATTTGATTTTTTTTTCTTTCGATATTTATTTTCTGCGTTGGTACAACAGAAAACATACTAGTATAGGCTGTCGTAATCTAAGAAATTTAATTTCCAAAAAATAATTAAGTAGTTGTATTACCACCGAAAAAATCCGCTGTATAAGCAGTAAAAAATAAAAGAATCTAATTAGTTAATGTATGATTCATAAACAAGGTCGTTAAATTTGTGTTGTCTTTGTAAAAAATTTTTTTGTAATTTTGTTGTAAATAAAAGGAAGAGGGGGTGGGATCAAAACTTTTTTGAATGAAATAAAAAATGACTGATTTCTCTTTAGTAAAGTCAATCACGCATGACCAACAAAGAAATAAAATAGACAAAAGAAACGAACAATTAAAGTAAATGTGGCATTTGAATAATAATTTAAGTTAGTGTCGATTTTTTTAAAAATGGTAAAATACCATCTTTCTAGGAAATCGTAGGCAATCAAATTCTGCATCGGTATTCCGTGCATTCTTGTTCTTCTGTAAGCATGTGGTATTAAAATGTTTTTGCAGAAGACACAAAATAAAGATGCGGCGTAACTATTTTCTAATATTAAATGAAAATCCACTGGAGTTTGCCCTGCACAGCAAAGTCCATAAAACTATATTGCATTGTCATCTGTAGCGTCAAAATGGATAAGTCTATGGGTGGATAAGTGGATAAGTCTACGGGTTTTTCCGTCCTCTATACAACGCATGCCATGTATCTCGTTACCATTTTATGTAGTACCATTTTGACAAGGCTATTATTATAGAGACTGGTCGTTAACTCATTATATTCCTCGTTATTTCACCTGTAGCACGAAGTTTTTCTCGCTAGAAAGCGGATGGAAATATATTGCATTTGTTATTTCGTGTTTCCGTAGCACGACGTTTTTCACATGCAGGCAGTTATAATATGGGTATTATTATTATAGAGATGATAATGTATCAATGAACTTAAAAAAAGGTTTTTGCAATAATGTAGTGACTTTTGAAATTCAGTTAATCATCTCTTTAATATTTTTTGCTATTTTTTTCAATTTTTGCTATTTATCATTATTTATTCTTCTCCTGCTTTATAAATTATTATTTTAGTAATTTAATATATTTTTTTTCATGTCGTTGTTTTTCTGTTGTGGATTTATATTTTCCATCCCATTTGAAGATTTTAACCAACAACAAGAAAAAAAAATTAGCAGTAAAAGGAAAATTCGAAACTAACTATGTCTGATACTATAATTCCATTTCCTATTCTTTCCTCAAGCGTGAACTTTAGGCGGGCTTTAAATTTGTTATTTTTTTAAAAAAAACATATGCTCTTTTATTTTTTCAGTCTGAATAAAAAGCGGGTTTCATATTTGCAGATGGTTCGAAAACACGAAATAGTATTTCATTTCACGACTTTATATGAATAATTAAATGATCATTTGATTTTAAAAAATTCACCTTTTTGAATATACATAATTTTGGAAGGATTATAGTGAGAAAAATTATCGGATTACTCCCATATTTGACCGTTGTTGTTGTTGTTTGGTGAAAGATATTTACGGTAGCACTTTAATTAGCTCATTTGGCAGAATCATGTATTTTCCCAAAAAATTACATATTGTCCCAAAAATTATGTATTCCTGTACTAAAATAATCTGCCTCATCAAAGGGTGATAACTCAACGATCAATAAATTTCTTAAGAATACATAGCCTTCAAGTTGTAAGTCCATGAGTGATAGGAAGAAGTAAAATTTTTTGAGCAAATGAAGAATTTTTTATTTTGCGAGAGGAATAAAGTTAGCAGAAATATTAAAATGATTCGTTATTTACATCTGCATGCGATGTTCTATTATAAACGTACTAAATTGATTGTACTAAATTGGTGGCCGCTTGTTGAGCAAAGTGGATTTGTAATGCTCATAAAAAAATGTTTTTTTGCACAAAAACATAATATTTCATTAATTCAAAAAAGTAAAAAGTTGCCTTAAATTAAACTCATTAGACATTTTTATTACTGTCTTTGATTAATCAAATTATTCAAATCAAATTCTCTCTTTAATTTTTGTCAAAAGGATTTTGAAACAAAATTTCGAGATATTTTCGTTTGGATTCGTATTGGGAATTTATTTACACATTATATATGTAAATAAGATATATGTTTAAAAATAAATAAGAAAAACAAGAATATTAATTTCACTATAGCAGGTTTTTCTTTTTTTTAAACTTCAGAACAATAAACAAGTTTTAGTTCAAAAGAAATAAAACCATTAGAATATACTGGAAATTCCGCAGCTGAATAAGCAACAATAATAAACAAAATTATGCAAAAAATAAAGGGATTGATATAAAAAAAAATCTCAAAATAACGAATGCAAGTAAAAATCCCATCCCACGCAGAATGACGAAAATTGACAAGCGAAATGGTCATAGATTGTGTTCTAAATTTAGATCTTATTTATTTTTGTTCTTATTGTGAATGTTTTTTACTTGAGATAAAATTAAGTTAAATAATTTCTGCAGAATTTTTTGAGCACGTACGATATCCTATGATTGATGTCTATAGTTTAATCGCCCTTCATTTGCTTTCAAATCAGTTTCTTTTTATTTCCTTGTCCAGGCGACATATTTTTTATTACCAACACTGTGTACAGTCATGCAATATTCATGTAGCGTGTCTGGCAACTTCTTAATACTTGTTGTTGTTTTTGTCACCAGACAACTTTTAAGGTTTGTTGTTAATAAAATATATTTGAAGTATACCATAATAACACATGCATCAATAGAATGTTTTTTATTGTTAAGTAGACTTCAAATTTACAAAAGCAAAAAGTTATTTTTGGCAGCATTGAGGCAAGACTGTCTGAGGATGTCACAAGTCAATGTGAAATAGCAAATATTTTTTATTAAAAGAGCCAATAAGTGAATGAACGTGACGAATTTTTCTGTCCAGCTTTAAGCACAAAACATACCGAAAACTGATTAAATGTGATTTTCATCTGACATTCATTGGTGTTAATTTAGGTTGATTTGCAGATTTCCCTATAATGCGCATTTTTAGTTCAAAACAAGGAATTAAGTAAAAAAATCTGAACAACGACAATTAATTTCTATGAGCATTTCAAATTGTTTTAAGTGACAATTTTTTTATCTGTGAAGCAGATGAAAGAGGGTTTTTCGCGACAAAGGTATCAGTTTTTTCTTCTTGCGTAGGCCCGATGTTGTTAAAAAAACATTCTCAGGAATTTTTAAGTCAGCGGGGAGTGAAATATGTAAGGAAAAAAACAAGAAATTCTATAAAAATAATGATAAAACAAACAATTAAAGTATTTTCACTAAATATGAAAAAGTCATTCATACGATGGGAAAAATAATTCGACTTTTTTATTTCGTTTTAATTCACCTAGCTTAAAAACTTTGCTATGTTCACCTCCTCTTCCATACAGGTGGGATTTCAAAAAAAATTTTCATTGAAATAATATTATCACTATGTAGCAAATATAGCTGGATTCTGGAGATTAACCTAATTATCTTAAATTTTCTTTGCTAGTTGTTTTTAAACCAACTTTTAACTGGGTCAGTCTAAACGATCATAGGGTAATAGCGACTATCTCAGTAACAATATGTAATGTTTAGAAAATTCAGTACGAAAATACCCCGCCGTGATTTTTTGTAGAATTAATTGTTATTCCGGTTTATGACTTTAAAAAATATTTTTTTTTAAATAATAAACTTGAAATTTTGTTAGTTCCTATTATTGTTTTAACTGCGGATCTACTGAAATGAAAACATTAAAATTTGAAAAGTAATTTTGATAAACACACATTATACAGGATATAAAAAAAAAAGATTGCATTTTCAGCCAATGTATGGAATACCAACTACTTAAGTGAAAATCTTAGTATAACTTTAAAAGTTAGACTAAGATTTTTGTCTTGAAAAGAATTGCTTGAAATTCTATTCTTAATTTTATTTTCATCATAATAAATTTTAAGTTCATTCGTTCATTACAATTCTCTGTATTTTTCTTTTGATTAAAAAAGTGCATATATACATTTTCTAATTATCTTATCTGCAGATAATTATGCATAGAACTTCCTTATACTTTTTTTCTGACCACCAGCAACTTATTTATGTATTTTTATATATTACGAAATCATAGTGAAAAATTAAGTAGCTATCATAAATAGATAGTTCACGGTTAAAGCACGGCTAAAGCTTGTATTTGCTGTGTTTTTAGAATGCGACATTTTTCTAATTGTAATACAGCTATGTGGAACTTCAATAAAACGTTGCAGCATTTTAGCAGTAAAAATTAAGTACAGTTAAACCCTATAGCGTTCTGAAGATGCAGTCAATCGATTTATGTTGGAAGAAAAGGAAAATAACAAAAGAAATAAGCGCAAAGTTTTTGTTCGTCCCTCTTTGTACAAGTGTTCGGACAATCCAACGTTACTGTGTGAACCTTGGAGAAATCTTAGTTAGTAAATTTACGTATGTTTATGTCCGCAGCCGCGGTTGAAATTATACTGAACAATTACCGCATTATGAGTTGTAAACAGTCTACGCATATACGTGAAGTAAACTTCTCAAGATGACAGACTCGATTGATTAATGTCCGTTATGTAGTTTCTCATATAAGTGTGTCATCCCATATTTCCGTTATTTCCGGATGTTAGAAAGAAATTAAATAAATAAAAATTACATACTATTTCACAAACAAAAAATTATTGGAAAGAATAAAAAAAATCATCGCGTTTTCATTCTGTAGCTATACTTAAAATTAATAACGTTTCTCTGTTTGGATTTCTTTTTAGGTCGTTTTATATTTACCACGGAATGTCTCGGTTCATGTACAGAAATAAGTTTTCGTCAATAAGAACTCGTCATCTGATAAACATTTAGGATATAAATATAATTCGTATAGCACTTTCTTTTCACATATATGCGGTTTGATAATCTATCTTGTAAAAAAAAACTTTCGCATCTTAATTCGTCGCGTTTTTCCCAGATTACGAAATAGAACGGTATTGTGGAAATTCCGTTAGCCTTAAGTTAATTCGTTTACAATGAGAAAAACATTTGAATCGATTTATTTCGCTTCGATTTCTTCCATATTATTGACTACTTTATTAGGATTTTAATGAGGAGACGATGTGTAGAAATATTTCTTAAAGAGCCCATCAAAGTCGAATCGCAGATGTGTATTTTATCAGCCGATACTCTCACATTTATTTATGACCTAAGCAAGTTCGGCAATATTCGCAGTGCAATATTTCTTTTAGCAACGCGGTTGGTTATCACAAGCATTCCTGTTCACGCTTTTCATGATTGGGTATGTTACCGACGACACATAGGAACAATCAAGTTCAAAGAAAACAACTAAACAAATAAACAAATAAACAAACAAACAAGCGACATCATACCTGCATAGATATCACGCAAAATAACTCCACTGCCAAGCCACAATATAATCATGGTGTCGAAATACATATTGTCTTTAATTTCTCTTCGCCAGTAATTTAAAAAAGAGTGTAGAAGTCTTTGTTCACGTTTACGTTTATGTCTTATGATCAAGTATTTTCTATCTAAACTTGTGCGACACGTCCAAGTTGAAAGTTTCTTGTTTCTGATTTCAATCGTAGATAAGCTGTATGTGTTATTACATCAATCGCACTGTTGAATTAGGTTGCTTAATCAAATAAAGACGTTTTTTCTTTCCTCTATTGTATTATATATGTCTTCTTTCTTTCTTCTTTCTTTCTTTCTTTCTTTCTTTATATTGTTCTGTATTTTTCTTCTTTAAAAATAAGAATTAACGATTTGAATAGGTTTTTTTTTTTTTTCTTGCGGAAGTAAATTAATACCCACCTAGAAAACTGCTCATTATTCAGCAAATTATTTCGCAAACAAGATTAAACAATTTTTCAAAACTTTTTCCCTTTGAGTATTTAGAGAAAAACCATCCTATTTCTGTAACTGTTTTCAATGTATTATTTGCTCTCCTATTTTGATGTCTAGCTATGGAAACATTTTTTGTTTTCCTGTATAAGCTGTTGATTCTTTTTCTTCACCGTTATATTGTTTTGTAATGGATGTGCTTTTGTAGTGTGAAGAGACAATTTACTATGTCATCAAGGGTGTCAGGAAACGCTGACAACGCGTCAATAACTAAAAAAATCGGTACAAAAATCCGAAAATAAGGTAAAAACATATCTTGGCTTATCGTATAAAGTAGACATTCATTCCCACACAGGCAGACAAAAGGCACACGGACAGACAGGTATGCATACAGCTAACTACAGATTTCAACAAATTGTAGAGTAATAGTTGTGGGGCATCACACATTAAACAAATACTGATAAAATACCGAAAAAAATACAATAAACACAAAAAATGTCGTCTTTCATTTGTTGTGCAAAATCACGTGACTTAACTGAACGAGAATAAATTAGAAGACACAAACAATAAATAAAAAAAATAAAACTCAAATAAATAAATAATACTAATCCTAATCTCAGGATGCTAATATAAAAAACATGACATGCAGATGGTACGCTTTCTATAAAACCCAACAAATCTCAAAATAATTATAATACAAATACACCACGCTAAAGAAACTTTGATAAGAAATAAATTAAGTGTGTTTATACATGTAATCTATATATCGGATGATAGAAATAAGCGCTAACAAGTACAATGTTTACAAAATTTATGCCGCTAATTACTAATGGAGACTTTGATTGCAAAAAAACTCGGATTAGTCCATTTAAAGTTGCAATAAAAATACTTTGATGACGTCATTGTGTTTTCACTTCACGCGAATGTCGTATTCTGTTTGTGTGATGTTACTCATCAAGGCATGAAAATGCCTCGCTTAGTGATTAGTAAAACCGGTGAAAATGAACAAGGAAAAGAAATTATGAGTTATTTATTAACTTTGAAATATCCAGATCAAAATTAGTCGGCATGCAATTCTCCTGAATAAATTTCATAGCTTGCGCGCTATATCTACCCTTGTCTTAAAAATCATTCAGAACTGAATGAGCTCTACATCTTTAACATTACCGATATTTAAAGTTGTCGGTTTCTTCGTTTTTGTTTTTTCATATTTCTGTGCCAACCAGCATTTTCTTTTTCACCATATACCGCCTTTATAAATATATTTGATAGCGCTTCTCCCAAATGCACTGCAGTCACTCAGGAGACCATTCCTAGAGGGGATTGTAAAAATACATAAACCTAGCTATACATTTTGCATGTAACCTTTCCACAGCATCGTGGAAATAAATATATCTTTCTTCCTTTACATATAGTCTTGGCTAAAAAACACTTTATACATTTTCTGTCAATAAAAAACACAATGTTTATATATACATACTGTTGTTAAGAGCTTTTACCACAGTGACCACAACGGACGACTCATTGAAATTGTAAACTTTATATTGTATAATTATAAAGAAAATACTACATGGAATGATATATATAGCTATATATATACATTGGGCAGTAATAACGTCAGCTTTTAACTATGTCAACAGGTACACACCCAGCTATGTAGTTAATCTCAGAACACAAGTGCCTCTGTAAGAAAAAGTTCATGTAACGTATCTCTTATTAATTTTGATGGAGGATTGGCTGAATATTCCATTACATATAGTTATGTCTTTGCGCGTTTTTATTAGAAAAACACCGAAGTGTGAAGCAAGTTTTGAACAGTTTTACATTTTCACACTTTAAAGGCTACACATGTTCAACAGACGTTAAAAAACGTGCGACCATATGCTTTACATTCTTCAAAAAGAAAAAGAGAAAATAACATTAAAGGTAATAAGCAATTATATGAATGGCTCTCATCTGTTTGTCTTTTCTTTCTTTTTTCTGTTGCTCTTTTCGGTGGGGGGTGGTGGAGAGGGTGGGTTGGAGGCAACAGATAATGATATTAACGACGGAAAAAAACTATTTACACGGAAAGATTACGTTGATAGTGCGAGATTCATCCCTGTTTTTCGTGTTATTGCTATTTGGATATAGCTCTTTAATTATTCTCACTATTCTGTGTTTGTTTATAGAATGCTGCCATTTTTAAATTTCTAACTTTCGTGATTATGCTTATTGTTTTATCAAAAGATCCTCGCTTCAGACATCAGCGTGTGGAGACTTTCACCGCTATACTTATTATCGTAACATATTTTTGTTAAGGGTCTCCTATTCAAGAATTGCTACAACATATAACAAAACAATAAGGACAGTCTCAGTCAGTTGTTTGGCTATTCTTGGAAACTATCAACACCATTAATTGGATAATAGTGTGCAGTTGGTATATTAAATTGAAAATTTCTTATTGTAGGAAAAAACCAAACGAAAATGAAAAATGGTCACGACAGATTTTTTAAAATAAAATAAAAACTCACGAACAAATGCACGAACGACCCAATGGGCTTGCATCACCGTGGATAATTTATTTCTTCAAGCATAGCTAGGTTGGATTTCCACTGTGTCCATTTTAAGTTGACGTCTCATGCAATAGGATCGTCCCATCCAAGTTTTATGTGACATTCTGTGACGTGATTTTTCGTCTGTTGACAAGAAATGAAGCCGCTAGACCAAGATCTTAGTGTTAGTGTATTATATTTCCTACCCACACAAGCTTTTTTTTAGTTTTCCTCGCTCTGTTTTGCACTCATGTTTTTGTGATGTTTTACGAGTATTTGCAGTTTTTGCTGCAAGAGCGTACAGTGGCATCCCACTTAGTTTTTAAAACATCATGCAAACTCATGGTGGAGTGCACGTGTAATTTAAGTCCCAATAGGTTGGTACTGGTAGTTGACATGTTGTTCCAACATTTTCAGTTGTCTTTCGTGTTCTGATTGTTGTTTTTCTGTTCGATTTTCTCTTTTTTTTTATGCGGTGTTTCTACTACATGTTGTTTCGACGTGGATTCTGTGTGAATTATCAAAACGTTTCCCAAGAAGCTGCTTTGCAAGTAGATACCCACTTTTAGAAGGCTTTTGGATGCACCCTTAGCTTCTCCGCGTGTGTACTTATTCAGTCTAGCAAGACGTCCACGTAAATCTTTGATTCTTTTCTTCTCCATTTCTTTAAATGATGCCATAAAATACTTCTAACTCAGAACTTTACAATCGAAGTAGTCTGACCTTACCTCAGGCGCTTCCTGTTTTATTGACAGATTTTGTAATGCTTCTACGAGGGAACGATCTTCACCTGCACGTCTTCGCAATAGTTTGATGTCTCTTGGTCGTTCAAATGATAATTTGTTGCTGCTAGATTGTTAACTGGAGCAGCATCCTGTGTTGGAGTATGACTCTGGCCATTAATGTTATAACAGATAAGAGAGTACGTACGTTTCCTCATCTCACAATGCTCAAACTCTGCCAGTGTCATTGAAATTGTAAAGATCCCGAGACCCTACTGCACGAACCTTTCTTGCTGGAGTTTTTTGCGTAACATATAATTTGTTGATATCATCATGTTGATCTGGAAAATAATTCATATGATGCTATCTTTGCTCATGTTTTCGCAATTTGCTTCTCTAACAAATGCTTGCTCTTATATCAAACATGAAAGTAAAAAATAATTCTACCTCCATGACCATACACATGTCCAATGTCTTTGTTTTCGTAGCTTGATATGGTGTTTCCACAGTAAATCCTTGTACTGTAACACTTTAGTGCAACTACTGTTACAGCCATAAAAGGCTCCTTTATGTATCGTTAAAAACACGTTCCGAATTTTCGTTAAACAATTTTAGTGGTTGTCTCAGGAATAATTACACACAAGGCACGCAAGTGTGTGCTAATTGCCATAGCAATAAACGACGAGATCTTTAAAAAATATTTCGTTTTCTTTTACATGGCATCAACAAAATTTGTAAGTAGAGATAAAAAAATCTAAATAATATAGAATTTTGGTAAGGTGAAATTTTGCGCGTTTGATTTGTTGGTAAATTTTTCTGTTCTGTATATTTATCAAGATTAACGCCTAGTTAAAACGTTCCAAAATGCAGTGCAGCGAAAACTTTCTATAGCTAACAGCCTGACTCCATTGGAGCGTGAAAAGTATCCACTTATATAATGGTGTCCGCTCCATAGACGTTCTGTTCTAGTTGACTTACATTTCTTAAAAAACTATACTCCAGTGAAATTGATTAAAAAATATGTCAAAAGGTTTGTTTTGGCAGAAAAAAGACTTAAGTTATTCTTGCGAGGTCCTATTTTTATAGCCTTAAAAAGCCTTAAACTGTCTAAAAAGTCAAATAACAGAATTTAACGAATCCTTAAAACACCGATTTAAGCAAAATATGATTAAAATTCTTACAAAAAATTATTTTATATGAATTACTGTTTGGGCGTGTCCCCAATAAAGAGGTCAGTTCGAAGGGGTAATGTAAATCGGTACTTTGAAATGACGCCCGCTATGGGAAGTTTCCGCTATAAAGTGTCTGCTATATAAAGCTTTTGTTATGAAAGTTTGATCGACATTTTAGCCGTTCCGAGAAGTCCCCGTTGTAGGAAAGTGTTTGCTCTACACGATCTCCTCTATAATGAGGTTTTACTGTTTTATGAAACTTTGAAACATGGCAAAATAATAGCCTATCAGTGTCAGAATATAATAACAAAACCAAGAACATGGAATAAAACAATACCCATTCGCAGAATCTGTGAAACACAGTTTTAGATGAACACTTTCATTTTCACTTTTAGATTATGTGCCTATTTTTTGTGGCACATTGCTGCTGAAAGAAAATACTGGTTTTCATTGACAGCTGATCGAATTGGTGAGTTTTGTTTGTACTTACCACAAATAATTCAGGTCGCGGGCTTTATTTAATGTTACTGCAGGAATATTTTGTCTATGGGCCTTGATTTGTTTACCCTCTTTTTCTTACTACTAAACATGGAACTTCCACTGACTCTTAAATTAATCACTAAATTAAATATCAGAAATCTTCTCTAATTATACGAATTGACATTTTATTCGCGAAATTAAATTGTTGTAAAAAACCTTTTTGGCTGAGTTGCAAAATTATTTCCGCCACACCTAGCCAAAGCCGAAGTAGCTTAGTATATATTTTGCCTCAAATTAATACGAGTTTATATTAAAATTTCAATCTCTCCTTAAACCGCAGAGCCACGATCAACATGGCTTTGGAGAAAAACACACATTAGAATATTCTTTGGTGAAAAAGAAGAGTTCAATAGCGATGTTTTCATAACCGGTTTTAAAAACTTAAGCGAAAAATGCCAGCAAAGTTTTTTCAATAGTTTTTTACAGTGAATGAAAATCACCTTTTTGTCTTAACACAAGTAGCCTGTTCTTTTCTGCAACGTCGAGTCTTTCGTATAGCATGTAAAAAACGGTAAAATGATGCAAAAATAGCGTTGATACATATGGGTCACGGATAAATTTGGTCGAATATATAAAACACGCTGAAGATGCAGCAGAATCAAATCAATTTTGATTCTGTTGCAGAATTTGTACAACATGTTTTTACTGAAAAAGTATAATTGGCATACGTTTTTTACTACTGTGTTGCGTGCGTATAAACAATGTTGATCGTGGCTTAGTGACGAAAACAAAATATCACATAACTTTAACTGAATTCGATCGATCATCGAGAACAAAAAACATTTGCGAATCTAAAAATTTTGCAAAGCAACATTAGGTAACAGAATTTAAAAAAATTTCAATATGTTAGCCATTTTGGCTTTATCTTAATATATTTTTCCCGACAAACTTTGGGGTACCATTCTAAGTTTTACATCAAATTTTTGGAAAAAAATATGGAATATGGAAACACCATTGCTGATCAGTTGGAGCAGCTGCTTTGAAAATCATCTTTTTACTTCGTGCCCTTTGCATACTGACGTTTTTGTTTTTGTAGACACAATGTTCAAAACAAAAAGATAAAAAAAAAATATGAAAAATATGAACATCTCAGCTGAAGCCAAATTTTTTAGTTCCTAAATATAAAAATGTGTATGCTATTAGAATTATTGTGATAGTCGACTACCTCTCTGTTTACCGTGTTGTCTGTTTTATTGTCTATTTAATCGAAGAGGCAGTTTAGGAATTATTTATCGAGTTTACTTATCTGTGAAAGGTTTTTTCTATATATTCTTTCCAGTGTCTGTTAGATTATTATTTTGAATAGAAGCGCATTCGTTATTCTGTTTCCAAAATTTTAATGTTTTTCACTACTGCCCAGTTTTTCGCAGTTTATATGTATGCATGTCCCCATGAAGTTGAACGAACGACAACAGTCGAACATGAGTTTGCAAAATTTCCTCAATAACTCAGAGAAAGGCAAGAATTTCATGTTAAATAGTGCTGTATCGTTACTTGGTTTATACTATTCAGTATGATGTGCAACTTGGTCAAGACGAAGATAATAAAGTACACATCTGTTAGACAAGCAGTTGCCGTATATACTAGATATAAGAAAAACAAATAGCTGTGTTTTTACTTCCAATTTTCACGATATAAAAAATAGGTAGGATCTATCACATGTTATTTAGGCCAAAGAATTCGCAGAAATAATTGCAATGTCTCATGAAGCAATGTATTTACACGATTCCAATCGTATGTTGCTATTCATATTCATGGAACTGGTGGACATGCTTCGTAACCACGTTTTTTTTACATTTAATCCCAGCATCTCCCTAATAGCACGCCTAAGTGTCATTAATCTTAGCACAAAATTTAATGATCTCCATGAAGCACTGGCTAGGATTGATGTAAATATCACATCTCTCAAAATATGAATGGTTGAGCAACTGCAATCTTGGCAGACATTGATATATACTGTCATGACAGCAGCTGGAGCGTATGTCAGCAGAAACACGAGTAGCATCATAAAAAACGAAGCATTAACGCGCTTCTCTTTTCGAATAGATGACATAGAACACTTTCTCATGCGACTGTTGGATGAATTAAAATCGGAATGATTTATTACTCTTTTCCTACTCGAAGTACTGTCTGTTTTATCAACTTTACTTTTTACAGTTCTTCGAAAACAACAGTTGTGCAGGATTGGGAATTTTTGAAACAAGCTGAGAGATTCTGTATGTGTTGTTAATTTTCTTTGATAAACAATGGTTGTTATTACAAGTATGACAAACGTCAGTAGCACCGTTACCCAACAAAATATTTGCAAATACAATACGAACCCTACGTAAAAGTATGGAACCACTAAAATTGCTGATAAAACCCAAGTTAGCAACAAAACGAAATTTACTCTCCAATTATGTATGCACTTACGATATGTTAACGGTCGTAACAACGCGTAAACACGATCGACACATAACAGCGACATTGTTAGAATGGATACGTTGTTAAAAAGGAATAAGGTGAAGTGTACTAAGGTTATGTCACTTAAAGTTAAGTCGTTTGTTAAAACCTCTTTTGAATGAAAATATATAGACATTGAATCGGAGATAAAGCCTGTACATAAATCCGCCAAAACTATATTTAGCAGAATTTTGTAAAAAATAGATCTTTTGAATGCCTTTTGTTTTGTTACAACGGCTCCCAGAATAAGCAAATTTAAAACAGTTGTTGATAGAAGCAAGAACGATGAGACACCAAGTGTTGTGACCGAAAGTGATTTCAGTGGATGTGTATCAGTACAGTTAATTGCGAGGGCCATTTTGAGGCCTGAGCTCTTCTTGGAATTGAATTTTTTCTAGCCGTGGCTAAACATACGGTCTTTTGTTGATAATTATATATTACCCATATAGTAGAGCGACTTTTAAACTATTTTATCATCTACTAGGATTTCAGTCTATCTTCGTATACCCTTTCTACATCCAACATCTATGTTCCACTCCAAAACCAGACGAGTAGTTGAACTGTACATTCAGTTTGGTTCCTTGTAAAATTCCAATGTTTGAAATAAAATATTTATTTCCTGATTATATAAAGCAACAAAAACAAGAATGTCTTCTTAACGTTAAATATTAACGAAATATCTTCTACAAAACGATTTTTAAATCTTGAAGCCAGTTGAAATGTTGCTTTCATACCGCAATGAAAGTTGGATATCGTTACTCTTCATCATGTCGGAAGATTTTCTCACAAAAACATTGTCAGAAATTTCAACACTCGGAAATATCTCTGACATCTATTTAAAGATGTGGTCTAAAAGACTTCCGAGTGAGTCATTTACATTAGCAATACCAAATCCAAGTTATTGTCAAATATGTCATTACGCATAGAATAAAAATTTTAAATAAATCTTGATTTTTTGCCGTGGTGAGCCAACATTACGACCCATTCATTGAGCACTGGCAGGCTTGTAGATAAATTTGTTGACAAAATTTCTTGCTTTTTTATTTTTTTTTAATATACCCCAAAACATATTATTTCCGAAGGACATATCGAAGCAAACTTTTACTCTATCGTTTTGTTTTTCAAATTGAAGTACAATCTCCTTCACACTACAACGAAGGAAATAAGAAACTGACTGAATGATTCGTTGTTCTTATTTACATAGGTGTACAACAGGCCTTAACAGACAAAATACATTTTTTATACCGCCAACACACTTGTCAGAGAATAGTTAAAAGTAATATCAAGTATATTGTGTTCTGGAATTTCACTTTGACATTTATCCATACTTAGAGCTGTGTCACTTATTTTGACTTCAATCAAAACATTTGTTTATCTTATTCAATGACATGTCTTGAAAAACGTATATTGACAGCTACCTAAGTATTCACAATACAGCAGCATCTCTACCAAGTAGGACAATGACAAATAACACTCTGACAATTAATGAGAAATCTACCTAGCCGACCCTGGGTGACTAAGATTTTAATGAAAAAGTTGTTGACAAGAACATAAAAGGAAATGAATTCGAGTACTTTGATGCTGTAAATATTTGGATTTTTTGTCAAAATATAGCAATATATCTCAGAAATAGCCGGGGTTTTTTGTTTTTCGGTTGTCAATTCATAATGACCCGAAAAAAAGTCGGGATTACATAGATGCTTTTTCTTAAGCAAAACCCGATTTGTAACCGCGTGTTTTTTATGGCAACCCGTTTAAATTAAAAATGGCAGCGAGCAGCAATTTCCGCCTAAATGTCGCAAAAACTTACGATTTCCGCTTAATTGTCGCAAAATCTTAGCCGTGTCGAAAGGTTGCGATATGTATATTGAATTCATTAGTCCAAACCATTCCCAGGTGCCTGTTGCCAAAGGTTAAGTTGCCAGGGATTTTGGACGATAGAGATGATTTTTACACGACTTTTGATAGGTTTTTCCAAGGTCATCAAACTTGGCATATTTATAGTAGTTTAGTTAACGTATTATCCAGTCGTTAAATAATTTGCATGAAAAAAGGCCAGAAATCACCCGGGAATACCATTTTGGGTTAGAATCCAAACTTTGCGAAATGATCCCCCTTACTGTAATGCAAAACAATTGTCACTTATTTAACTTTAAAAAGAAAAGCTGTAAAAAATAATTGCACAAGCAAAAAAAAGCTGGTCTAATGTGGTGCCTAAAAAAGCCCATTAAGGGGGAGGGGCATCATTCAAGCCCTGCAGATGAGCCTGCATTTTTTTAAAAATTTTTTAATTCAGAATTTATTTCGCTTGAAAAATCACTACCTATTTACAGTCCGGTTTTATCGTAGTCCTACTAACTGTAGTTTATCGTAAAAAAATGAGAAAAATGTAAAAGTATTTAGTTATCAGGGGCGGATCTAGGGTTAGGCAGCCTAGGCAATTGCCTAAGCCTAGTTTTGTGAACTAGAAAAAAAATTCTCTATAGATAGAATAATCTATAAAAAAACTAAATTATTTTTATCAATTTATTTTTGGCATCCGCCGATTTCGACTATGACGATGCGCGGCGTGCGTGTTTTATTTTACTCAAATAAGCAAACCCGGGGCGATCTTAGGCAAAATGTCTATTCGCCTAAAACGTCCGCGGGTTTTAAAGTTCCGAATGAATGAAAATCACAGATGGAAGAAAAAACGCCTAAAACGTCCGCGGGTTTTCAAGTTCCAATGAATGAAATTCTGGAATGTGAAGAAAAAACGCCTAAAACGTCCGTGGGTTTTAAAGTTTATACGCCTAAAACGACCACGGGTACGGTTACATGGAGTGGATGTTTCTTTTTCAACATGGTTTACCTGGATCAGGTCCAATTGCAGGGAGCACTTCAAATGTCTAGAATATTAAAGCAATTGTATGCCACCTAAGTTAAATAAAGAAGTTTTGAATTTGGAAACCTTTTCAGATATTGAAAGGATTGGAAATGCTGGAGAGAAGTATTTTGGCCACGTGTGCCGTGTTGTTGTCTCAAACCAAACCTTTATCTTCCTCTGCAAGAGACAATAAATTCAGTAATACTTGAAATATTTTAGTTTTAGCTGCTCCTGAATTTTAGGCACTTTTGTGTCAAGAACTATTCTTAAAAGTGGTAAACCACCAGATGTTCTTACAAAACGTGTAATTTAAATCTTTTTCTTATCAAAACAAAAGGTTTTAACTTGGCCTTGATCAAATGCATTGTTTATAAACATAAAAGCCCAATGCCAAACGAGATAGCTAACGGAGGCAATTTATGTAAACACTGTCTTGGCGGTCGAAAGATGTTTTGATGTGTATGTTAAATTCGGTATAGAGTATTACTAGCTACCTGTATGTGTATTAATTGGAATTTTGTTAGTTTTTTTTTCTTTAACGTCTTAAGGGTCACTGGCTTCGTGTAGGCTTCGTGTAGCCGTTTATGCAACTGTGTATCTTTGTTTCTGTTTGGGAGAGAATACATTCTTGTAAGATAACTAAGGGACAGCTCTTTCATGAACGCAAAAGTCCAAGCTAAATGTTAATAGATCTGCAGATCCCCTTTCCCTCCCCTAAACATCAAATCAGAAAAGGTAATCTTTGAATGTTGTCAGTCCTTGAAACCATAAGCACTCATCCATGTGTCCCTGCTAAGCAGGTAGACACTAAAAGTTATTAATTCTTTCTGTTCTCTAAGAAATCGATGTATACAGTATGAGATATAATTAAACGTCAAAGGATTCTACCTCGTCCCACCGCCAAATTTATACGCTTAGCATATACTTTTTTATTGTGATTGTCCCTAAGAACTTTGACTTTGTGGGAACTTTTAAACAGTGCATTTTATATGCAACATCCCACTGCTCATTTTAAAACTTTTAAGAACACGAGAAGATCTCTTTGACTTTCCCATGTTACTTTTAATTGTAATAATATTGCTAAAAACAAAAGAATGAAGCAATACCTAATCTAAGAATAGTCCAAGTTTGTTTTATAATATTTCTTATTCTCATCTTGCTGAGCAATACATTGATATAATTTTGTTTTAGGATAAGATATTTTGATGTCACCCTGGTACCTAAGATGAATATTCTTCTGACAATGAAAATCACCATCAATTAAAAGAACACAGATTTGTTAATCCTTATAATATTGGAAAACTGTAAACAATGGATATATATCTGGTATAATCCACAAAGTTGTGTTTCATAAGAGGAACAAAGAAGGTGAAAAAAATCAATCAAAATAACTTGTATTTTGATGTCACCCTGGTACCTATGATGAATATTCAAGTAAATAACACAGAAGATTTGTTCTGAATCCTTATAATATTGGAAAACTGTAAACAATGGATATATATCTGGTATAATCCACAAAGTTGGTGAAAAAAATCAATCAAAATAACTTGTGAATATTCAAGTAAATCATAGAAATGATTTTCACGTAAAACATATACAGATCGAAACAAGAATTGCATGTTAAAAAACGTTCTGTTACAGACTGTAAACTAACAAAATGTCATGTCAACTTATGGATATGAGTAGGATTTGTATATATGTTGCTTTTTATATGAGAATCTTCATAATTGGCTTATAGTTACTAAAACTTTCTTAAAGATTTTACAGTATTAAAATATTTTTTAAACATAGTTGACAGGGACATGTAAGGGTAAATAATATGAGACATCTTAAATGTTTTGATGTTATTTTTCTAATTTCTAACTCTTTTCTGGCTTAATGAACTGCCTTTCTCTTGTGGGAATTTCATAGCATTAAAATTAATGCTTAATAGAAATTGGTGCAAAACTACACCAGTAACCCTAATGCTAAACTGTATTAACTTCATGAAGAGGTGATTACTATATACTTTTTGTACACGTTTATTATATGTTGCGATCTTACACTGTAAGTCTAACTGGAAATCTTTCATTCTTTTATATGCTGGTTTTCTTTGTGCATTTGCAGGTTGTTACCACAGACTATAATTTTCCAAACAATATTTCTACGTTGCACTACTGTTGACTATCTATTCCTAAAATTGTCTTGTAATGTAATTTTTTGTTGTATTGTTAGTTATTAGACTTATTGCATGTTTTGAAATGAAGCAAATCCCCAACTTATTACTTGTACTCGTATTATGTGCGCAAAACGAAAAAAGATGCTAAGATACTTAATACCAATATGTGATTCAAAGAAATTATGGAAACGCTAACCCTGTTTCAAATCGAATTTGCTAACCAGACGCATTTTCCATCCGCATGTTTTAACAAGGATAAAGTGGTAAAACTACGGGGTTACTGTTATTTGTTTGGCTATAAAGAAACTTTCGTTTCTAATCTAGAAGGATTCTTAATAACTAAAAACCTTACTTTTGGGAAAATTTTAGTTCCTTTTACAGCAAAAACACAAAACGGCCGATTTACCTCGTACAACACCACAACCCTTGACATTACTTTGCCAAAAAATCTATGAAATTTTGCCTAACCAGAAAAAAATCCTAGATCCGCCCCTGGTTATCGTAAACATTGCATCCATATAATAATAAAGCTGTTGTCTGTCTGTTTGGCCGCAAAATGGTACCAGTGCAGCTATGACTTTCTTGATCTCCCCGCGAAGATATTAAAAAAGAAACGGGTGGGACTATTTATTTTATTTTCTTAAATTTTATGATTTTATTGAATTTTCCTCAATCTGTCTAAAAAAGTGAAATTAGCCAAACGCAGTTTGGCTGCAGCAAATTTTTAAATCAATAGTTCTTATGCTAAATAAAGTTTTCATTTTATTTCATCCTGAATATTTATACAGGATATAACCACTTCAGTATTGGGAACACTGTTATCAAGGTGGGTCCTTTGTTCCGAATATATACAGGTATACACCGGCATTGCCTACCCAATTTCCCTCACATGGCATGGGTGGATATGCTGAGTTTATGATGGTGGCAGGACGTGATCTTTCTGACGGGGAGATAGAAAATCGCATTTTTTAATCTATAAATGTTATACGAACGGTAAAGAAGAAAAAATTAACACTACATAATACACTTAATTTTATTAGTAAAGGTACGTGCTCTATCTCTGAAAGTAGGATAAAGGATGATTTGGAAAACCTAGTGAAGTGCAAAAAGATTTATAAAAAATGACTTGTTGAAGATGCTTCGTATTTTTATACTGATACTATAACGTATATGGAATTATCTGTGACATCGCCAAACACTGGAAATGAAATTGTTACAGGTACGAAAGAACAGAATACTACTCTTAATGAGTTTGGTAAATTTGACATGATGTTGGATGAGACGCTCGCAAAAATGTAAAATAAATCTGTAGTGGATACGTTTTCCCCATGCACACCATCTCCAGGACATTTTCAATTTAGTAAGGGCATTGGTAAAAACACACTTCTGCCAGAGGACTACATGATGAGGTAATATTTTTACGAAAAGAGCTTGACAATAAACACAAAGTTATTGACAGTTTGTTGTTACTTCTTGAGAAAAAGTCCACCATTTTGAATTGTCAAGAAAAAAATTCCACTCATATTTCTACATTGGAATCGGAAAAATCCGCTACTGTTGTTGTGAATGATTCGGCAATTAATTTAAGTACAAGTGTTCCCACAGGAACGGAACAAGTCAATTTAACTATACAAACATGTGAAATAGTAAATTACAGAAAGAAATGTCATAGTAGTTATTATTCAAACGTAAATGTGAAAAGTACCACAAAAACTGAGAAAAATAATGTTGTTTTAGAAGATAGTTTTGTTGTAAATAACGAAGACGAAAGTAAAGAAGATGAATCGGTAATTCCATGGAAATTTGGTACAACACTCGTTGTCGGTGATTCAATGTTGTACGGACTTGATGAACAAAGAATGTCAGCACGTCGTAACGTTAAAGTTCGTTCATTCCCTGGAGCGAGGGTAGAAGACATGTTTCATTATGGAAAGCTTCTGTTACAAAAGAAACCGGATAAAATATTTCTACATGTTGAAACCAATAATACTATTAATGGAACCTCGCGACTGATTTTGGACAAACTATTAAGTTTGAAGACTTTTATTAACACCAAACTTCCTAGATGTAAAGTGATTTTTTCGTCCGTGATTAAAAGAACTGATAATGCAAAAGCCGCAGTAACGGTAAGCCATTTGAATAGGCATTTAAAAGAACTGTCTCTGAATGTTATTGATAATGACAATATTTTATCTGAAAGTCTTGGGAAAAAAGGGTTACATTTGAATGGGTTGGGGGCAGGGAAATTAGCAGTAAATTTTATTATAAAAATGAAATCTCGAGATTGATGTCAGGAAATTTCTGCAAAAGACAATGTTGAACTACCAGTAAAATGCAAAGAAGAAAAATTATTGAGTGAAAACAATTATGAGAATACGAAAAAGGTTCTTGACAATTTGAGATCACAAAACATAAATAGACTAATTTTTGGGCATGTTAATATCAATTCACTACGAAATAAGTTTGAGCCTCTTATTGATCAAGTTAATAGAAACCTTGATCTCTTTTTAATTTCAGAGGCAGTTTTTGATTCAAGGCTATAATGCATACCGTTTCGACAGAAATGGCAATGGGAGAGGAATGATTCTCTATGTACGAAATAATATTCCCTCAAAACTTTTAAAACCCAAATGTGAAAGTAGTGAGTTTGAATTTTTTATATTGAACTAAATTTAAGAAGCAAAAAATAGTTAGTTGTGTGTTTATATAACCCAAAAACTAATCTTACTGCTCAAAACTTAAACCACATAAGTAAAAAAATTGATTCGTTTTCCTGCAAATATGAGAACTATGTAATACTGGGTGATTTTAACGCTGAAATTAGCAACCTACATGTAAATGAATTTTTAACAACATATAAAATTAACTCTTTAATCAAAGAGCCTACATGCTTCAAAAACATAGATAACCCTACAAACATAGATCTCATCTTGACAAACCACCCAAGATGTCTGATTTTCATTAATTGACAATGACTGTTTTAAAGGCCAACTTTGCTAAACGAAAACTAAAAATTATAAATTATAGAGCATATCGGAATTTTAATAATGTAAATTTCCGCCATGATATAATGGATGCTCTAAATGATGACAACATCTCGATGATTTTCAAAATTTTGAAAATTTCAAAAACAATGTTTTAATTACCTTGGATAATCATGCTCCTCGAAAGAAAATGTATGTACGTCATAACCAGGTACCTTTTATGAGTAAAGAAATAAACAAGGCAATTATGAACAGATCAAAACTTTTAAATAAGCATAGGAAGGAGAAAACTCTGGAGAGTTAATTAGCGTACAATAAACAAAGGAATTTTTGTGTTTCATTAATAAGAAAATGTAAAGACAATTTTTTCAACAACCTTAATGTTAAAAATATAACTGACAATAGGTTATTCTGGAAAACAGTAAAACCATGTTTCTCCAACAAGACAGTTACAACTCAAAATAATATCTGATGATAAAGACATTACTGAAATAGTCAACAATTATTTTGGCAGTGTTGTTGAAAAATTAGGCATAAAGTCATTACAACCTTCAAGTAATGAAAACATACCTGAAAATGAAATAACCAATGAAATGACCAAATATACACCTTCCTCGAGCCATTATTTTCGAAACTTCAATTTGTTTTTCGCAAGGGGCACAGTTCACAACAATGCCTCATAAATATGATTGAAAAATGGAAAAACAGTCTAACAAAGGTGGCACATTTGAAGCGCCTTTAACTGATTTGTCTAAGGCATTTGACTGCATACCACACGAGCTCTTACTAGCAAAACTACATGCATATGGCTTTGATATGAACTCTTTGCTGTTTATAAAATCGTACCTAATTGACAGGAAACAGCAAGACGTATAAATAACAATTACAGTGCATGGACAAAAATAAAATACGGTGTACCTCAAGGATCAATTTTGGGTTCCTTGCTTTTCAATATATTTTTATGCAATCTTTTCCTTTTTGTCCCATATATGGACATTGTCAACTATGCTGATGATACAACCCCATTTTCAATAGGAAAGAATATCAACGAAGTTATTGAAAAGATTGAATATGCAGCTATTATAATATTTACTTGGTTTGAAAATAACGGTATGAAAGCCCAACCCAGAAATATCACATTTTTTTACTAACAAAACTGATGTACGATTAAAAGTTTGTGATGAACTTCTAAACATTTCTCAAACAGAAAAACTGCTTGGTATAACTATAGACAACAAACTTTCTTTCGAGGAACATGTTAATCAGCTCTGTAACAAGGCAGACCAGAAAGTTAGTGCGCTTGCAAGGTTATCTTCCTTAATGACATTAGACCAGCGAAAGCTGATTATTAATGCTTTTGTCACTAGTCATTTTTCGTACTGTCCATTAGTATGGATGTTTCACAGTTGTAAATTAAACAATAGGATAAACCATATACATGAAAGAGCGCTAAGAATTATCTATCAAGACTATTAATCTTTATTTGAAGAGCTTTTATCGAAAAATGGGAGTGTTACAATTCACCAAACGAACTTACGCATCCTTGTTACTGAGCTGTATAAGGCTAAAACAAAAAACATGTAAAATTGTTGAATGAACTTTTTATGTTTACTGAACCAGTGTATAATTTGAGAAAGGAAAAACTCAAGAGTAACAAATTATTCTCAGTGAGATATGGGATCGAACCACTAATGTTGTCTAATGTTGGGTTAAAGCTTTGGAACTCTTTGCCTAACGTGTATCGGAACGCTGGTACTTTAATTGAGTTTAGAAGCAAAATAAGAAACTGAATTCAAACCATTGTCCTTGCAGAATATGCAAAACTTTTATACCTGAATTAGGTTTTCTTTAGTTTCCCCGTTGTCTTCCTTCGTCAGTTGTGGAACAGGAACTCAGTTAAACATGTCTTGCGGAACGTCGGTTTAAGTGGGGTGCTATCATATAAGGATATTCTAGCCTTGTTATCTGGTTGCATATTATTTTCTCTCAACCCCCTGCCTAGGAGGATTGACTGAGTTCCTGGAACCACCACTACATAGTCTATCCGTTGACATATTATTTAAAATATTTAAAAAAATTGTATACGGTATTCTTTGTAGATTTTTTATATTTAGTTATTTATTATTTTTAATGTTTTTTTAAGGATGACTTTAATTAGCCTTAGAGCTACATTTTCTTGTAAACTTGTCAACTATAAATAAATTAATCATATCATGTCATATCATATACACGGCTGTTTCAAACTGTGATATTGCGGAAACACAGCGCATTTTAAGGGATTGGGTCGAGTTGCAAAGTTCGTAGAAAAAATTATGTCTTAAAATATAGTAACTTTCTGCTACCGCTTGCTCTTAATTTCACGCGTTAATGACCGCTTATATCATGTATCAGCCCAAACAAGGGTCTTCACAAGACGTGTACTTCTTAAAAAGTTAAAATTACTGGCGCAAAACGGTATAAACAAGGGTTTAAATAGACAGCTAAATTACTGGAATATTAGTAGTGCGCGCCTTCGGCCTAATATCTCGGTTCGTGGAGTTTTTTGGAGGTTGGTCTTTATGCTGATGTAAAGACAAAGGATTAATTTAAATTTAAAGAAAACCTTATTTCCCTGGTATTTTTTTAAAAAAAGTTATAGCTTTCTAAAAATGAACGATTTTTGTCACAAATAATGGAAAACACTCACCACTGCATAAAAAAACTTTGTCGAATGTGTGGCAAAAACTTAACTGGTGCTATTGTACACAGTGTAAGGAAGCATCAGGAATGGCTAAATAATGCTTTTAAGCTGAAGTTAGAAGAAGACCAGCCAGAAATTCACCCCGATTCATTCTGCAATAAGTGCTACTCCGCCGTTCTAAGCTTGGAAAAACAGGGTACCACAATCACTGTCACTCCCATTGTTTGGAAAGAGCATAGCAGTTGTTGTGAATCATGTGCCCTATATAAGAAAAACTGTGAAGGGGCATGCCCCCCAAAAAAATGAGATCTGGACGACCAATAAAAGCAATTTCTGTTCAAACCGGCATGATTAAAGCCGATGATATATTTAGTTTAACACCATCTAAAAATATACCGGCGGATGTTGAACAAATGGTATCTCATGTCGTTAGCTTGAAAAAGAAGCAATCAACACTACCTAATAATACGGTTTAACTGCCTACAAAAGGACCACAGGTACATTTTTATGTGTGTGCGTATAAGGTGGCCCTTAAATAATTGCTTGTTCAGTAACTCAAGGCAGGGGAAAAATTAAGTTAATAAGTCTAGTAGATCGACGAAAAAACGAAGAAAAAATCATTTTAACTTTAAAACATGAGGGAAAAAACAGCTTTAGGTTATATATATAATTTTTAAGGCCGGCTATATTTTTTAGGGTCAGTCAGGTTATGACAAACGAACAACTACTTAAGGACCAAATATAAATAAAATGAATGTAAATAATAATAAAAAATGATATATATATATATATATCATAACCCGTAGCTGTGGTGAAGACACTTGCTAAACAGGCCGTGCTGTGGACCGAATCACGGACCTTTGCGGTCCGTGATTCGCTCCACAGCACGGAAGCAAACTCCAAAAACCACAAGGCCACACGCCAAACGTTACGTAGCTACATCTTTTATTACTGTCTTGTAAACGTATTTCACATAATAACAAAACCGAAGTTGCGATAAAGTTCTTTTGGAGAAGGGTATTACGCCTTACGCATGTGCGACACGGTTTACCTGTACTAAGCTGAGCATATATACTGCATAAAGAGAGCTAAAGCGCTCCACCTGAATATGTTGCACAGTTTCCGGGTCTTATTAAGCGCTCCACCGGTCATTTAATGCTATGTCACACAGTACTTGTGGCGGTTAGTCTCTATTATAATAGCCGTATTTTGTCTGTGTGTTCAAAAGGGTTACCGCATCCCGTAACAGAAACACGAAACGTGATATATAAAGGACGGGCGACCCCGTGGATTTTTCCACGGGCTAACGACTAGTCTCTTTAATAATAGCCGTATTCCGTCTGTCTGTCTCTGCGCAGACCCCCCGCTGAGTTAAAAAATCATGCTACGGAAACACGAATATGAAATGCGATATAATTTTACCCACTTTGTTGCGACGGGTTAATTAAAAGGACGGGCGAACCCGTGGATTTTTCAACGGGCTAACGGCTAGTCTTTATAATAATGGCCGTTGTCTGTCTGTCGGCCAAAATCGGGTCATGCTAAACCACGCACGAAATCTTTAGGCCACAAAATGACAAATGCGTTATAGTTCTATCTACTTTTTTGTGACAGGGGGAATTTCTGTGGATTTTCTACGTGCTAACGGCTATAGATAATAATTCTTTGTCTTTGGCATTACTGCATGAAAAGCACATGGCGTTTAACATGAGAGGTAGTCCTGATTTTTTTGCTTTAGACTCTAACCTGCAATCCTCGGCCTAGGAGGTAAAAAGTATGTATGTTTTAAATGTAAAAAACAAAAAAGAGCATAAGAAGCCGACATTTGCAGATGTTTAAACCTTAACGCATAAAGGGTGGGCGAACCCGGACATTAATTCATGGGATTTCTACTAGTCTCCTTTAATAATACCAGTATTCTGGACACACAAAATAGCAAATAAGATACATTTTTATGGACGTCGCTGCGACGAGTTAATTCCTGTAGATTTTTTTTACCGTCTGACGACTTGTAAGGGGGAATGCACATACTTCATTAACGTCAACCTTTTTAATGATATTAATAGTAAACAAAAAAACCTGTAAACGGATCTATTCATTTCCTTAATCATTGCATGAATCTCTACACGAACTCTACTTGAATACAATCCAAAATCAATACAAATTCGAATCAAAGCAGCTTTTTTGATTTTTTGTTTACATTGCAAGGCTCCATAAATCTAGGAAATTATCTCTTACATATCAGTGGTTCTTACGCTTGTTTCATTGCGTAAGCATTTCCCATAAGATAACATGGATGATAAAAATATTATTATCTTGAGACTTGCTCTAAAGATAATTATATTCTTGACGGCTATATAATGAGCGTCTTTGTCTCACGTAACATTAGGTTCCAAAGGTTATTAAAAGAACTAAGTAATAGTTCACAGTTATTATTATCACGGTTATTCCAGCTGGAAAATAGCAAACGCACTCCAATTTGGCTCATGGAGAACAACTGCTTTTTTAGCCCAAATGGTTGTTAGTACTGTTCACCATATACAGAGTTGATATTGAAATTACGAACTACGTATGTTGTACTCCGTGACGCGTGTACGTCGGCCGCATGTAATACAAAATACCTGTGTAATACAGAACACCGCGTGTAATACAGAACACCAAGCGTGTAATACAGAACACCAAATCCCATCCGCGTGTAATAAAGAACACCAACCTAAGACAGAGAAATAGTTTGTTTTTATTGTTACCCATTCCGTATGTTATATCGTAAATAAAAAGAGACAAGAAATGTTATTGACAGGATGATATCTGAAAGTTCAAAGTTTGGTTTGTTTTTGTTCTACTGGATGCTCTACTAATGTATTTATTATTTCAACTTTTAGATTTGGATGAAATTGCACTGCTTTGTTTGTGAAACATAATATTGATAATACTGATGATGCCCAAAACTTTGAAAATATTTCCGAGCTCCTGTCACATTTACTGCCTTAAGCTCGTTTTATTAAGGTTTTTAGACTTCAGGGGACGAAAGAGTTGGTTCGTTAAATCGAAAGTTTAATATTAGGGGTTCGTTATATAGAAAGATTTTATAAGAGTTTCTTACGGCTAAATCCAAGGGGAATGAATTTTGGTTCGTTATGTCGAGATGTTCACTGTATACGATGGAGAGACATGGACTTAACAATAATCGTCACCCCTCCTTTTATTTAACAAGTGAAGCTTTATCGCTCCAAACTATTATACAACTAATCACATTAAAAAAAATTTACCGTAAATGAGACGTTCAGTAAGTATTGCACCAAGATTGGTGATAACGCCATCGATCATCGCGCTGCACTGGTATACAACGCCCCAATGCTGTAGTTCTGAACCTGGATAGTGTGTTTTCTGCACTGTGTAACCAAACTAGCTGCGCTGATAATGATGTTGTTGCTCGTAAAAAAAACATGAGGCTAGTTCTCACAAAAATACAGTACTGAACTTCAACAATAAGAGACATGCTAGGATAATTATATAAGTCGAGATGAATGCAGTTTTACGAGATATTTTATCCGCAAAGAGTATGTAAAATAGCAAGCCAGGTACCTGACCAAGAACAACAAAAATGTCTTGCAAGTACTCGATATCTGTTAAACTATGGCAGGACGATTTCCTAGCTTGTCCGATCGTTTGATCTAGTTGTGTATTTAAAAGCTGAAGACCATAAGAGCTTGTGAAAGTAAAAGACCACAGTATTAATGACAGCGTTGTATGCAATCTGTATTTGGGAATAAAAAGTTCCAATATGTCTACTCTTTTTTTAACAGGCTGTTTAAATTTGATCTTTTTGGGGATAGGTTTTTTATTGTTTATCGATATCACATGTAAAACTTTCATAATTTCGTGGTTATTTCCAACATTCTCCAAATAACGCACTGATTCAGGCAACTAAAACAAAATGCCAAAACTTAGTAGAATTGGTGAAGCAGCGAGCAGTAAAAAAACGCGACATCCAAATTTATTCATAACGATGTAAGCTCGGAAAGCGACGTACACATTTCCAAACCCAAAGAAAAACTGTAGCGAAATCATAACTTTTCCTTGGTATTTCGTACTTATTAATTCACTAATGTAACACGGTACTAATATGAGGCTACCAATACCGATTCCAACAAAAAAGCGGACGGTAGAGAACCATGCAAAGTTTCTTCTTATTGTTCAAAGTAAACCAAAGTATAACGTCATCCCTGTTCCAAGAAGTGCAAACTTTCTTCGACCGAATTTATCGGCGAGTTTCCCCCAAAATATGCACCCAGCAGCCATGCCTATAAACACACTTACTGAAGTAAGTGCCGTCTCAATGTTTGTCATATTCCATTCGCATTTTAATCTCGGAGCTAATAATGTCAGAAAACCAAAGCAGTTCAGTCACACATATAAGTTTCAATGAAAATAATCCAAATCCAAAATAGTCAATCACTTCTGTTAAAGATAACTCCTTTTCTGCCATCTCATATTGATAAACTGTTTAGAACATGTTGATGTGACTTTTTAAGCATCATATTAGGAAGCTAAATAATTCGTTAGTAATTAAACTTATTAACTTTTACAATAGTTTAAATCTTTGTCACTAAAAGAACTTTATTAAAGCCTAGCCCACCAGTGTTTTTATTTCTATAGATTATGACTTAAGCGTACGGTTTCCAAAGTAATAATTAACCAATTTTGTTACCATGCCCTGAATGCAATATTGATATTACACACTGTGAAAAAAATAAGCGCAATGCACTCTTTAAGCAACGCGAATTATCAATCTCTGAGGAATAATCTTTACAAAAATACTTTAAGTGCATAAGGCGATAATTTTAGACAAATTTCTAGACTTTCGGAATTCGTAAACTCTTTCAAGACGAGCCACAGTCACTCAAACTTTACACTTGTCAAAGTTTACTTGCTTGTGTTCACAGTAGCCTTTTGACTTAAGACATAAGAACAGTTTTTAATGTTTTAGCACGAATATTTTAACATTATGAAAAAATCATTCTGTTAAGATTGAAAGATATGAGAATGCATACTAGTATAAAAATCACCCCTTAGGTGATGTTGTTTAAGCAACTAGCTTAACTGACGGACAACTAGACAACTGTGAGGAATATATATCTCAAATGAAACACAGAAAAAACATTTTTATCATTATTACTATTTCAAAGGGCTGTCAAGTGAACATTGTTTGCCAGTGGGCATCAATCTTATATAATAATACAGAAGCTGTGTGACAGGCTAAGTCGATTATATTTTCCTCATTCTTTCTCAAGTTTCATTTAGGGGCAGAATAAACAACAACAGTGGCTCAATAAGTAGCAAGAGCTCTATTCAAAATCCTAGTGACTTAGACACGCCAAACCTTTGTTCGCGATTGTCCTTGATATAACCATCTCTGCTTGTGGTTAAAGGCCAGGGGCCGTGTTTGGAAATCATATGGTCTGGTATACTGTTGTTAATCTGGATCGACTATCATGGATATATTTTCAATGAATGTTGTTCGTGTTGTTGAATAAGAAACATGATATTCGCAGACCCTTGTTTTGTTTTGAATATGCGGCAAATCAAATATGCATTGGATTGGTTTGAAAGCGAGGATAACGTAAGATATTTTTACAGCCAATAAATAGGACAATATTTAGTACTAAGGTTTCCAATGAAAACGATGTTGCCACGATGTAGTTGATCTGTTTTAGCTCTGTAGGTAGAGAAATCGGTAGGCCTCCTGGTTAAAAAGTTATGTCTCTATTTCTTTATCTCTAGAAGTTCGATGACCCTGAGAAAACAGAAATATCCGATTGCAAATAATAAAAACCTTAACTTCATGAGGTTTTTCTAGCGTCCGTGAACCTCGAGTAAATGCTCCATCATTTCAGAGCTGATGGCTTCTTTCCTGTTTTTGTGTGTGCTAGTTCTTGCAATGGTGCGCTTCGTACCTTCCAACGCAAGTTTCACGAAGAGAATATTTGTCGGTGATGGTCGTCTTGTAATAATGCGACACGAACGGATTCCGCAGAAAGCAGAGTTTAAAAAGCCTACTTTTTTCTATTGACAATTTCGTTAAAGTAAATTGCGACATAAAATGGATCGGCGGAGCAAACCTTAACCTTAGTGAAATTATGACTCTATGCGAACTATTTTTTCCAAGCTTGTCTAAACTTGTCTAGGCAACAAGCCACAAATCAACCACAAATCAACAAGCCAATTATATTCGCAAGTTGGTTCATAAAAAACTTAATAAACGCTAAGGAATAGAACTTGGGAAACCCTTGTAAAGCAGACTTGTTGTTAGAATAATCGAAAAAAATGGATCTAATATCAGAAATCTCTTAAGGTGATAAAATATTCGTCCTGAGCTGTGAGGAGTAGCGAAAAGTATGCTGAGATCCGATAGGACAAAGTTTTTCCAATTAGTGTTATCAGTGGGGAAAACCAGTTAAACCCTCCTGCTCAGTTGGTCGTGAAGGCATCAACTGAATTTTCTCTTTTGAGTTTAATTCCTTGAAAAATATATCAAAAATCAATTTTCCCAAGTTTGGTTCAAAATCATCAAAAGTTTCAGTACATATTGACCAAACTATCTGTGTCCGGTGATTTTGAAATTGCATCCGCGGTGACGTTTAAGTTCCTAGGAATCCAAGTTGTGTGCAGTAAATGTCAGTTGCGCTGCATAAGCTGTAAATTTGAATAGCTAAATTTTGTAAGTTTCCTTTTGGGCTTCCTGTCTCAATAATTTTTAAGGTGAACCAAGGGAAATTATTTTCAATATCAACTTTTTCTTTTCAGTTTTTTGTGAACACGTTGAATTTCTTATAAAAGAAATTTCAAAAATTAATGTTTTTTCATTTCTTCATTCTGTAGGAATCGCACCAGATGAAGAAGATAACGAAGTAGGAGTTCTTTTTAGATCAAATGGCCAATGTCACGTTGTCCATAAAATATCGTTCGCCAGAGCTTTCACCAGGTTTGTCGCTTTTATAATCGTTAGCCTTTTTGATTTCTTCTCTTATTTCGCGAGAAAATTTTACAGCTCTTTTCAGTTCTTTGTGTTCATCAGAGCCGGACACAAGATCGTTGTACTCGAATTCTCGAGCTGTCAATCAGTCTTCCCTGTCCGCAATCCTTATCAATTTAATTCGTAAAAAGACGAGTTTCTTACCT
This sequence comes from Hydractinia symbiolongicarpus, assembly GCF_029227915.1. NCBI lineage: Eukaryota > Metazoa > Cnidaria > Hydrozoa > Anthoathecata > Hydractiniidae > Hydractinia > Hydractinia symbiolongicarpus. The sequence continues at coordinate 11,745,208 of NC_079888.1, read as the reverse complement.
TTTTGTAGGCACTCTTTTGCTGTGTTAAAATTGTTTTGTTTTTTCAGGGCTTCTAAGGAATCGTCGATGGTGTCTAGAATTTTCACAGCTGCATTATATTGTTCCTGGTCGCCTTTTTGTTGCAATGGTGCAATGGTCCACATTCCACGTTCCATTTTTTGTTTTCTTTTCATTCTGGCATCTTCGTAATGATATTGTTATAACGCTTATGAAATGATGATCCCTAGTCATTCTTACCTTGAGATATAACATTTTTTTAACATAGACCTTAACATAACATGTTAAGGTCTATCTCCCTTTTTTTAAAAAACTAAAAATGAAAACACGATTTCTTTTGCTATTGCAGAAATTTTCTTTTATAACGAATGAAATTGAAAAAAAATAGAATTATATCGTACTGGTTGCAGAGTTTTACAGTGTTTACATCGAACTGGTTTCAGGTTTTCATATCAAAGCACTTGTAGATTCTTCATATTATATCGGTTATTATTATTATTATTATTATTATTATTATTATTATTATTATTATTATTATTATTATTATTATTATTATTATTATTATTATTATTATTATTATTATTATTATTATTATTATTATTATTATTATTATTATTATTATTATTATTATTATTATTATTATTATTATTATTATTATTATTATTATTATTATTATTATTATTATTATTATTATTATTATTATCATTATTATTATTATTATCATTATTATTATTATTATTATCATTATTATTATTATTATTATTATTATTATTATTATTATTATTATTATTATTATTATTATTATTATTATTATTATTATTATTATTATTATTATTATTATTATTATTATTATTATTATTATTATTATTATTATTATTATTATTATTATTATTATTATTATTATTATTATTATTATTATTATTATTATTATTATTATTATTATTATTATTATTATTATTATTATTATTATTATTATTATTATTATTATTATTATTATTATTATTAGGATGTTCCTATTTGAAAACAGGATAGCCTGACATCCTATGTATAACGACAACCGGCAGGCGTTGGATCAATTATATTATTGTTGTTGCGCGAAATTTATATTATTGAGATTAGATCCAATAAAAAAAATTATTATTTTATTCCAAACAATATTGATTTCCTCTAACTTAAAAATAGTGATAATAATTGATTCAATAATTATTATTGGTAATACGTTGATCCAATTATTATTTCCAACCGCGGAAACAAATTGCCGTTTGACGATATCGGATAGCCTGCCATCTCTAATTTTTTTCACATATGGCAAGAGAAAATGTTTACTGTATTGGGTATCAGCAGTTTTGCGCCGGAATCGTGGAAAAGTCTTTTGCAAGTCAATAGACAGGGAAAGTCTTTGTTAGCCCCTTGATTATTGTTTTCTTGCGCTTTAGGTCTATGAAACCTATGTTTTTATAAAATTACCGATCAATTATATCTTGTGTATTTTTTAATGCAACGATGCGTTTCCTTTTTATTAGGACGCTGACCCACCCCTGTGTAAAAACCCGCATGAATTTGCCCTTCACATATATATCCCTGCATTTTATGCTTGCTTGTCCGCCTGTCATCATGAACAAAGAAATTACTGATCGGATAGTCTAAAATAACGCAGTGGTGCAACCGTTTCTAACACAGATAGACAACGTATATTATTGTTATAGAGAGGATTTCGGTTTGGCGATTAATGATTTTCCATTTTACTAAGGCCCAGTATAAACGACTTATTTTCAAGTTAAGGAGAGAAAATGTTCCCAAGTACTACAGGAACGAGAAACCGTTCGAAATATTCTGTTCAATTATGAAGACTTCAATTGACAAGATACTTATCCTATTTGGTATGGAAAGTCGCCGCGCCGGAATTATTTACATCAGTAACTGCTGCCTGAGGAGGAGAGGATGAAATTACTTTTTGGAGTAGAAAAAACCTGTACGAACATACTTTGGAGAACAAAAAAAAATCATTTTGCTGGCCACAGCACTGACATAATTATTAGTGTACAATGACGAAATTTACATTTTCACCGGAGGAGATTAATATAAAAGAGTAAATCATTGGGAATTTTTAACCATGGGCTTCTTAGCTTTGCTGGATGTGAGCAAGCTGTTACTGTTTGTAGTTGCTAGCATTACATTTTCTTATCGATAATCGACATTCGTTGTTGGAATTTTATTTCACAGTTTTCATCAAAAAGGTGAAGAGCTAAATTATATTAAAAGTGAAGAAGTTTTAAAACGATGTTAAAATAGCGGAAGGTATAACTAAACATTGAAATTTTAGGGAAATTCCTTTGAATCAATAAGATTGACGCAGTATCAAGTATCAAATAGCATTATCAAAAACAAACTATAAGCATAAATAAACTATAAAGCTATATGTATTATGAAATTCACCCTTTTTTTCTTTGTAGATTTTTCTCTCGTAATTTATTCGAGTGCGCAACTGAACGAAGGTGTACTTCTCGAACAACCCACATGATTCTAGATGAGTCCTCACTCTGTTTTCATCTAAGCTTCCACCTTTAATTAGTTCTTTTCCATGCATTAAAATTAATTTTAAATCATGTTTCGGAAACAGTGATTTTCGCTTCATGGCACACGGTGGTGTTTTTCGGTACGCAACTTGTCATAAACCTGTCTAGGTGACGCAGTTAGAGTTGGTACAGCTGCGCATTTTTGTTTTACCTCCGACGAACTCACATCATTATTGACAGGAAACACCTCTTTCAGCTCTTTAATCTCTTGTTCTGACCACACTTTTCTTTTGCTTTCTTGTCTAGCTGCTTCGTTTGACTTGTCAGCTTGGAAAAGTTCTTTAACTGCTGTTGACCCAACCAAGGAAGACTTCTCCATATTTCTTAGGAAATAGTGTTCCTCTGCTGTCCTCATGCTGTGTGTCATCAACGTGGCGGCATCTTTTAAATTACAGCTTTCCGATTCTCTTAATGCTGTGCTAACAGACTTCCGAATTATATTTGCTGAAAGATTTTTTGGAGGACATTTATCATTAAAATTACCAACTCTGTCCCACTGAGGATGAAGACGTTTACTAATGTCCTCAGGTGACACTTTCTTTCCTGACCAACTCAAAAATACATACTCGCATTTTGGTGAAGTTTGTGGTCTGGCAAATTTCACGTATGTTGTCAAGAAATCAAATTCTTCTTCATTAAGGATAATTTTAGCTGGGCCATAGGTGTCAAGTGTTTTATGGTCCCAAACATTTATTACACATTTTCCATCAAGCTTCGCTGCCCTATAATATTCATTCATTGTGAGGTTGGCCGTCACACCAGATCAATCACAGCATATAAATAATCTCTTCGGCGCAATACTCCGTCTGAGTTAGATTATATCCTATGTCTTCCTTTAAAAGTTTTAGTATGGCTTCACCCTTTTTTGCTCCCTTGTTACTGTTAAGGTATCTTCCTACTTGCTCCTGATCAATGAGCATTTCTCGGTCGTCTGTCATCTGCTCAAATTTTACCAATTTCTCTTGCACTTTAAAAATTTTTCTCCACTACCGCAATTTTGAAATAAACGTTGTAATGTCTTGATGACTGCTGTTCATTACTTCTTTTTCCTCAGCGATAAAAATTTGCAAAAGTCTATTAGACTATATAAATACTTTTTGATACTGGTTGTTTTTTTCCGTTTCTTGACAGTGCTTTGTAATGTATTTATCCCGAAAATCATTACCTCCATTTCTAAAAACGACGCTTAGGTCATCCTTTACTTCCATAACACGAAATATACGTCGTATTTCAATCGCAATCGTCAGGTAAACTGCCCTACGTTTTCTCTGTCTATCAGGGCCGATCCTATAACATATGAAGTCTGTAACCAAAGTTTTCACGTTACTAGCAAGGTTATATATTACAGATTCGTTCTTTTCATCAACAGGCTCAAATTCACTTTCCTCACTTTCACTTTCCTTACCAAAAGAACTAGATTCGTTTGTGGTGTTGCATGCAGTGTTTTCAACAACGATCATTATTCACTGGAATCTGAACAGATTGCACGAAACATTCCTCTACGTCATTTTCGTTCGCCTTTTGTTGTAACTGTTTAATAGGTGCAGTTGAAGTTGATACAGTGCTTTCCAATGTTCTATTTAAAAATACTTTGCCTTGTATAAAAGGGGCGTCTACCTTGGGTGCCTGTTTCAGCAAATGATAATATAAAGGACCTTTTGGGATATTGTGTTGTTTCATGACGTGATCAGGTAGGTTTGTCCTCACCATCATGCAATTTTTAACAAAACACATTCTCTTGCGATGATAGTTCGGAGTTTTTTTATCAATTTTACTTAATTTTTCGTTGCCTGTTATTGGTGTGCTACTAAAAAACTGACTAGAGGCTGGTGCAGCACTTTCCCAGCTCCACTTATGCTTTTGCCTTAAATGTCTTGTGATGTAAGTCTGTTCAACATCACACACAGGGCATTTAAACTTTCGATTGGTCCTTCTTCACTACCTGTTTTATTCTGTTCTCTCTTTTTTCTTCTTTTGACCCAAGCAGCAGCTCAATATTGTTATGAGTATAAGATTTACTTGAATCGTCATAAACCTTGGTATTACAAAAAACGATTTGAGAATTCTTCTTAGTGGTATCTTCGTTAGAGTTTCTAGCCTGCAATTTTCCTTTCTTTGAATCAGTAACTGCAAAGTCGACCTAGATATTGATGACATTATTATTTTAAGACTTGTCAAGCACCCATACCAACGTCTTTAATAAGCGACTATAGGAAAGGCGCAATCTTCAATAAGCGTCATAATTTTCTGAGTACACATTTTTTTCGCTCCTGACCATTATGATTCGATTGGATTGACTTACAAGTGAATTTTTGGTTACCGTAATGCTTCGAATATATTGTCCTCTTCCCTCGAATAGACGCTCTCCTTTTCAGTCATTTTTCAAATAAACGCCCCCTCTACTAGACACCCCCTCTAACATAAGCCCCTCCCTCATAAGGGGGCGTTTACTCGAGACGATAGTAAAAGTATATGAAAAAATCAATAACTGTTATCGTTTTGGTATTTTATTTGAAATGAAATTTTATTGGTTCTATTCTAATATAAAAATTTCATAAATACAACTAAATACAATCTCTCATATTTGATACATCGGTAAAATAAGGAAATTTTCTATAAATAACAGCTGCTGCATCCCGTTTCAATATGGAACCAAAGCGTGTGAGAGAATGGAAAAATGATATTAAGCAAATTAACTTAACAAAATTGAACAAGCTAGGTCTTGAAGGTGGAGGGAGAAAATGCGTAGATGAAAATTGGACGCAGTAGCCGCTTTTTGTTTTTTTTAATTTTTCTTGAACTTCTAAACTGAGCTTCAAAGGCTTTAAATAATTAGAACTTTTCCGCCATGGTAAATACTTTCCTTTATCACCGTAATCGTATCGAAGCTCTTCGTTTACGTCGACATCTTTACTTGCGACTAAGCATATCTGTGGCATTTCACCATCATGCTTTATTACCATTCGACAGTTCGAAAAACATTGCGGTGAGTCGTTGACGTATCTTGCCATGCAGTTAGAATTTGTCGCATTGACGCAAAGTTTATTATTTTTGTCAGAGAAATAAAAAAGGTATCTGGATGAAATATTTTCTCCGTACTCTTTTGCGAGATCATCTGCTTCCGTCGCACTAACTAAACTTCCTTTGTAGCTGAGCAAAGCATCTCCGTTTTTGAACCACTTTGTTGCAAAGACACCATAGCCTGATAAAAAGAATTAAAAAATTAGTAAACAGCTTCTATACCAGATCAATAGATATAATCTTGCGTATCATAATTCCTCAATTTTGTAGATATTTGCTAAAAATAATAAACTTAATCGACTGCCTGAGGTTGATCCGTCACCAGTCGGTTAGGGCGCAATATTTTCCTCGATATCATTCCGATTTTTTCGTATGGTGTGAAATTTTCGTGCCATTTTATCTATTGTTTTCGCGGTCAAAACAACGGTACTCTTTGGATTAGAGAAGTCATTTTCACTCACTCAGCATGAATGTTTGAGATAAATATTTCCATCAGTTGCTACCTAGGGACGATTTCTCGTCGATGATGATTAGTTGTTATCGGCGAAAGTAACACAGTTGGGCAAGTTCACGCGTGTCGGTTGCTATTGATTGACATATTAACTCATTCTATTTAAACAAAGGCGGTCGCATATAGTTACTAGTACCGTGACACCGTATTAGTAACTATATTGATACTTTTGATATTTATATTTAGCGCCATAATTGAGCCTTTTATTAGAGCGCGATTTTGTTAAAAAAATTAAAAATTTATGCGCCTTTTTAATAAGATATAGCGTTTATTTGGTGCATTGTTTGCTTGGCTGAAAATTAAAAAAAATCCACAAAATCCTTAACGTCCTTGGCGTGAATAAGAGATAAAAAAATAAGGCTTAATTATAGAACTCCAACGACGAAAATCATTGTTATATCAAAACATTCGAAACAGATACACGGGTCTTTTAAAGAATGGGCGTGGCATACCACCGACTGGAAAGTTTTTAAACTTTTTTGGGTCGGCTACTAATTGTTACTAAGTTAAAGTATGTCCGAAGGTCATTTCCCCCTCCTTTCCCTCTTCCCATCTCCTGTCTGACCTGAATAATGTTAAAGAAAAAATCAAATATTAAATACTCACCGATTACTGTGTCGATTTGATGCAAAGTAAATCCGTGGCCATCTTCAAGGGCTTCCTCCCAATCGCGTACCAAAAATCGATTATCCTGCATGAACATGAATTATTATGTTTTTTACTTTTCCATATAAAGCCTAGAACATTTTCAACATACCTTCGGTATTTTATATTCCTTTTATTTTCAAGGTTACCTCTGTGTAATTTTACAGACTTTAAAAACTGGATGATGACACAATGGTTACTTAGATGTATATAATTTTATTACCTTTTTCCACTTAGGAGGTTTTGAGGTAAACAACCAAAGATCATATTAAAATACCTTGTGTATCAATGTAATGTGCAGTAAAAGTATATAATAGTAACTCTTGGAGCAACATATATTGCGGGAGTAAATTCCTACACACGGGTGAGAACGCAGTGACTTTGGGTTGGTAATTATTTGCATAATTGCAAATTGCTCTTTTGACTCGATAAACTCGTACCCAAACTGATAAACTTTTAATCTTAATAATAAAATCGGATAGTCTGACATCTTCACGCACATTCCTCATTTGACTCGACAAACTCGTACCCAGACTGATAAACTTTAATCTTATTAATAAAATCGGATAGCTTGGCATCTTCACGCAAATTGCTCTTTTGACTCGACAAATTCGTACACAGACTGATAAACTTTTAATCTTAATAATAAAATCGGATAGCCTTGGCATCTTCACGCAAATTGCTCTTTTGACTCGACAAACTCGTACCCAAACTGATAAACTTTAATCTTATTAATAAAATCGGATAGCTTGGCATCTTCACGCAAATTGCTCTTTTGACTCGACAAATTCGTACCCAGACTGATAAACTTTTAATCTTAATAATAAAATCGGATAGCCTGGCATCTTCACGCAAATTGCTCTTTTGACTCCACAAACTCGTACCCAGACTGATAAACTTTTAATCTTAATAATAAAATCGGATAGCCTGGCATCTTCACGCAAATTGCTCTTTTGACTCGACAAACTCGTACCCAGACTGATAAACTTTAATCTTATTAATAAAATCGGATAGCTTGGCATCTTCACGCAAATTGCTCTTTTGACTCGACAAATTCGTACCCAGACTGATAAAATTTTAATCTTAATAATAAAATCGGATAGCCTTGGCATCTTCACGCAAATTGCTCTTTTGACTCGACAAACTCGTACCCAAACTGATAAACTTTTAATCTTAATAATAAAATCGGATAGTCTGACATCTTCACGCACATTGCTCATTTGACTCGACAAACTCGTACCCAGACTGATAAACTTTTAATCTTAATAATAAAATCGGATAGTCTGACATCTTCACGCACATTGCTCTTTTGACTCGACAAACTCGTACCCAGACTGATAAACTTTAATCTTATTAATAAAATCGGATAGCCTGGCATCTTCACGCAAATTGCTCTTTTGACTCGACAAATTCGTACCCAGACTGATAAACTATTAATCTTAATAATAAAATCGGATAGCCTGGCATCTTCACGCAAATTGCTCTTTTGACTCGACAAACACGTACCCAGACTGATAAAGTTTTAATCTTAATAATAAAATCGGATAGTCTGACATCTTCACGCACATTGCTCTTTTGACTCGACAAACTCGTACCCAGACTGATGAACTTTTAATCTTAATAATAAAATCGGATAGTCTGACATCTTCACGCACATTGCTCTTTTGACTCGACAAACTCGTACCCAGACTGATAAACTTTTAATCTTAATAATAAAATCGGATAGCCTGGCATCTTCACGCAAATTGCTCTTTTGACTCCACAAACTCGTACCCAGACTGATAAACTTTTAATCTTAATAATAAAATCGGATAGTCTGACATCTTCACGCACATTGCTCTTTTGACTCGACAAACTCGTACCCAGACTGATAAACTTTTAATCTTAATAATAAAATCGGATAGTCTGACATCTTCCCGCACATTGCTCTTTTGACTCGACAAACTCGTACCCAGACTGATAAACTTTTAATTTTAATAATAAAATCGGATAGTCTGACATCTTCACGCACATTGTTCTTTTGACTCGACAAACTCGTACCCAGACTGATAAACTTTTAATCTTAATAATAAAATCGGATAGCCTGGCATCTACACGCACATTGTTCTTTTGACTCGACAAATTCGTACCCAGACTGATAAACTTTTAATCTTAATAATAAAATCGAATAGCTTGACATCTTTTGCCACATTAATCTTATATCTCCACATCAGATTCACTAAGATTAAAATTCGGGCAATGGCTTTAATGTCCCACTATAAAGTATAATTTATAATTCCCCCGGTACAGGTTAAAAGCCTCACAGACTTTCTGTGCTCTCAGGCTATGCATCTTACAAATAAATGCACACGTAGACACACAAAGACACAAAATACTTCTTACTCAAAAATACTGTGCTTTCACTTTACTTCTAAAACGTTGATGATGGTAATGTACTTTCAAAATATCAATAATATTTAATTTTACGCCAATATCGTGATCACTGTTTGCCTTTTATAAACATCCCCCAATATCAATTACAATTTTTCACTACGCTGTCGTTGGGTCATCTAAAGTATCTGGTCAAGTTTTATTGTTTTTCATCATATAGTAGTTTTAACATTTAATCCTTTTATTGTATATATCGATCGTTATTTATGAGTATATAAAGTTTGTAATTATAAATTTGTAACTTGGTTTGGTGGTCATTTTTACCTATTAGATATTATCCTATCGAAATGGTCTCCAGTCTATTAGGACAAATAAATAAATGAATATTTACTTACTTACTTAATTCAGGATAGTCTGGTATTTACACTAAATTCCCTTTTAATCTTAATACTAAAATCGGATAGCCTGACATATTTTTTAATATTTCTCTCATAACTCAACAAACTCGGTACACAGACCTACAATGTTTTATTATTTCTAACAGATTTGTGTTTCCATTATCAAAAAGTGAAGAAGAGCCCTGGGGAGGAGGTTGACATTTTGTGTTGTGATTAGCAGTATGATTTTACTAATTTTGCGTTAACGCGGCGAGTTGCCGTAATTGATCACCGCGGTTAAAATAGAAAATAAAATATGATAATGCTATGGCCGCGAATTTTGCAAACTAGAGACTTTTGATTTCGATGATTGAATTTGTTTCATCTACAAATATTGAGAAAATATTATAGTTGTTTATATCTAGGTCTCAATATTTTGTATAGCTACATTATATGTTATTTAACTATTATATGTTTCGCTACTGCGGTTATCATTTTGCGTGACAAACAGACGTATACAGCTATTATAAAGAAGCAGGGGAGCTTTAAACGCCGGGATCAGCCACAAGTAGCTGTGTGACACTTCGTGGAACGCCCAGTAAAGTACTTAATAAGACCCGCAGAGTTGAGCGCTTCAGTATAGGAATGAAGTAAAGCACACACAAAATTATGGTGTTTTATTCTCCCACAATTTTAGCTGAAATAAAAACACAGTTTACAACCCGTTGGTACACCGTCATGGAAAAAACAGTTGACCAACCTTTTATATTTTTCAGAATATACTCAAAGCTGAGCAGTTAGGTAAAAAAAGAGGTAAAAAATGCCGCGCATAAAATTTATCGCAACTTCGGTTAAATAGAAACACAGGAAATAGCCTGTCGTTAACAATGGGATGAGCGCTTGGTACAGGTATACTGTCTCGAACATGCTATATGCAAAATATATACCATTTTCCAAAAAATTATATCCTAACAGCCCGTCGTTGCTCCGTCTAGCTAAAAAATCACTCAGCAATTTTTCTTTGTGGAATATATTTTCATGACTGTTATAAAAGTTGTAGTTACTTAACGTGGCTACGTGCCTCAGCTTTTCACATGCCTACATGCCTTAATTTTTGTGTGATAATTCTTTTTGTTGGATACTCCTCGTTGTTGCTAAAGAATCCAGTAGTAGGCGTTGTTAGTCTACTCTGAGTCAATGGAAAATCACGTGTTTTTTGTTGTTGTTGATACTTCAATGGGACCTTCACAATCTTTTTAAAAGCCTTGAACAGCAAAATTTCAACGCCTTAATTTTAAAAGGATTCATCTTTCGCAAAAATTATTTCCCTTAATTTCCCAATTATTTCGAATCGTGAAGGTTTATTAATGAAATCCCAATTACCGCAGAAGCACTAGGGCACGTAAGTACATAAAGTACGTTGCGAAAATAAGGCGCGTAGACACATAAAGCACGTAACCACGAGGGCACGTAAGGCACGTAATTTAGCAGACCCTGTACATGGCTAGAGAACGAGATGATATACAATCCCGATCGATATTAATACTTTTTTTCCGGTCCTTTTAGTCATCGCAATCTCTTGTAGGCAAAATTATGTTATACATCTGGAACTCCGTTATCTCAAATTTTCGTTTTGTGGAACTATTTTTCCGGTCCTTTCAGCTCACAGGACGTATATTTATAACAGTATTTTTTACTGATATACTCATCCTGTATATAAATTCAGAAATAAAAATAATAATAATAATAATCATTTTATTACGAACTGGATATAGCCTAGAGAAAGCAGAGTAATACTTTAAGCTTTTTTGGAAAGAAGTAAGTTTAGTAACAATCACATACTACTATCAATATATATATATATATATATTTCTTTTTTCTGTTCCTCGTTTTCGGCTAAACGAGTATTTTATCTCGAACTTCAGAAGGTCTTCGACGCTCGATAACTCGACTATCCTTTATCTCAAACTTTCGACGTCCTAAACTTTTTTATCAGTTCCCTGAGAGTTTGGGTCGACCGTATTTATTTTAACACGTGGTATTAAGAAGAAAAAAAGTACAAAAGGAGATCGACAAACCTGACACCACCACTTTCAAACCAAAATGGCCTTCGTTACATGTTTTCGTTTTTTTCTTTTTCTTTTGATTCTACCTTAATTCTGTAAACAAAATCCGCAAAAATCGCGTTCTGCGGAAATTTTCCGAAATAAAGCTGCGGCGCATCTTTTTCGAACAAAATACGACTATTATTAAAGAGACTAGTCGTTAGCCCGTGGAAAAATCCACATGTCCGTCCGTCCTTTAAATTTACCAATCCCGACACATTGGATAAAATTTATCGCATTTGATATTCGTGTTTCCGTAGCACGATTTTCTAACTCAGCGGAGCGTTTGAGCAGAGACAGACAAATTACGGCTAGACTAGTCAGTCCTCAACACAATGTTTTCGTGTGGACAGACAGACCCTTATTAAGATAGGGAGCATAGACTTACAGCCTTTGATCTGAAAAGTAATAGTCACCATGAATTGAATTGTAGTCTGTAATAAAAGGCATTAAACATATTCGTAACATGTCGGGATCACCATTTAACCTAAAAATATGCTGACAAGCTTAACTGATCTGAAAGTTTTTTAGAAATTATGCACTGGCACTAAACAAATAATTTTGTTACATTAGTTGTATATATTCTGTTTGTACTCAAATTATTCATTTTTGATTTTTACGAATTAGAGTCCCGGAATCTCAATCATTACGATATGATCACCACGCTTTAACTGATGGAATTTTTTGTCCGTATTTTATATACATGTTGACCATTTCAGTTAAGTGCAAAGAAGTTATTTCATATTAAAAGAAATTCCGTAATGCTACATCTGGTGTGCGTCACCGAGTAACATAGTTTCATTTTTGTCAGGCAACCCAAAATTCTCTGTTTACACGTCCTTGCCACGCCAAAAAATTGCATTACATTGCGTTGTAAAAACATAAATAAAAGTGCCAATTTTCCGAAATTTTAAAGACGTACAAACTGTCTAACAAACTAAAGTTTTACACAAAAATCTTCAAATATAGCTACTGAAATTCACAAAACTAAAAAGCATTAAAGAAATCAAAAATCTACTGTTTCTTAGACTGTTTTGGTTTCGCCATCATTATTTTTCACTCGCTAGAAGTCGTAGTTTTTTCTTGACGTCACGTGGTTTATGCTTACCGAACACGGCGTCCTTTTAAGAAAAATTTAGGTTAGGCAGAGAAATCTTATAATTTTTACAACCCTGGGTTTTGGGTTGTGAAACGGTCCCGACTCTGGTACAGACCTGTTCAACTGGTCTGTACCAGAGTGATGCTCGTATCACCGTCTGAATGTTAGAAAAAATACAGATGCCCTGCTTGATTTTTTCACAAACTCGTAGCCAGACCGATAACATGTTAATCTTAGTAATAAAGGTGGATAGCGTAACATCTTTTCACGCATTGATTCTATATCTCTGCAGAAGAGTCGTGCCCAGACATTATGAATTCTATTTTAAATAACTCCTTTGGTGCATTACTCTTATAACTTGACAAACTCGTACCCAGACCGACGACATTTTAATCCTAGTAATAAATTCGGATAGCCTGACATTTTTTCGCACATTGCTTATATATCTCAGTAAACTCGTACCCCAACCGACATAATTCAATTTTAAGTAATAAATTCGGATAGCCTGACATCTTTTCGCATATTACTCTTATAACTCGACAAACTCGTACCCAGACCGACGATATTTTAATCCTAGTAATAAATTCGGATAGCCTGACATTTTTTCGCACATTGCTTATATATCTCAGTAAACTCGTACCCCAACCGACATAATTCAATTTTAAGTAATAAATTCGGATAGCCTGACATCTTTTCGCATATTAATCTTACAACTCGACACACTCGTACCCAGACCGATAACATTTTCAACTCACCAATAAATTCGGATAGCCCGCTATGTTTTTGCACATTGCTTTTATAACTCAGCAAACTCGTACCCTGACTGTTTTGCTAATATAATTGAAAACTAGTACCCAGGCTGACATTGTTTCAATCTCTGTAATAAAACGCCAGTTCCGTGTGTCTGTCTGTCATTTTTGCAAAGTGGATTATTATATTCACTACTTTCTTTGATAAAGTCTATAAAACATCACCTATAAATTTGTTCTGTAAAGTACTAAACTTTGATGTTAACATAATGTTGACGTCAAAGGAAAGTATATTAATTAATGAAGCAATTACATTCCACCTAAAACTTTAAGGCCAAATAACTTGGAAATTTTTCACCGCGTGGGTAACTAAGGACCACCTTGGAGCAATTTGGGTAAGTTTCCCAAGCCTGGGTCCCCAATCCGTTTCGGAAGAGACGGGTCGATGACGTCATCAGAAAATATACAAATTTCTTAAAATAATTTTTTGCATATTTGTTCGTTTTTGCTGAGGTCAGCAAAATGTTTAAACCCTCATATCTCCTTAAGTGTTTGTCCAAAACAAATGATCCTATACATTATTTAAATCAGCTATTCAAGCTCTACACCATAAAGGCAACAAGTAAACAAATTTCCAAGAAAAAACATTTTGTCTCTTGACAGATCCTAGCTGACGTCATCAAAATTTAAATAACGGTCCCATTTTCGTTATCCTGTCTAAGTGGATTTTTCCACAGGCTTTATCGACTAGTTCAAATACTAATTTTAGACCTTCTTGTTTTTTAATGATGTTGGAAGACCTGCAAAATTTTGTATATAGTCTGTATATTATATTACAGAGGCCTGTATATTATTATACAGACCACTGCTTTTAACAAACAATAAAAAGTTCTATCGGGAGTGTGATATAAAGATAAATAATCATTCCGTTACAGTGATAAAAGTTCAATAAACTATAAAAATATTGTAAGAGTTTTTTCTTTATTCTCTTCTTCTTTTGCAGATATGACTTTCTCGTAAAACAGCATTAAGTTTTTCTAAAATATAAAATCATCTATCAAAATCTGGACAAAACTAAACACTATGCAGTGACGCACTTTGTATGTTTCATGGTGTCATATAAAAGAGTTTTGATAAATTAGCGTGTTGTAATATATTTATACGTTATACATACCTTGAACCTATAAATTAGATCCATTTCTTTAAATTTATAAATTACATCGGTATACTTGTGCTGTCATTAGAGAGCTTCAATTTACACTAAGGTGCCACCATTTACCTGGATACATAAACATGTGCTAAAAAATCACATTGAAATGTGATTAAACATTGTTTTTAACTACTCCACAAAGCAGTTTGTGTACACTCTTACACAGGTGCAGTAGGTGAAAAAAAAGTTACTCCATACCTGAAATATCGATAATCCCCAGATTGCACATATTCTTGCCTTTTTCATTTCAGTGCTTCCCATCAGGTAATATTATGAACTCTAAAGTGAAATTGTTTAGAAATATGAGAGGTTTAAAAAAATTTTTAACCATGCTTTCACAGAAAATTGCCCACAATTAAGGACACTATCAATCCAATTTAACAATTTAATTTTCAAATTGTCAGTTTTCTTAATCATTGCTTAGTGTGATATATACAACTACCTTTTTGCTCATTAAAAGAAAACATGCATCCAATTTTTAGATAAACAGTGTTGATGAGAAAATTTGAAAAATTAGATTGATCGTGTAATACTCCGAAGTTTTGTGAAGAAACACTGCTACACATACAATAATAGGAAAGATACGCATAAAGAATTTCAGAAATTACTTATACACACTTTTTTGTAATAAATCATTTTTTAAGAATATATATATATATATATATATATATATATATATATATATATATATATAAGCAATTTATAAGTATTTGTAAGTTCTTGTTAGATTATCTAGGTAGAATTTTCCAGACACTTTTCAAATATTTGCAATAATTTTTTTACAATGCACTACAAGAATATGTTAAAAAAATAATTCGAAATAAGAAAATTCTAGCAGTTTTCCAAGTGAAAGGACAAAAAAATTTCAAACTTAAACAATTACTAATAAAACCTTAACAAAACACCCTGCTTTTCTACCAGTAGAAGAAATAGTACTAGCAGATCCTATATTATGCGTAATCAAAGCTTATCAAGGTCTATAATTACTGGACAAACTTTCCATAATTTATAAACAGACACAAAATGATAATATTTTAACAATATCTACAAAGTTTCTGTTACTGTTTTACTGTCACAGTATATACAAATTGTTTTGACAAAGTAAAACATTTTATCACTTAAATTACAACTGAGTTAAAACTTTTATCCCAAAGTAAAAGAAATTAAGAATGTAGTAAAAAAATTGACAAGAAGAATTCTCAAAAAAATTAAGAATATTTTGCCTATGCTTAGTTTAAATATATCTGGAACTTCATCGCAAACTGCGTTTTGACAAGCTTTAGAATAATCTCTTTTTCACAATTAAACGATATAGGTCATATATGTGATTGAGCATCCTGAGACTCATTTCCTAAACATGAATATATATCAAAAATATAACTTCAGCAAACAGACAAATAGTGAACTATTTTTCTTATGTGGTGCTTTAGGAGCATTGTAACAGAATTAGTGTAACAGAATTAGTTTAGAAATTTAGGCATATTTAAAGAGGCAGACAAGATAACTGGCACATGATAGTCAAAGCCCTGAATAACATATTATCGTAATTATATTTATTGTGAATCATATAGCTATAGTTTCAAAAGTATGAAATGATTTAAGATAATGCTTAGCTAGCTATCTAGATTCGTGGATGTGCAGGTTAGAATTTTCTAATTTTTCCAGATCAGTCATGAAAAAGAACAGCTAGCTAAAGCTACAGAGCACACCTTTCGACTTGCTAACCTTGTTTAATAAAGTTAAATTTCTCTAAAGCACAGGGCTGTGCTATCTAGCTACAGACAAGAGGGTCATTATTAGCTATATATTTATTTTTTAAACAATTGTCAAGTTATCACAACACCAGGCACCTATAAAGTTACACACTCAAACTAACATAGCAATAAGTCTTGTATTTTTAACTTCAATGTAGCTAGCTATATATATTTAATAGTACCATAACAACAACTCAATATGTATGTTTAGATAATCACGTAATTAGGACTAATACAGCTATTAGTTTAGAAAAACTTTAGTCTCCGTATAACCTATATGATTAGCTAGCTAATCATATAGGTTATACTTAGCTTATTAAACAAGCATCCTCTTACAGAGATGGTCCGCCAGACTGTCAACCATTATTAAACACAAGTGGAAATGTTAACGGCGGCCGACAAGGATGGCAGGCTATCCTATGAAGATGGCAGGCTATCCTATGAAGATGGCAGGCTATCCTATGAGATGGCAGGCTATCCTACGAGATGGCAGGCTATCCTATGAAGATGGCAGGCTATCCGAAAAAGATGTCAGGCTATCCTAAATCCAATTAGGAACATCCTTATTATTATTATTATTATTATTATTATTATTATTATTATTATTATTATTATTATTATTATTATTATTATTATTGAAATTATTTATTCTTTATTTCCTATTGGTACTGCTTTCATAGAGGGTCCTGAGAAGGAGGTCCTAGTGCATTCAAAGCTCCCATTTGGGCTACGAAAGTCGTGCAAGCACAGCAATCGCTAAACTAGACAACTGCTTAAGATATTAAACCTATTCTCATGCTAAACAGAAAGGATAGATTTACACTTTTATAGTCTCTAGCATGAGTCGGCCGGAGTTTGAATCCAAGACCTGCACTGGAAGCGATCGCTCTAACATAAGGCTACCAGTCAGTTGGAGAGTTACATTTGTTGTCTACTGTAGTGTATATTGACTAACCTTTATTCTCATTGCAGTGTAAACAGTATTGTGATTGGCCTTCATGCATTTAATCAAACCTTTATTCGTATTATTTGTTTGCCTTACCCAACTTTAACATGGCACTGCAACTGAATACTTTTACCTACGTGGACCAAATTTTCTCGTCTGAAGCAAAGAAATATGCAAAACATTTTTTGATAATAGATATGAAACATTTAAAAGACATTACCATAACTGTCCTTGTAGAGATTATGGCTATATTTCTTCATACCCAAGCGCTATTTATACTGTCTTCTGCCACAACTAGTACAGCTGAACCATCTGCATTTCAATATAAACAACCCGTGGCAATAAAACAACTTTCACCTGAAATTTCTAGATGATGTCGTGGTTGGGTGGGGGCCATAAGAGATCAAGCAGATTCTCAATCTAATGCATCCACAAGCCATGTTGCAAGAATATGCAAGTACCAACGGAACAAAAAAAACCGTTTCGTCTACAGCAAATAACCACTCCCAAACAGTCGTTACAAACCTGTCCTGGTTGTGGAAACCATTTCACGGAACACGTGGATCCAATAATCGTGCCATGAAATGCCTAGCTTGATGAACGACTTGCAGCTTCTGCAGCAAACACACTTACTTTTCCATTCCTTGCCGTCAGACAGCATATGCCAATAGCCTTAACGCATGTCTATTATGACCCAATCAGTGATCTGTTTACTAGGTATTACCATTTACCAAGGTATTCCAGCAGGCGGCACTCCTATGACTGTCCATGCTCACCAAGGTACAGCTACCAACATAAACATTTTTCCTCATAGTGGCGCAAACCTATGCTAGCTGTAACCAGACATTTTCTTCAACTTAAGCTCTGACCATCACAATTTCAGGGCAATCCCACTGACATGTCTCAATCATTGCAACCATCTTTCCATCTGAACCTACCAAGTTTCCATACCCTTCAACTGCCGAAAATATCTCCAAACTAGAAACTTATCTCCGTAACCAGTTTGCGTCAACTGCATTCAATTTCCAGCCATGAACTCACCACCAGCTAACTAAAACCCACTTAAAGCCAAATGTAGTACCTTACGCCCGCTATACTGCAACGCTAGTCTCGATCGAGATGTTCAACGAAGCATAATTGCTGAAGTACCAGTTGGCACCCCTGTCACATTTTTCAGTCCGATGGTCATTGTAACCAAGAAAGATGGTACTCCAAGGCGTACTATTGCCTTCCAAAAGCTTAACTTACAATTTCTTAGGAAAATCCATTACACCCAAACACTATTTATCCTTGTGTCAAAAATTCCAGCAAACTCCTAAAACACAGTCATTGATTCTGTGGATTGATAACATGCAATTGAACTTAATAAAGAGCGTCAACCCCTTACCACCTTCATCACCGCATGTTAAAGGTACCATTGTCGGCGAATGCCACAGGGATTCCTAGCTGTAGAGGATGCTTATTTCAAACGGTATGATGAACTTATTAAAAAGGTACCCTGCGAGTTAAAAATAGTTGACGATACTCCTTTACAAAATACATTCATCGAGATTGCTTTCTATCATACTTTGGAGTACTTAGCTCTTGGTGGAAGCAATGGAGTCGTTGTAAATGCTTCTAAATTCAAGTTCTGTTGTGAGACTGTCGAATCTGCAGGATTCTTTGCCATCACATTTGCTACGGCACCTTCTGCTAGAATCCTTAGTGCCATCAAAGACTTCCCGATCCCGACAGACATTTCAGGGGCAAGGCTATTTGGAATCGTACATTTTACTAAAACGATAACCTTAAAACCTTTTAGGAGGTAAGGTCACATCATTAGTGTAGGAAGGTATCCCATCCTTTCACATGTCAAAGAAAATCTGCAAATAGATTGGAGCAAGGAAGCCAATGTGCCACCTCAGTATGCTGTTACGATAGTTGGCAGCTCATATATGCTAGTTTACGCTTTCTTTCATCATCCGAAAGCAGATACTCTCCAACTGAAGGTCCCTACAAAACTCCAGCAAGTTTAGTCTTAACTGCAAAGACTTTATGTTGGCCGTGACCACAAACCACTTCTAGGAATATTAAAGAGAACTCAACAATGTGTCAAACTCTCGACTGCAAAACGTGAAAGAATTCACTTTGCGTTAGAGGTGCAGAATTATATAATTTCCGTGGCCGTGATAAATTTTCGAGTTACAAATGATTTAAGAAATCCTGAGATTTTACCTTCTATTGCATCCATTCAAGGGGTTCCTTTGGATACCCCTATTACAGTACTCAGCTAATTCTCAAGTTCCTCGGCATCCACAAACTGGCTGGATCAATCACAATAGAGAACTTAAAAGAGGCTGCCTCTTTAATCAGGAATACCAATCAGTTAATCAGGAATACCAATATCAAGATAATTTAACTGGGTTTGCCTCAACGTCGAAACCAAGTAGAACCATTGCATACTCGGTCATTCTGGGGAGTTTTCACCGTCTTACTATAGCAAATGGGTTCATCATGGTGCACCATTATATCATAATACCCAAAATCCAACAAAGCAAATCCTGGAAACCTTTCATGCAGCCAAACTAGGTCTCAGTGGTATGAAGTTCAAGGCCAATCACACTGTGTAGTGGCCTGGCATGCGCGTACAAGCTAGGAGCTATCGACAAACATGTGCAGACTGCCTTTAACTTGCTCATAGTCAGCCAGCCAAGTCAGTAGTCCCCACTCCCGCTCCTGAACTTCATGCAAATGCGTACTTATCTGTGGGTTTGTGTTTAGTCCTTGTCCGAAGAAAATGCAGAGATTTATTTATCCCATATGGTGCACCCGAAGAAATAAGCTCATATTGTGAGCCACCTAATTTCAAGAATTTTTGCAGGCATGGGAAGTCAAACACTGTATTTCCTCTGTATCATACCCACAATCTAATATTCGAGCCGAACTTGGAGTAAAGGATCATCGACACCAAAATATCCAATAATAGGTCCTTAAAAAATGATCGTGCTGCCCGAGTCATTCTTCAGTACAGAAATCCTCCATTACTTCACATTAACCAGAGTCTAGTCCAAACCTTATTTCACCACACCTACCTAATATCAAAACTGATCCCCTACAACTGCCATCCACGTGCCGTTTGTCCGCGAATACCTTGCGAGCCTTGAAACCATTACGATCATACAACAAACCTCGCTTAAACGAACAATAAATAACGTAATAACTTAATGAGTAACGGAGGTGTTGGCCAATCTGCTGTAGTGTATAGTGACTAACGTATATTCACATTACATTGTAAACAATATTTCGATTGACTTTCGTGCTTTTATTCAAAGTAGTCGTTAGCCCGTGAAAAAATCCACGGGTTCGCCGTCCTTTTTATGCCGCATTACGTGCGTCTCGCTCCTTGCGCAGCTAAGCTATCATTTTGCGTGACGGACAGACGTATATATAATATTATATTATTATTATAATATAGATCTTTATTCGTATTATTTATTTGCTTTTCCCAACTTCAACAACATCCAACCATTCCGAGTTTTTATATCTCACCGGTTGTGGAGTTTTCATATGATAGCCTATCAGTTGCAGAGTTGTGAATAGTTGTTGCAACAATTTGAAACGTGTCTTCTACATGTTACGTTAAGTTTAATTTAAATTAATTAATCGCCATCCTTACCAACTCTCCTTCTCCCTGCTCTCCTGTTGCCCTTGGATAACAAAGGAATAGTAAAATTTAAATGATACGATAGAGGGAGATGAAAAACAAATTATTTATCTATTAACAGCGCTTGTAGCTTTAGAACAAGTTTGTTACTGATATAAGCAAGTAATTTTCATTTTTTTATTTTTATTTTTTTTTTTTTTTTTTGCAAACATAGATATATTCGTATAGTAATAAAAAGTGCTTCAAAGTCTTCGTATTATAATGGAAGAAAAAGAAGTGAAAGAAGCTGAGGACGATACACAGCGTGTTATTATACTACCAGTAGACAATTCTATACACAGCGAGCGAGCTTTTGATTGGTACATAAAAAACTTACGAAAAAATGAAGACACTCTTGTGATAGTCCATGTAAACGAAACACCAAATATTTCTACGGAAGGGACACTGATAGATCGGACAGAGAAGTGGCAATCAGCTTATAAAGAAATTTTAGACGAGTCAAAGGAACTCGTCAGAAAGTTTATAAACAAGGCTAAAGACATTGGAATCGAGGCTAAATCAGTTTTAACTTGGAGTACAAGTGGCGGAGCGGGTCGAAGCATTTGCGATGTAGCAGCGAAAAAACATGCTAGTAATATTGTGATGGGTTCACGTGGTTTGAACGTATTACGAAGAACTTTACTAGGCAGTGTTAGTTCGTATGTGGTGAAGCATTCAAACGTAGCCGTAACCATCTTACCACCTTAGCAAACAATAATACGAAGTTGTTAATCTTTAGGAGTCTAAAAAGTGCCGTATAATTTCGACCGACAATTTTGATTACTTTTTCTGCAAAGTTCTTATATTTTGTCCTCATATACGAAATCTTGACCACTTTTCAATAACGGTCATTTCACACAGCTTTGAAAGCAATGGAGATTGCGTCTGTCTAGAGTCACTGTTAAGTACATACCGTTTTTTACTTCGATTAGTAGTTTCGCATGTACTTCTGTGTTCCGAAGGGAGAGAGATTCGCAACTTTCCATTTTCCGTCTTAATAAATTTTACCGGGAACGGTAAATTGTGAAACTTCCACTGGAATTTGTATTCTTATAATTCTTTAACTAAACAATGCCGGAGCACAGTAAAATACATATAGTTAAATCTTTATGTTCTTCTCATGTTAATTTACCCCCACTCTTGTGATATACTGTTGAAATGTAAACTTTATATATTTGCAGAGTTGCTTCAACTGCTCCAATAACTTTATGACTCTATGACTCTAAAATTTACAAGACGTTCTCCTATTTATATATTAAAGATAAGATACTTTAGAATGTTCTAGTATATTCCAGATGTTCTATATTTACTATTAGTAGTTTCTAGTATAGTTATCTTATTTCTGGAATATTCTCCAATGTCCCTTATATTTCTAGATAGTACACAAGGTTCTAGAATGTTCTTGCGGCAAGAGTGCCTATTTTCAACACTCCTCCTCACTCGCAGTCCGTAAGGTTCTTCAATCCGATCATCGTTCGCAACTTTTCTGTTTGGAGGTAATTCAGTCAACTCCCATACTTCGTTTTTGTGTAGAGAATCCAATTCGGCTTCCATTGCTTGCATCCACTTGTCTGCATCATGTCCTTTGATTGCTTTAGAAAATGTATTTGGATCTTCTTCTTGAGTGATGTATACCCATTCTCCGTAACGATCAGGAGGCCGTCGTTCTCTTACTTGTCGCTCTTGCTCCTCCTGTATTTGATTATCTGTGTTTTCTTCACGAGGTTGTAATTCGATCTCTACTTTTGGTTCGTCTATGTCACGGTCGTCTTTCAATTCACCACAGATTTCATTGAATGTCACATTTCGGCTGTAAAAGACTCTCTTCTTGTCGTTGTCATATAGACGATATCCCTTGATTCCATCACCGTATCCAAGAAATACACTCTTCTTGGTTTTTGAATCAAGTTTCTTTCTTTCATCTTTTGGTACGTGAGCATACGCATCACATCCGAAAATTCGTAGATTTTCGACATTTGGTTTCTTTCCAGTTAATACTTCAAAGGGTGTCTTCCCTTTAACTGCTGTCGTTGGACATCGGTTACGAAGGTACGTTGCTGTAGCCAAGGCTTCGGCCCAAAATCGTTTTGGTAACTTTGAATCTGCTAACATTGATCTTACAGATTCCATGAGTGTTCTGTTCATCCTCTCTGCAACTCCATTTTGTTGCGGTGTTTTCGGAATTGTCAACTCATGATGAATACCTTCTTTCTTCAAATAGTCTTCGAACTCTTTGGATGTATATTCTCCACCATTGTCAGTTCTAAACGTTTTTATCTGAATTCCAGTCGATTTTTCCACAGTTGCTTTCCATTCTTTAAAATTCTCAAACACTTCACTTTTGTGTTTCATGACATATACCCATACGTATCTTGATTTATCGTCAATGAATGTAACAAAATATTCTGCACCACTAAGTGATTTTGTTTCTATCTTTCCACAAACGTCGCTATGGATTATACCAAGGAGATTTTTCGATCGATCTCCTCCTGTCTTCGGAAACGGTATTTTGCTTTGTTTCCCATCAATGCACGGTTCACAAAATGTCGGTTTCTTTGTTGCATCATAATCAAACCCTTTAACAAGTTTGTCCCTTGCCAATCGTTTAAGATTCTGCACACCGAGATGACCGTATCTTCTATGCCAAATTTCTTCCTTTGTTGTAGCGTTATTATCACATTTCATAACTGTGTGATTCTTCTTATTTCTCAATCCATTACAGTTGAGATGGTAAAGGTGCCATGCTTTGTTGAAATGTTCATTTCCAAGGTTACTGTTCCTTTTCCAATTGCTTGTACTGAATATCCATCACCGACAGTGATATCTTGTGGTATTTCAAGTGACGAAATTTCTTCGAACAATTCCTCTTCGTTACACATGTGACATGTTGCGCCTGAATCAACTATCCAGTTACTTTTTCCTTTGACTGCCAAAGTATTTTCAGCAACTAAACTGATGATTTCTTCGTCATCATCTTCTTCTTCTTCAGCCGTACACACATTTTGCGGCTTCATTCGATTTTTACCGTACGTCGAAGGAGTCTGTCTCTCGAACTTCTTCGTTAATTCTTTGCAATATCGTTTCACATGACCAATCTTTCCACAGTGATAACATCTGGGTCCCTTTCTTGGCTTTCCATGATTCGATGTCATTGCTTTGACATTCGTTTCCAAAGTGTCCTTATCTTTCCGCTTGCTTTCCTCGTGTAACAATCGTTCAGTTACGACTTCAAGCTTCGGTACTTCAGCACTAGCCTCCAGAGCTGTAACTAGCATATCATACGAGTCTGGTAAGCTTGCTAACAAATGAACAACTTTACTTTCATCATCCAACGGGTCTCCAATAATTGCAAGTTCATCGAAAATTTCTGTCAAAGCTTTAACGTGCTTTTGAACAGATTGCTCATCTTTCAACTTCAAGTCATACAACTTCCTGCGTAGTGTCAATTTATTACTCCATGTCTTCTTTTGGAACTGGTCTGCCAACTTCTTCCAAACCTCAGTAGGATCTTCTGGATCTGGTCCAAGCAGGTATAACAGCGTTGGTTCCACCGACAAAACAATCGTTGCTAACGCACGATCTCTACGCAAATTAAATTTCGGAATTTCTCTCTCTTCAGTTGGAGCATTTTCTCTTCCATCAACAATTCCCCAAAGTCCATCTTTGATTAACGCCATTCTACACTGTACCTTCCAGGTAGCATAGTTTGTTCCATTCAATGGTTTTATCAATACTTTGGTGCTTTCCATCGCCATTTGTTCCGTATTCAACTAATCCGGATAATCCGTTTCAGGTTTCCACAATACGATTTTTCGTGCGAACTTTACACCAATCCAAACCAAAATCAAAACAAACTCGTCGGACACACAAGATGGCTTCTTCTTCTTGAATATTATTTCTGTAAATATTCAATCTTCTTGGGCATAGACTGGGCCCATAACCTGTTGAAATGTAAACTTTATATATTTGCAGAGTTGCTTCGACTGCTCCAATAACTTTATGACTCTATGACTCTAAAATTTACAAGACGTTCTCCTATTTATATATTAAAGATAAGATACTTTAGAATGTTCTAGTATATTCCAGATGTTCTATATTTACTATTAGTAGTTTCTAGTATAGTTATCTTATTTCTGGAATATTCTCCAATGTCCCTTATATTTCTAGATAGTACACAAGGTTCTAGAATGTTCTTGCGGCAAGAGTGCCTATTTTCAACATATACTTTATCTCTATATCCTTTTATTAAATTATAACCCTACGTCGAAGAGTCACAACTAATGGGCAAATGATATCTTAGAAGGGTAGTCGATTCTAGAAGAGCCATTTTTTGCCCAACAACATTCTTTTGTCAAACTTTTTCTATTTTTACCCTTACTTTTTTTTCCAGTCTATTATGTAATAACACTGTAATAACACCTTTTTCGGCATTTTAAAGGGTGAAGTTTCGAAAATTTATTTAGAGCTTTAAAAATCCTTCCTCTTTACCCATATAGCTACGTTCCTTTACCTTTATTACTGTGTCAACGCACAAGAAACAATGGTATAATTCCAGGGTGGGATCCTAAATTCTACTTCCATGTTTCAAAATGACAGTTGCTTTTGGATTTCAACTTTTTTGTCATTAAATGAGTGAGGTGGCCGATAAAGTAAAATTTCTGATCAGACCTTAACTAACATTCTTGAAAGTGAACATCGCTTAAAAGACAATTTTCTGAAAATGTTTTTTATTTGTTTTTGTAGTGGCGTAAAAGGAATGTTGCAGCCAAAGTAAGGTAAAACACGCCACACTGTGTTCCCTCCATTCACGTGTAGCTCGTTCTGCATGTGGGCATTGTAATCCTGGTCCATGTCCTCTTCTGGTGCCTTATCTATAACCCCTTTCGTGCAATTTTTTGGAAGAGGTGTTGACTGTTTCACAACATATGCAGGTGTGCAGACGATCGTCAGTAGTACTGTCAATTATGTACGAGCATGGTGCCCACACGCCAGTAGTTTTCTCTTTATCCAAGCACCTCCTGTAGTTGCCAAATGCGATAGATTTTTTTACAACACATTTTTTACACCCGTCGCACTTCCTATCTTCTTCGCTGACGCTTACACTTTGTAACATAGAGTTTTTTTCCTCAGTACCACAAATTCTGTCATGATTTTTTAATTTTCTCTCTTATCAGACCCACAACTTCTTATTTTCAGTAATTGGAAGCAGTGTCGCATCACCCTTACTGTACGTGCTTGTGTTAAATCTCCCTCCACGTAATCAGCTATATTCTGGTAGAAGTCCTTTGTATATAGGTGATGGAAAAAGCTATCTGTATCAGTGTAGCAGAGCTGCAACTTACTGCCATATTTTGGTTGCATGTAGTCGGAGTTAAACTAATACATAATAAGCTTGGAGAAATCCAGGATTGCCTGCCCTAGATACACAGGCTTTACCATCTTGACCTTTGTCTTGCCTATTTCTACGCCCATGAGTTTCTTGCTGAAGCAAGCACCACCCATAAAGTTCGGCTTTGCCACCAGAGGTAACTGCCCTGGCTTTTAACAAAATTTGTGTCACAATGATGCCGAATGTTTTCTATAGCTTGCCAAATATGGAACATTTTATAATCTTAAAAAAGTCCTTTAACGAACTTGTTCTTATCCGCAGTTCTCAACCTTGTATTCAGATCAATGTAAAGGCTTGAGCCAGGGAATCTGCGTGAATTAAATGACTCGGTGTACCTTTTTTAACATAAGGTCGTGTTTTATAGCCTGATGAAGTGCTCAGGTGTGTACGATAAACTTGCTTCAAGTTTCGCAAGAGCTTCTCTACATCGGATATCATCATTCGCTCGTTCTCCTATCGCACAGCGTCTTAATGTACTCCTGTGCCTGCTCCTTTTGATTAGCTTTGCAATTTCCTTTGGCACCTGGGAACAATTTGAGCCTTGGCGCGCCCATGGAGATTGTTGATGTTGAGGTACTACATGTACGAGGATTCTTCTTATGGATTATACTGCTTACTCAAGTACTTGTTGTTGGCCTTAACATAACGATGTACCGCTTAAGTCATACCTCCTCCTTAAGCGCTACCTTCCATGCTAGTTCTGGAGCAAGGTAGCTAAAATGTGCTAAGTCCAACTTATAGTTGACTAACCAGACATCCCGAAAATATAGTTTATTTTTGAGTAAATAAAAAGTTTTATGGACCAGTTAGCTTTTATTTTCCTTGCATGCAAAACCAGCCTGTTGCGTGGTAGCTCAACTGTGCGTACGATTTTGTTTTCTGTAATGGGGAATGCCCAGGAAATTCCCATGTGGTGTTTGTTGTTATGGTAACACACATAGTCTTAAATAATTCTCTGAACAGGGAAACAGTTGAGTCATTATGTGCCCAGCCCTATATAATTGCATATTAACTTTAATAGTTTGGCATTACTGTACCAGCACATATATTATGCCATAGATCTGTCGATTTAAAATATCTGGAATTATGCGTATTTCCTGCACCTCTGATTGATACCCAGATGATACCTTGTTTTACGCCAGACGATATCTAACGTGAACAAGTGCCATCTTTTTATGGAAGTCTTCAAAATTAAATATTGATTTATTGACATCTGATAGGCAGATGGGAGCCGTCTATAGCTATAAACGCAAAAGAGAACTGCCACTCTGAACCAAGTTTAGACAAGCGGCCTACGTATTCCTCATTAGATTTAGGAAACAAATACGCCACAAAATCATCTAACCTTGAATAGATAATAGAAGAAGAAACTTCCCTAATAATAGTGCGAATTGTAGACACAGCCAAGTCACCCATCTTTTTTTCACAGCCTGTACAAACAAATCGCCAATCTCATAACTGGCTGTATGGGTATCTTTGCCACGATTTCCTTCGGCAACCTCAGTTGCACTCTTATCAAGTATCAGGTTAAATGTCTGTCTTGACATTCGTAAAGTCTCTTTGAAGCAGCCGTCAGTATAAGTATCTCTCACGGTTTCCCAACATCCTGAATTTCGTAAAAAGCGAAGGTAAGATCTGTTTCCTGTGTGAGTGTATTCAAAAAAAAGAAAGAACAAAATTTTAGCGCTAAACACTTTAAATACTTCCCTTCATTGCTGATATGCAAGCGGCAAGGTCTGTTGTTCTTTGCTTTTGCTATTTTATGTACATATATATCAGCCACAGTAGACGCCGGCAATTAATGTCAGCAATTTTTATCCCATTAAATTACGTTTGACAGACATTCAACACGTATTTAACAGATAATTTTTTCTGCACTTAATTGTATTAAGGTGGACACGACACAAAATTACCGTATAAACTTACCCTCAGATTTTTATAAGGTATGCAGATTTAAAAAGGTGACAAAGGTATTGCACGTGTGCAAACCTCGTCCCTAGAGTCTTGTGGCCCTTGAGCCGTTATTACGGAGTGGCCAACAATGACCCTGGTACAGGCTGGTCACGTGATACAAAAATGCCCAGATATGCTGGGCCTTTTTGAAATTTTAAAAATAATGAAATGCAAATGTGACGCTCGCCTTAAAAGCAAGATTTAGAGATAGAGGGCAAAAAAAAACACAACATCAAAGAAATTTTTTTGTCATTGAAAGCAAAATTATCAGAATATTGCTGACTTTACTTTATTGATCAGGCTTAACTTGATTGTTTAATATTGACAAAAGGCCTTTAATTTAGAAAATGTTTTGAAAGTTTGTTGCCATTAAAATATTTGAGCTGTAGCTAGCTAACTGTAGTGTGCATATCAGCAATGAAGGGAAGTATTTAAAGTGTTTAGCGCTAAAATTTTGTTCTTTCTTTTTTTTGAATACACTCACACAAGGAAACAGATCTTACCTTCGCTTTTTACGAAATTCAGGATGTTGGGAAACCGTGAGAGATACTTATACTGACGGCTGCTTCAAAGAGACTTTACGAATGTCAAGACAGACATTTAACCTGATACTTGATAAGAGTGCAACTGAGGTTGCCGAAGGAAATCGTGGCAAAGATACCCATACAGCCAGTTATGAGATTGGCGATTTGTTTGTACAGGCTGTGAAAAAAAGATGGGTGACTTGGCTGTGTCTACAATTCGCACTATTATTAGGGAAGTTTCTTCTTCTATTATCTATTCAAGGTTAGATGATTTTGTGGCGTATTTGTTTCCTAAATCTAATGAGGAATACGTAGGCCGCTTGTCTAAACTTGGTTCAGAGTGGCAGTTCTCTTTTGCGTTTATAGCTATAGACGGCTCCCATCTGCCTATCAGATGTCAATAAATCAATATTTAATTTTGAAGACTTCCATAAAAAGATGGCACTTGTTCACGTTAGATATCGTCTGGCGTAAAACAAGGTATCATCTGGGTATCAATCAGAGGTGCAGGAAATACGCATAATTCCAGATATTTTAAATCGACAGATCTATGGCATAATATATGTGCTGGTACAGTAATGCCAAACTATTAAAGTTAATATGCAATTATATAGGGCTGGGCACATAATGACTCAACTGTTTCCCTGTTCAGAGAATTATTTAAGACTATGTGTGTTACCATAACAACAAACACCACATGGGAATTTCCTGGGCATTCCCCATTACAGAAAACAAAATCGTACGCACAGTTGAGCTACCACGCAACAGGCTGGTTTTGCATGCAAGGAAAATAAAAGCTAACTGGTCCATAAAACTTTTTATTTACTCAAAAATAAACTATATTTTCGGGATGTCTGGTTAGTCAACTATAAGTTGGACTTAGCACATTTTAGCTACCTTGCTCCAGAACTAGCATGGAAGGTAGCGCTTAAGGAGGAGGTATGACTTAAGCGGTACATCGTTATGTTAAGGCCAACAACAAGTACTTGAGTAAGCAGTATAATCCATAAGAAGAATCCTCGTACATGTAGTACCTCAACATCAACAATCTCCATGGGCGCGCCAAGGCTCAAATTGTTCCCAGGTGCCAAAGGAAATTGCAAAGCTAATCAAAAGGAGCAGGCACAGGAGTACATTAAGACGCTGTGCGATAGGAGAACGAGCGAATGATGATATCCGATGTAGAGAAGCTCTTGCGAAACTTGAAGCAAGTTTATCGTACACACCTGAGCACTTCATCAGGCTATAAAACACGACCTTATGTTAAAAAAGGTACACCGAGTCATTTAATTCACGCAGATTCCCTGGCTCAAGCCTTTACATTGATCTGAATACAAGGTTGAGAACTGCGGATAAGAACAAGTTCGTTAAAGGACTTTTTTAAGATTATAAAATGTTCCATATTTGGCAAGCTATAGAAAACATTCGGCATCATTGTGACACAAATTTTGTTAAAAGCCAGGGCAGTTACCTCTGGTGGCAAAGCCGAACTTTATGGGTGGTGCTTGCTTCAGCAAGAAACTCATGGGCGTAGAAATAGGCAAGACAAAGGTCAAGATGGTAAAGCCTGTGTATCTAGGGCAGGCAATCCTGGATTTCTCCAAGCTTATTATGTATTAGTTTAACTCCGACTACATGCAACCAAAATATGGCAGTAAGTTGCAGCTCTGCTACACTGATACAGATAGCTTTTTCCATCACCTACATACAAAGGACTTCTACCAGAATATAGCTGATTACGTGGAGGGAGATTTAACACAAGCACGTACAGTAAGGGTGATGCGACACTGCTTCCAATTACTGAAAATAAGAAGTTGTGGGTCTGATAAGAGAGAAAATTAAAAAATCATGACAGAATTTGTGGTACTGAGGAAAAAAACTCTATGTTACAAAGTGTAAGCGTCAGCGAAGAAGATAGGAAGTGCGACGGGTGTAAAAAATGTGTTGTAAAAAAATCTATCGCATTTGGCAACTACAGGAGGTGCTTGGATAAAGAGAAAACTACTGGCGTTTGGGCACCATGCTCGTACATAAAATAGTAAAAAGAAATAGAAGAACAAGTACGAGCTTAAAGCTTGTCCTCTATGACAACCATTAGTTATCAGTCTCCTTCTTTTGACCGATATTGTGGCGGAAGGAAGAAGAACAAGTACGCGGTTGTCGAAACGTGTCAGTAATGTTTAATTACGCATATCTCCAATGAATTTCTTTTTTTGTAATCACCACGGTAATTAGTTTCTAATGTCACAGTCGATGTCAATATCGTGAGACGGTTTCCACATGGAATAATTAAAATTGTAAAATTGATCTAGAACGCCTACCTTAGAAGCTGCTATCTCTATAACACTGCTGGAAACCATGTCCTTATACTTTGAGTATGTCAGCATCGTCTCATCCCACTCAGCACGCCGAAATTAAATTTCTATAAAATGAAAGACACCAATATTCATATACAAGTTACCCAAAGGAGCAAACAGTTGAAAAAAAATTTGTGAAACGTTTCAAAGAAAATAAACTACAATATGAAGGTCTTTATCGTACTTTTGACTCTATTTGCTGTGTCTTTAGCAGCACCAATAGCAAACACAGAGAAGAAAACTGCAGAGGTCGCGGACGTTTCAGCTGGTAAGTTCTACGATGTCGAGTAAAGTAAAAGTGTTGGGAAAGAACAAGGTACTTGAATCAGAACTTAATTTTTTTAATTTCTTATCCTTTTAGTTGAAAACAAAGTTGAAATTCCTGCTGACCAAACTGCGGAAACTGAAACTAAAGCCGAGGATGAAGGTAAGGCCGAGGAGGATGCAGACGAGCCTGAAGAAGATGCTCCTGAAGATGAAGCCGATGAAGCCGAAGAGGAAGAAGACATTCCTCAGGACGAATCAGAAGATATGGAATTAGCCATCCCAGAAGATGAGGAATTTCAGTTCTTTGATGACGAAACCGAAGATGCCCCTGAGGAGGAATCAGACGAAACCGAAGATGCCCCTGAGGAGGAATCAGACGAAACTGAACATGTCCCCGAAGTGGAATCTGATGCTCCGAAAGAGCTTGAAGCCGAAGATGCTGCAGAGACCCAAACCGAAGAAGTTCCCGAAGGTCTGTCTGACGAGACCGAAGACCTTCCTGAAGACGGGTCTGACGAAACCGAAGGCCTTCCCGAGGAAGAGTCTGACGCAACCGAAGACGTACCTGAAGAGACCGAAGACCTCCCCGAAGAAGGGTCTGACGAAACCGAAGACCTCCCCGAAGAAGGGTCTGACGAAACCGAAGACGTTCCTGAAGAGTCTGACGAAACCAAAGACGTTCCTGAAGAGTCTGACGAAACCGAAGACGTTCCTGAAGAGTCTGACGAAACCGAAGACGTTCCTGAAGAGTCGGACGAAACCGAAGACGTTCCTGAAGAGTCTGACGAAACCGAAGACGTTCCTGAAGAGTCTGACGAAACCGAACACGTTCCTGAAGAGTCTGACAAAAGCGAGGAAAAATAAAGAGTGGGGCAATCAAAAATGCTCAAACACCAATTTAATTTACGTGTAATTTTTTAAAGCATCAATTTTTTTGGCGCAGATATCTTTAAAAGAAGCATGAGCAAATAAATATTTGTTTTCATTTTAATTACCTTTGTTATACGCAATACTGAAACCCCGTACCCAGGGTTTCTTCACGACCAATAAGCAGAAGAGGAAAGTAAACATTGTTTATTGGAGTCGACTCATCGCTTGTTAGACGTAATGAGGGGATTGAGAGGAAGCTTTAGAGCGCTGAGTTTTCCTATGGGTATGTAGCCCCCAAATATTTTGGAATATAAGTTATATTTTTAACAGGTCCGGCTTTATTAGGACACCACAATAAAAATTCTGCCCTTGATCTACTTCGTAAATTTTGTGCATTCATTATAAAGGTTTTTGGATATTTTGATCAATAAGGAATATGGTAAATTGGTATTGAATAATACAGATATCATGTCATTAACAAGCAGGTTTATTCTAGGCTACGTTTTCGACAGCTAAAGCTGTCATCGACGGGCAAAGATTGTAATTATCTTTGGCTATTTATTAGTTGAGAAAATAATTAGAGGATCACAGCAATTAAGGTAATTAGATTTTTTTCACGGACCTGGATGAAGGCAATAGATTGATTAAATCTTTCCTGCTTCTAAAAGTTCGCTTTTGTTACGTTTGTCCCGAACCAATTTGCACTTTTTCCTAAATGTTCGCTTTCCGAAGGGCGGGTAACCATATTTCTGGATGTTGATAAGTAAATACTATTGATATGAGTATTTCTGACTATACTAATTATGGTTTCTTTCAATTTTCTTGCTGTCCAACCGGTCTAAGATATTTTTAATTTCCCAGTCAATAATATAGTCATTCTTCCAGCTATGGTCAGCAATCTTATCTTTGTCTGTATCTGTGCTGCGTACGGCCCTTTTGTGCTCTTGCACACGTTGTTTGAGCATTCATTTTGTTTCACCGACATAAACAGCATCACAATCCGGGATTTCGTAGATAATATTGCATTAACTCTCTAGTCTTTCGGATGTTAGATGTGCTCTTTTAATTATTAAGAAGACGTCATCCACATATCTTTTCCAAACTCTGGGAGCGTGAAGTACTATAGGGATACGACGTATCCCTATAGTACTTCACGTGGTTAGTAGATTTCCCACTAGCTAACGACTAATTTTCAATATTTCCTAGTGACGTAATATCTGAACCGTTGTGCATGGTTTGATAATTCGAGAAAAGCAAGAAAGATGCCCAATGTTTTGTCTGCGTATAGAACGCGATCGCAATGGAAAATTTTATAAATTCTTTATTATGTCGAAGATGTAGAAACAAGGTTTCGCACGTGCCAACCTCGTGCCCAGGACATTTTTGCCTTGTTGATGAAGTTGACAGCAGCGAAAAAGCCCTGGTACAGGCTGGTCACACGATCACTTATAATTCATTATAATTGTAACCGATAATTAATTTACAATCAGTTTTGCCCTGCAAAAAATTATTTCTACCCCGCACGGAAGTTTATTCTAAACAAAAATACAATAAATATGGCGGTCAATTTATTTTGTGGAGGTGATAAAAATTCAGCTAAAGTTTTGCATCAACTTTAGGGAGGCTTGTTTGAGAAATATGTTGGAAAAAATACCATTTTTAGTTCTACATGATATAAAGCAAATTTATCTTGATAATTAAATTGATATATGTGAGGTGTTTGTCTTTCCCTGCATGACTGGTAGTTAGCTAGCATATACCGTCCAAATTACGTGAATATTGTAATTAATAGCTAGAAGCCATATGTATCCGTATTCTTTCCTCCAAGGTAGAACTAAAAATGGTATTTTTTCCAACATATTTCTCAAACAAGCCTCCCTAAAGTTGATGCAAAACTTTAGCTGAATTTTTATCACCTCCACAAAATAAATTGACCGCCATATTTATTGTATTTTTGTTTAGAATAAACTTCCGTGCGGGGTAGAAATAATTTTTTGCAGGGCAAAACTGATTGTAAATTAATTATCGGTTACAATTATAATGAATTATAAGTGATCGTGTGACCAGCCTGTACCAGGGCTTTTTCGCTGCTGTCAACTTCATCAACAAGGCAAAAATGTCCTGGGCACGAGGTTGGCACGTGCGAAACCTTGTTTCTACATCTTCGACATAATAAAGAATTTATAAAATTTTCCATTGCGATCGCGTTCTATACGCGGACAAAACATTGGGCATCTTTCTTGCTTTTCTCGAATTATCAAACCATGCACAAACGGTTCAGATATTACGTCACTAGGAAATATTGAAAATTAGTCGTTAGCTAGTGGGAAATCTACTAACCACGTGAAGTACTATACGGATACGTCGTATCCCTATAGTACTTCACGCTCCCAGAGTTTGGAAAAGATATGTGGATGACGTCTTCTTAATAATTAAAAGAGCACATCTAACATCCGAAAGACTAGAGAGTTAATGCAATATTATCTACGAAATCCCGGATTGTGATACTGTTTATGTCGGTGAAACAAAATGAATGCTCAAACAACGTGTGCAAGAGCACAAAAGGGCCGTACGCAGCACAGATACAGACAAAGATAAGATTGCTGACCATAGCTGGAAGAATGACTATATTATTGACTGGGAAAATAAAAATATCTTAGACCGGTTGAACAGCAAGAAAATTGAAAGAAACCATAATTAGTATAGTCAGAAATACTCATATCAATAGTATTTACTTATCAACATCCAGAAATATGGTTACCCGCCCTTCGGAAAGCGAACATTTAGGAAAAAGTGCAAATTGGTTCGGGACAAACGTAACAAAAGCGAACTTTTAGAAGCAGGAAAGATTTAATCAATCTATTGCCTTCATCCAGGTCCGTGAAAAAAATCTAATTACCTTAATTGCTGTGATCCTCTAATTATTTTCTCAACTAATAAATAGCCAAAGATAATTACAATCTTTGCCCGTCGATGACAGCTTTAGCTGTCGAAAACGTAGCCTAGAATAAACCTGCTTGTTAATGACATGATATCTGTATTATTCAATACCAATTTACCATATTCCTTATTGATCAAAATATCCAAAAACCTTTATAATGAATGCACAAAATTTACGAAGTAGATCAAGGGCAGAATTTTTATTGTGGTGTCCTAATAAAGCCGGACCTGTTAAAAATATAACTTATATTCCAAAATATTTGGGGGCTACATACCCATAGGAAAACTCAGCGCTCTAAAGCTTCCTCTCAATCCCCTCATTACGTCTAACAAGCGATGAGTCGACTCCAATAAACAGTGTTTACTTTCCTCTTCTGCTTATTGGTCGTGAAGAAACCCTGGGTACGGGGTTTCAGTATTGCGTATAACAAAGGTAATTAAAATGAAAACAAATATTTATTTGCTCATGCTTCTTTTAAAGATATCTGCGCCAAAAAAATTGATGCTTTAAAAAATTACACGTAAATTAAATTGGTGTTTGAGCATTTTTGATTGCCCCACTCTTTATTTTTCCTCGCTTTTGTCAGACTCTTCAGGAACGTGTTCGGTTTCGTCAGACTCTTCAGGAACGTCTTCGGTTTCGTCAGACTCTTCAGGAACGTCTTCGGTTTCGTCCGACTCTTCAGGAACGTCTTCGGTTTCGTCAGACTCTTCAGGAACGTCTTCGGTTTCGTCAGACTCTTCAGGAACGTCTTTGGTTTCGTCAGACTCTTCAGGAACGTCCTCGGTTTCGTCAGACCCTTCTTCGGGGAGGTCTTCGGTCTCTTCAGGTACGTCTTCGGGGAGGTCTTCGGTCTCTTCAGGTACGTCTTCGGGGAGGTATTCGGTTTTGTTAGACCCTTCTTCAGGAAGGTCTTCGGTCTCTTCAGGAACGTCTTCGGTTGCGTCAGACTCTTCCTCTGGAAGGCCTTCGGTTTCGTCAGACCCGTCTTCAGGAAGGTCTTCGGTCTCGTCAGACAGACCTTCGGGAACTTCTTCGGTTTGGGTCTCTGCAGCATCTTCGGCTTCAAGCTCTTTCGGAGCATCAGATTCCACTTCGGGGACATGTTCAGTTTCGTCTGATTCCTCCTCAGGGGCATCTTCGGTTTCGTCTGATTCCTCCTCAGGGGCATCTTCGGTTTCGTCATCAAAGAACTGAAATTCCTCATCTTCTGGGATGGCTAATTCCATATCTTCTGATTCGTCCTGAGGAATGTCTTCTTCCTCTTCGGCTTCATCGGCTTCATCTTCAGGAGCATCTTCTTCAGGCTCGTCTGCATCCTCCTCGGCCTTACCTTCATCCTCGGCTTTAGTTTCAGTTTCCGCAGTTTGGTCAGCAGGAATTTCAACTTTGTTTTCAACTAAAAGGATAAGAAATTAAAAAAATTAAGTTCTGATTCAAGTACCTTGTTCTTTCCCAACACTTTTACTTTACTCGACATCGTAGAACTTACCAGCTGAAACGTCCGCGACCTCTGCAGTTTTCTTCTCTGTGTTTGCTATTGGTGCTGCTAAAGACACAGCAAATAGAGCCAAAAGTACGATAAAGACCTTCATATTGTAGTTTATTTTCTTTGAAACGTTTCACAAATTTTTTTTCAACTGTTTGCTCCTTTGGGTAACTTGTATATGAATATTGGTGTCTTTCATTTTATAGAAATTTAATTTCGGCGTGCTGAGTGGGATGAGACGATGCTGACATACTCAAAGTATAAGGACATGGTTTCCAGCAGTGTTATAGAGATAGCAGCTTCTAAGGTAGGCGTTCTAGATCAATTTTACAATTTTAATTATTCCATGTGGAAACCGTCTCACGATATTGACATCGACTGTGACATTAGAAACTAATTACCGTGGTGATTACAAAAAAAGAAATTCATTGGAGATATGCGTAATTAAACATTACTGACACGTTTCGACAACCGCGTACTTGTTCTTCTTCCTTCCGCCACAATATCGGTCAAAAGAAGGAGACTGATAACTAATGGTTGTCATAGAGGACAAGCTTTAAGCTCGTACTTGTTCTTCTATTTCTTTTTACTATTTCGGTCAAGAAAAAGACTGGTAACTGATGGTTTATCGCCGCAGACAAAACTTTCCCAGAGGAAGTTGGAAAAAATAAAAATGTCAAATTTAGAGTTAGGCGACGCAGTAAGAGAAAAAAGTTTGCCTGCTTATTTTGATCATGATATACATTTTCATGAAGATTAGATAAATTGGAGTTCAGCCTCAGCCAAAACATATTAATGATATGTTTATGTTTATTTTTGCTTACTCAAACTAATTTAGTCACGACCTGACTTTTTGTTTTGTTTTTTCACAGCGACATTTTACCTCCCCGGGTGTTTTTTTTGTTCTAACAGGCAGACAAGTTGATTAAAGAGAATGTAGTTGCTCGACCTTGGATATGGATTCGAAGTTATTCGAGTTTTGCGTGCTATTTATATCTTATACAGTTGACTCTCTCTATCTCGACTACCCTCTATCTCGAACATCTCTCTATCTCGAATCAAAGTCTCGGTCCCTTGGACATTTGTGTAGGCTCTAAGCTATTTTCCTCTCTTTA
Source organism: Hydractinia symbiolongicarpus (assembly GCF_029227915.1). Lineage (NCBI taxonomy): Eukaryota > Metazoa > Cnidaria > Hydrozoa > Anthoathecata > Hydractiniidae > Hydractinia > Hydractinia symbiolongicarpus. The sequence continues at coordinate 11,707,261 of NC_079888.1, read as the reverse complement.
TCTCGAACCTCTCTATCTCGAATACCTCTCTATCTCGAACCAAAATCTCGGTCCCGTCTGACTGTTTCTCTCTCTATCTCGAACTTTTCCGGATTTAAGAACCTATTTACACTAAAAATCGAATTAAAATGTTCCAATTTCGAACGAAAATGTTTGACGTTCGAATTCTAAAGTCACTTACAAAACATTGTTTACAGTGTTTTGAACCAGAAACCTTTTTGAGGTGAAGATGTCGGCTTTAAAAAGAAAACTCAATAACGTTTCTTTAATTCAAAAATGTCAAATAATTCGGGAAATCGAGAAAGGAATGTCAAACAAGGAGGCAGCAGAAAAATACGGGATCCCCAAAAATACAATTTCAACTTGGATGAAAAAAAAACATAAGATCCTACAAAGCTTGGAAGAACAAAAAACCGCGTCTGGTTCGAAAAAGGTTCGAGGCTGTGATTATGAGCAGATAGACAAGGCTGTTTTCAAATGGTTTACTGTTCAAAGAAGCCAAAACATTCCGATCGAGAGTGGCATCACTTAAACAAAAAGACATAACCGATTTCTTTAAATGAAGCTGTAAATTTATTTTATGTATTTATTTTAAAAGAAGTCTTGTGCATTGAATATTAACATTTTAACATCTCTCATTGACCTCTATCAACTCCCGATACACTGAAGGTTAAAAATACGTTTTTTACGAAAAAATCCAATTTTTGTCAATTTTTCTCTATCTCGAACTTTCTCTATCTCGAACAAATTTTCTGGTCCCTTGCGAGTTCGAGATAGAGAGAGTCAACTGTATAAGAATAAGTCAAAATGACTTGAGGATGATATAAAAGAAAATATCTACACAGAAAAAAAAGTTTGAACAGGGGGGGGTGGTATTCGTAGTGAAAACTTCAAAATATATTATGGCTTTAAAAAAACTTTCATTTTACGAACGAAACACATGATTTTTGTATATCAATACTCGAATTTGATTGGTCGCAATTTTCGTTATAACAAAAAGTTGAGTTGTTTCTATTCTTCGTCACAAAAATCGTCGCGAATATCGTCCGGTGGAGATTCGGCCTAATGAGATTTGAATCTCTTTAATTAGTGATGTAATTGTTCTTAAGGAAAAAATGCCACAGTGGTGGTGAAGATTGTAATTAAAATATGCTTAGACATGCCTACAGTCGCAGTAATAACTGGCAATGCTGCAGCAACTTGCTGCCCAGGACTCACTATTACTTCTTAAAGAGGAAGTATTTTTGAAACAACGAACTATTGATCAAATTGAAAATCTATGTACTCGTCTAGATAAAGTAAAAAACATTGCTAGTGTATTTATATGTGAAAACCTTTTCTCATTTTTCATCCTTTTGAGAATGTTTTAAAAAGTGTAACTCGGTGCGACCAACACAGTTATTTCCTATCCTTCACCTAAGGTTTCTGTAATCAAATTTTGTTGTTTTGTTTCTCAAATTCTGAATAACGTCATGTGCAGGTAAACCGTGTCACACATACGTTATAGGCGTAATAACCTTTTGCAAAAACACTTTTCGCAACTTCAATTTAAAACAAGAAGCCCGATGGCTTGAAGATTTCCGCCATCAGCATGGATAATAAGTATATAGTGCGAGACTATCCTCAGAGAAAAAAACGCCATGCCTGTTATCTGCATGCAATCAAAGTTTAACAAGTTTAAAAACAAAAAGAAAACAATAAAGTAAACCCAGCGTAAATATTTGTCGTTCTGAGGACGAAATTGATTTGATGTAGCCCTTCTAGAAGATTTCGTAAACATCATGTTAGAGAAAGTCTAAGCCTGATTGCGTCATGATCACTGAAATATACATTTTTGACGAGCGTATCGACTTCAAAGGCGTTTAGAACATTCTTATGGACATAGATGTGGTCAATAAGTGAACCGGATATATGAGTTGGAGAGGTTAGAACCTGTGTATATTCATTGAGAAAATCAAGGAAATAGTTTTTGGAGTTCAGCCTCAGCCAAAACATATTAATGATATGTTTATGTTTATTTTTGCTTACTCAAACTAATTTAGTCACGACCTGACTTTTTGTTTTGTTTTTTCACAGCGACATTTTACCTCCCCGGGTGTTTTTTTTTGTTCTAACAGGCAGACAAATTGATTAAAGAGAATGTAGTTGCTCGACCTTGGATATGGATTCGAAGTTATTCGAATTTTGCGTGCTATTTATATCTTATACAGTTAACTCTCTCTATCTCGACTACCCTCTATCTCGAACATCTCTCTATCTCGAATCAAAGTCTCGGTCCCTTGGACATTTGTGTAGGCTCTAAGCTATTTTCCTCTCTTTATCTCGAACCTCTCTATCTCGAATACCTCTCTATCTCGAACCAAAATCTCGGTCCCGTCTGACTGTTTCTCTCTCTATCTCGAACTTTTCCGGATTTAAGAACCTATTTACACTAAAAATCGAATTAAAATGTTCCAATTTCGAACGAAAATGTTTGACGTTCGAATTCTAAAGTCACTTACAAAACATTGTTTACAGTGTTTTGAACCAGAAACCTTTTTGAGGTGAAGATGTCGGCTTTAAAAAGAAAACTCAATAACGTTTCTTTAATTCAAAAATGTCAAATAATTCGGGAAATCGAGAAAGGAATGTCAAACAAGGAGGCAGCAGAAAAATACGGGATCCCCAAAAATACAATTTCAACTTGGATGAAAAAAAAACATAAGATCCTACAAAGCTTGGAAGAACAAAAAACCGCGTCTGGTTCGAAAAAGGTTCGAGGCTGTGATTATGAGTAGATAGACAAGGCTGTTTTCAAATGGTTTACTGTTCAAAGAAGCCAAAACATTCCGATCGAGAGTGGCATCACTTAAACAAAAAGACATAACCGATTTCTTTAAATGAAGCTGTAAATTTATTTTATGTATTTATTTTAAAAGAAGTCTTGTGCATTGAATATTAACATTTTAACATCTCTCATTGACCTCTATCAACTCCCGATACACTGATGGTTAAAAATACGTTTTTTACGAAAAAATCCAATTTTTGTCAATTTTTCTCTATCTCGAACTTTCTCTATCTCGAACAAATTTTCTGGTCCCTTGCGAGTTCGAGATAGAGAGAGTCAACTGTATAAGAATAAGTCAAAATGACTTGAGGATGATATAAAAGAAAATATCTACACGGAAAAAAAAGTTTGAACAGGGGGGGGGGGTGGTATTCGTAGTGAAAACTTCAAAATATATTATGGCTTTAAAAAAACTTTCATTTTACGAACGAAACACATGATTTTTGTATATCAATACTCGAATTTGATTGGTCGCAATTTTCGTTATAACAAAAAGTTGAGTTGTTTCTATTCTTCGTCACAAAAATCGTCGCGAATATCGTCCGGTGGAGATTCGGCCTAATGAGATTTGAATCTCTTTAATTAGTGATGTAATTGTTCTTAAGGAAAAAATGCCACAGTGGTGGTGAAGATTGTAATTAAAATATGCTTAGACATGCCTACAGTCGCAGTAATAACTGGCAATGCTGCAGCAACTTGCTGCCCAGGACTCACTATTACTTCTTAAAGAGGAAGTATTTTTGAAACAACGAACTATTGATCAAATTGAAAATCTATGTACTCGTCTAGATAAAGTAAAAAACATTGTTAGTGTATTTATATGTGAAACCCTTTTTTCATTTTTCATCCTTTTGAGAATGTCTTAAAAAGTGTAACTCGGTGCGACCAACACAGTTATTTCCTATCCTTCACCTAAGGTTTCTGTAATCAAATTTTGTTGTTTTGTTTCTCAAATTCTGAATAACGTCATGTGCAGGTAGACCGTGTCACACATACGTTATAGGCGTAATAACCTTTTGCAAAAACACTTTTCGCAACTTTAATTTAAAACAAGAAGCCCGATGGCTTGAAGATTTCCGCCATCAGCATGGATAATAAGTATATAGTGCGAGACTATCCTCAGAGAAAAAAACGCCATGCCTGTTATCTGCAATGCAATCAAAGTTTAACAAGTTTAAAAACAAAAAGAAAACAATAAAGTAAACCCAGCGTAAATATTTGTCGTTCTGAGGACAAAATTGATTTGATGTAGCCCTTCTAGAAGATTTCGTAAACATCATGTTAGAGAAAGTCTAAGCCTGATTGCGTCATGATCACTGAAATATACATTTTTGACGAGCGTATCGACTTCAAAGACGTTTAGAACATTCTTATGGACATAGATGTGGTCAATAAGTGAACCGGATATATGAGTTGGAGAGGTTAGAACCTGTTTATATTCATTGAGAAAATCAAGGAAATAGTTTTCGTCACTAAATGCATTTACATTAAAATCTCCGAGTATAACATTAACGATTTCGTTTCCCAAAAAATGTTGAATAAGGTATAATGACTCGTCTCGATTAAGAGAATTTTTACGATATAGAAGTAGAAAACTAACAGCATTCTTTTGAAACGTTTTCTTCGTCATTTTAAAAAATATTGCACCTGGAATTTTCACAATATCAGTCAATGCTATAGTTTTATTATGAACAGCTAAAAGACTAGAAAACCTATCCATATTGTTGTTTGGAATTAAAGTAAAGTAATCTAGTTTTGTGTCGCAGTGTGAATTAAATGGTATCTGAGTTTCTGTTAGGCATAATAAATCACTTTCCATGAGAACGCGATCGGACTTAATATCATTTTTATGTTTGTTGTAGGATCTTGTATTAAGCAAATTTACTATGATTGAATTTTCACTAATTACGCCAGTATCTTTTGATGTCAATTTTGAGTGTTCTCGCATATAATTGTATTGCTCGGTTGCTCGTGTGTCTGATTTGATAGCTGATCTGGAAAATGTCCCCGTTAAGTATAAACCCTCTAAGCTTGTGACTCGACTTAATGCAACATAGATCTGTCCTGCGTGAAAGGCTCGTTGCTTTGTTAAATCAAAACAAACAACAATTTTATCAAACGTTTTTCCTTGAACCTTGTGAACAGTACAAGCCCATGACAGCATTAGTGGGAATTGCCTTCGTCTCATAGTAGGTGAAGTTAGATTCTCTTTATTAAATTTGATTACCTTTTCTATCCTTCTTATTGGAATAACATTTTCTTGCATAGCATATGGATCTGTTCTCATAGCTTTAACTCCTATACTTTTGTCTTCCATTCTCAAATATATTTTTATTACTTTTCCTAATCCATCGGTTTTTATATGATGAACAGTCCCAATCTGTCCATTAATAAGTTTATCTGATATGTCGATATTTGATGTTAACATGACTCTCGCGTTAAGTTTTAAAAGAAGGTTTTGAGGTAGTCCACCTGTCTCCATTTGAGTGCGGCTATGGAGTTTTTGCACCATTGACACGGGAATATATTCTGGAATTTTGTCAATGGCCTCGATATTTATTTCATCCGATGCTATACTGTTTAGCATCTTTTTATTGTGTTCAGAGGCAGGTTGGTTTTCAGCAAAGATATGAATCGCATCCTTGGAGTAGTTTGGGTCATTCTAAAAAATAAATTTAGATTTTAGTAAATCTTCGTCATCATTTAATGTGTGTTTTATCAATTTTTAATGTAGTTGAGGTATAATAATTTTTTACTAAATGCCTAAACTCCTGTGATCAAATGGTATGATATTTATGATACAATTTCGTAAAAGGTTCAGGTTCGATTCCTGACAGGAGGAAACTATATGTGATGCAGGCAGTACCTTTAAAATTTGTGTCACTCTATATCTATATATTTTTTTAATTTTGTAGCATCCTATTAAAACCACCTATCAAAGCTTATGATACAAACAAATGGACAATTTATTCAACCCAATTGTTGAGCCCAGGAGAGGTGTTGCTGGTGTTTCTGTGAAGGTATTTTGATTTAACTAGAAGGTTAAGTTTAAAGAATTCCTGCAATTGTTTGCGAGTGATATTCTGGCCCATAGTAACATATGCCCAGTTGGATATGTGGGGGATATTTTGGAAAAACTATCAAGGTGCTCTACCAACAGATATCACCTCTTCTTAAAACCACAAATAGGTACACATTTACATCAATCTGTGAAGTTTTGAGAATTTTGGCTACAATTTCTGGAACCTTATGCACTTGTGAGAAAAGTATCTCTGGGCTAAGGCGATTAAAGACTCAGATGCGAAACACAATGTCGGAGGAAAAATTGAGCAGCCTAGCAGTTATCATGTTTAACAGGTCAATCACTGTGATCTCTAATGAAGTGATAGATGAGTTTGCTGAACAGAAAAGAGATAAAGGCTTTTTGAAATGTATATACTTGCTGATTGATTTATACATAGTTTACATGTTTTATATATTTTAGCTATATATTTTTATGTATATTGTTACTTATTGTACTTTTTAACGCTGGAAAAAGCCTGAACAAGGTGATAAATTTTGTTACTATTAGGTCCGCCCATTTGGCGTATTTTAACGCCCATTCTGGGCGGTAATCTCCCCCAAAAATTTTTTGCTTAGTTACATAAAAAACCTCGATCCGACCCTGTTAATCACTTAAGAATATTTTAAATTTAACCTGATCTTGACAAAAATTACTAATGCTATATATAAGAGTGATATTTAGTTGTTTTGATGTGGGAGGTAAGCTTTAAAAAGAGAAGTTAATAGTTAGACGAACAAATTCTAGTTGCTTTTCTGTCTGAAATCAGTAAAGTTAGAAGCTAATTTGCCTATGTTGTACTCCATTTTTGCCTCTTAGTATGCACGCACAAATTCCATAGCTAGCTAGCTATAGCTAACTTTGTAAACATTGAATTATCTATATATAGCCAGCCTATAGCTATACTTAAAATACTGTGTCCTGTTAAATGCAAAAAAATACAGTATATATATCTTCCATCTGGCGATTTTAAAGATTCCGCCCCGCGTGGCGCTGGCGGAAATCAATAAAGAACAAATAAAACAGCCTGTTGCTAACAACGGGTTGAACGTTCATTACAGGTAAACTGTGTCACAAATAAGTAATAGGCGTAATACTATTTTCCAAAAAACTTTATCGCAACGGTTTAAATAAAATCACAGGAAACAGCCCGCTGTTAGCACCAGACTGGGCACTTAACAGGTAAACTGTGTCATGCATGAGCGTAGGGGTAATATTTTCCAAAAATCTTTATCGCCTCGTTTTAAAAGAAATCAGGAACCTGGTGTTACCCTAGTCCAGTTAAAAAGCTTACTCAGCAATTTTATTTTGCAGAATAAATTTTCATAACAGTATTAAAAGCTGTGGCCACCTGACTGTATTTAGGATAATTATTATAAGGAATGTTGTTGGTAGCGCGCAACCATTTTGAACAGACAGAATACGGCTATTATTATAGAGACTAGTCGTTAGCCCGTGGAAAGATCCACGGGGTCGCCCGTCCTTTATATATAACATTTCGTGTTTCCGTAACAGGACACGGTAACCCTTTTGAACACACAGACAAAATACAGCTATTATTGAAGAGACTAGCCGAGAGACCCGGCGTCGAAACGCCGGGTTAAGCCACAAGTAACTGTGCGGTCTGCCATTGAACGCCCAGTTGAACGCTTTATAAAAAACCGCAAACTGTGTCTAACAGTCGGGTGGGACGCTTTAGCACAGGTATGCAATATGTCGTGAATCGAATGAAGCGCACACAACATTATAGTGTGTTGGCTGTAATGTATTCTTCAAAATGTAACTTTACTGCAACTTTAGCCAAAATAAAAAGTTTACAATAAACTTTGTTGCACACGCGTTTTGGCTTAGTACGCTTTAAAAAAAACTGTATTGCCGCTTTGGTTTACAAAACACAGGATACACTCTGTTAAAACCCTGGGTTAAGTCACAAGTAACTGTGTTACCCGGCGTTGAACGCCCGGATGAATGATTAATAAGAACCGCCAACTGTGCCACACATTCAGGTAAAGCGCTTTAGTAGTGCACACAACTTTTTGGTGTTTCCGGCGTAATATATTTTTAAAAAAATAACTTTTCAAGCTTAATCTGAAATAAAAACACAGATTACAATTCGTTGTTACTCCGTCATAGCAAAAACAGTTGGCCAACCTTTTTTATTTTTTGGAGAATGTTTCCGGTGAAAGTTCAAAAAATAAAGCTGAACGCTTAGTACAGGTAAACATCGAGACAAATTTAGGTGTAAAACCCATTTCTAAAAAAAAAAACGTTATCGCAACTTCAGTTAAACAGAAACACAAGTAACAGCTTGCTGTTAACACTGGACTGAGCGCTTAGTACAGGTTAACCAAGGCGTAACACTAACTTTATCGCAACTTCGGTTAAAAAAAATTCAGAAAACCGCCTGTCGTTATCATGTTAAGTTAAAAAAAATACTCAGCAATTTTATTTTGCAGCATAACAATAAAAAGTGGTAGCTGCCTAACTGCATTTAGCATAAAAATTACTTGCAGCCTAACTGACTTAGCTATTTTCACTTTTTAGCCACAGGTAGCTAGGGAGCTAGCTAGATAGACACAACTTTAACATAAAAATAAATAACAATATATCAAACTGAATAAGCCACTCCGCACACCTGGGTGGATTTCTCAGCAGTATATTTTGAAAAAAAACCCTTTAACAATTTCGGCTGTCATGGCAAAAACAGTCGCCAAACATTTTTTGTGTTGCGGAATTAAGTTCCGATGAAAATTTCCAAAAGTAATCACGAGTAAAACCGAGTTGAACGCTGAGTGTAGGTAAACAATCTCTCTGTGTAGAGGGCTAGTAGCAGTCCGTCCTTTTCAAAAGGCTAATACAGTAGCTCCATAACTCGAACCTCTATTACTCGAACGTCTCCTAACTCGAACGAATTCGTTGGCACCGTGAAAATTTCCTAATACACACTTATAAAAAAAACTCTATTACTCGAACCTCCATGTTCCCTTAAGTAATTTATTCTTAAATTTTCATATTTTAATGTTTACGTGTGTTGTGGGCCTTTTTTCCAATATTTTTCCAATACATGATTCGAATGTTTTGTTTGTGTTTCGAACGACAACGCTTTCTCAACCAATTTTCAAAAACAGAATTTCTTAGCAATCTGACAATGGCGTCTGTGGCAGGGTCAAAAAGAAGTAGAGCCGATAGCAAGTCCTGTAAAATAAAATACAGTGCCCTCAAAGAGCTTGAAAAAGGAACTGCTCCAAAGGATGTTGCAAAAGCTTTCAATATTCCTTCAAGCACATTGTCGACGTGGAAAAAAAATAAGGAAAAAATCTTTAAACAGTTTAACAAAGGGTTAATCTCTAAGAGATCAAAACCTGAAAAATTTGAAGATGTAAACAAGGCTGTTCATAAGTGGCTACTTGAGATGAGAAGCGAAAATGTTCCGATAAGTGGAGTGATTCTGAAGGAGAAAGCTCTTGAGTTCGCAGAAGAACTGGGTGTTGAGTCGTCGTTTCAAGCTTCACAAGGGTGGCTAGCTAAATGGAAAACCAGGTTGGTTAAACATACTTTTATATATAAATTTATATAAATCTTATGAATATTACAATAGCTTTGGTAGTTGTCTTTGCAAAATATCAATAGACTTTTTTTCTGAGATGAAGGATAACTTGCATGGAACTTTCATCCCCAAACCATCACCAGCATTTAATGACTTTCCAGTAATTGTTATTTTGCAAATATTGAAGCTGTCATTCTTGAGAAAATAAAAAATGACTTTTGCAAAACGGCCGGACTTCCCGAGGGTAGATGACCTATGACTTTTTTTTTCTTGACTGCAACTGCATATTTATCCATTTTATTTGTCGGTTCCATAAAACCATAAAAATGCGTCTCCGGTAGAGGGTGTCCAGTTACTTTTATAAACATGATAACCCATTACAAAAGCGTTGATTTCGTAAGTAAGAAGCCTAATGATGGGAAGTTCCTTGCAGCAAATAATGTCTTTTGATTTTTTGACTTGTTTGACTTCCATGGCATCCAAACTTTTTTTAAAATTTTGTTCCGAAAACAAAGTAAACAAATTTAGAAAAGTCGAATCTTTTATATTCGCATCAAGCAAAGCTTAAAGCTCTAATCACACTTGACACAACAACGGAGATACACACTTTTCTTATCTTATATTTTCAGGTATGGCTTATCCTTCAAAACCATCGCCGGCGAATCAAGATCTGTCACTGAGGAGATAACAGCACCATGGTCAGAGACAACCTTACCAACCATTTTGTCCCGCTTTCCTTTGGAAAACATTTTCAATGCCGACGAATTCGGGCTCTTCTTCCAATGCCTTCCAAATACTGGGTTAGCTGCTGGCAATGCCTTAGGAGAGCGCTTACAAATGTTTGTAATCGGGAAGTCTGCCAAACCTCGTTGCTTTAAAGGTGTCAAAACACTGCCCTGTCGATACCGTTCACAAAAAAGAGCTGGATGTCTGGAGAGCTGTTCGAAGAATGGTATGCGAGCTTGATCGAAAATTTTCTGTTTCTAAACGAAAAATTGCTGTGATAGTTGACAATTGCACCGCTCATCCTCATGTCGAAAGGCTAAAATGGGTAGAATTAATCTTCCTTCCTCCGAATACAACGTCGCATACTCAACCTATGGACCAAGGAATCATTCGTGCACTGAAAGCGAAGTATCGATCGGTAGCAGTCCGCAAGTTGATAAAAGCATTGGATGAAAAAGTCTCTATCCCGAAGTTCTCGATTCTTGCTGCTATGTTCATGCTTAGAAAATGTGACGATATTGACAACCAAACCTTTACCAACTGTGTTTGGAAATCAGGAATTTCCCAGAAGGATGCTGAAAATGCCATTAACGATGATGACGATCCATTCAAAGACCTTGCCAGTAGCGAGGTAGAAGAGGACCCAATCCCGACCCTCGATGCTGATCTCTCGTACATAAAACGAAGGTTTCCTGACCATATCGATTCTACCATATCAGTTGAGGATTTCATTGATTTCGATATCGAAGTGAGCATAAGTCTAAAAACTGCTGACATCATTGCTGATATCACTGGAACTCAAGATGAGGAAGATGAAGAGGATGAAGAAGATGACGATGACAAGGATGAGGATAATCTTTCAAGACCGACGGCCGAACAATTGCGTTCAGCAATCACCGTCCTTGAGGACCTAAGCGTTTTCTCGGAATTTGGGGAAGAAATGTTAGCTTCCCAAAAGAACTTGAATAAAAACATCAAACGAGATTATGATGATACTTGTAAACAATCAATTATAACTGATTTTTTTCAAAAAAATTGAGCAAAAAGCAACTAAAACGCTCTGTTTTTTGTATTTCACCAACCCAGAACCCCCAATAAGTAAGACTACGTACTTAATATACTGTTTTTGTTCATCTGGTAGGCAAATAAGGGAAAAATTTTGAAAAAACTTGAAAACCTCTACTACTCGAACGTCTCCTTAACTCGAACGGTTTCCTTTTCCCCCTGGCCGCTCGAGTTATTGAGACTCTACTGTAACATTTGGGTATACCGCTTACAACGGAGCGCCATTTTAGTCGTAAGTCAAAATACAACTGACTGCAACTATAAATTTAAATGCTAAAACTGTTCATTTTAAAGTTGTTTTTTGTGACATTTTACAACTGTAGCGTACAATCTTAACAGCATGTTGGCGTTCAAATAGGCGGTGGATAGGTGAGACTGGCCCTAAATACATGTTGAAGCAAATTAGTTAAGATATTCAGAAAACGATAATAAACTGTGATACAAATAAAAACAAAGTAAACACTTTTCATATGTATTTGCACGATAACGTCATCTTCGTAGTCATACACATTCTTGGTGACGTCATACATCATACGCTTTCCTATAAACATGTATTTATTACTTCTTCATGCTTGTTTGCTCAGACGTGAGATGAGTATTCCTCACACTTCAAATAGTTCTGTGTTAACAAACAATATTTCAAATTAGTAACCAGGCCTTCACAAGGGTAAATTGTTAGTGATTCTCTACGTTCCAGTCTCTTTACCATACACAGAATGCATTTCACTCAAATAAAAGCTGTGGTAGGTTTTATTACGTTGCTATAAATGACTTCCAATATACCAGTTGATAAAAAAGAAATTGAAGAATATAAATAATATACACAATTTAAAAGTTGAGATCGATGCGTGAGAAATTTGCCATTGGAAGCGACAACTTGAAAGATAAAAGTAAGTCATACAGATTTGAAAAAAAATACTTTAGAGTACATCAGAGGTGATTGTGACAGAATCTATTTATGGTAGCTAATATGCCAAAAGATAGAATGTCACATAAAATTCTAGATACATTGCATATACACTGAAATTTGCTCAATATTAACCTATAATAAGTATTTGTGTCCACTTTCAGCTATTGAAGACTATTGAGACCCTACGCTGATTCAATTGTATTATCAGAGGAAAATATTGATGACTAAATACTTGAATTTAAGCATGAATCATGTTACTACCCACCTTTGTGTTTACCCACACGCTTGTTTTGAAATTTTTTTCTTCTGTGTTGTGATATTTTTTTATTTTCATTAGTTTAAAATTTTGCAACTCATGGTATGAAAGTTTAAATTTATGCCTGTAAATTGTTGTTAGTTGACGTTTCTACCGACAAACTTCGCGACGTTTTAGAGTCATTTTAACCGACATCTATGTCACACGATTTCTTACCTCTGCGCACACTGATAGTTGTCCTTGAAGACCCTAGGCTTATGCTGCACAACAGTGCTGCCAGAATATTGTGTTGGGGTGAACCTGTTCTTCATTAAGTCTGTTTCATTGACGATAGTCTGTTTCTGGGAACAACGACTAAGAGCATATTGTTGCGGAGATTAAAAGCGACTGCGAACCAGGACAATATTTATTTGACCAACATGATGTCTCTAAGTTCGCAACTTGGTGACGAACAAAAAACTACGACAAAAATTTGTTAATAAATGTTGGCCAAGGAGGTGTCTTGATTTGTGGCCGTTACTTACTGGTTTATGTATGGTATTCAAAATGCATGTTAAAAGACGGAATGGGTACTCGATGTGTACATGATTGTAAAAAGGGTTTTGTCATCTACGTCTTGTGGGCTTCTAAACAAAAAAAATTTTCCAATTTTTGACAAAAATGAATTCTGCAAAACATCAATTTGGAAATATTGGACCTCGACCTGGCAAAGAATAATACCATAACGCTTTTATGTGTAACTAAAATGTATTTAAAATTCCTGGATGGAGGGTTAAAAGTTTTAAAGGAAAAAGTCTAACATGGACCAATATCTAAATGTAAGCTTGAGAAAACAGTTCTAAACTTTATGTATACCAATATAAAAATAATTATTTAGGAAATTCGTGAAACCAAACACGCCTTTTTTACCGTTCTATGAAGAAACTTAGTACTAGATAACAAAACTTTTGCAACCGGAAAACAATTCATAATTTTGTCATAAATCACACCCATTCCCTTAACCAAGAAAATCGTTAAGAAACATGATAGAAATTGTTGGAACTTACATAAATAGTTAGAAACTGTGTTTTATGCAATAAAGAACTTGCAAAATTGTTTGACATCAACCGAAGCTTTGTTTTGAAACATCTTTGATCATGAGCATGCTTCAACAAGTACCTTTTATTATGACCCTGTGCTGTCGAGGTCTGGAAATGACCTTACTCGCAATAACTGTTTAAGATCTTAATTGTTTTTAAGTCCTAGAAACAAGGTTGATCTAACCTAGGAGAATATAAATTTCTATCCTTCTAGATCTTACACCGCCTAATTTTTTTTAGTTTGAAAATACTTTTTATTCTTTCCGTCACTTATAACAATAATTCTTTTGTGTAAAAAAGAATACTTCTTATGTTTCTGGCGGAAGATTTTTTTTTTATTCAGATCATTTATTCAGAGGCCGTTATGTCAACAAACATACTGTTCTCGCGAAATATTGACATGTTAAATTATTGTGACGCCATCAATTACACAGGAAATGTAACAGGTCTTGTCATGTCTACAAGGTGTTATAAATATCGTGCGGAACTTGTTTAATTACATCGAGTCAACAAAATGATTTGCTTTCCGCTCTCCCTCTTTAGAGATTCTTTACGTATACACTATATGCTTAGATTTCCTTTTAGTAAAAAGGTGCTTGAATGATGTTGGAAAAAAACAACTAACACAGCCACTGGTGAGTATTTATTCACTTTTAATCATAATAGACACAGCGAAGGAGAGTGTTTAACAAGAAATGTATCATAAATGTAACAAGTTAACTGTGAAGGAGAGAGGCGATATAAAAACTTTGTGTACTCATTACCGTGAAGTACTCCATTCAGTGATGGTTGAAAGGTACACATGAGCATAAATGCACAGAGATTCTTGAGGTAAAAATATTCAACCAACAAGGTTTGTTATAACGTAGTTTTTTATGATTTAAAATTGATGTAAAAATCCGAAGTGACAAAATGTTAAAAGAGCGTCAATGTCATCACAGCTAAACAACTTGTTGCTATAAGATTCAATACAAATTACAAATCGTTAATACAGAAGGGATAAGCCGCCGTATTTACAGCAGACTTGTTATTTTCGTATCTATCACAATTCTGCTAGACAAAAACACACTTATTGACACACTTATTGACAATTTTTTTAAAGCTTTCTGGCTTCGAATGATAGCGACTTCGAATCATACGAAACACGCAGTCTGTTGTCAATTCTTTTTTAATGCATCTACCCTAAAAAGAGAATAAAACTGGTAATCATGTTGTTATATTCTCTTTTCTATATCTAATCTGTTAGACCTATTATGAATGAAGGTAGCTAGCTACTTCTTTCTTTAGTTGACAGACACTTACAATTTACTCCCTAACTTCGAAAGTTTATCAAAAACACTTTATAAAATCAATCAACTAATCAATCAATCAATCAGTCAATCATTAAAAATATAAGGTATGGATAAGGGCACACTTGAAATGCATAAAGAATCTTACCGACATAATAAACTATACCTTGGGAAGCAGGAAACAGCTACTAAACTCTTGTTTTAAAATGATTAACATTCTTCAATGGCGAAGAATTTGTGGTAAAAATAAATACCAAGTTTATTTGTAACATTCGTAAACCTGTTTCTCTTTTTCTATAATAAAAAGTGCTCCATCAATGCTGGATATGCGAGGGAGGGAGTATTTAGCACCTCTCTTATAAAATAGAAGCTGCTATTTTTTATATAGTTATTCTAATAAAAAAATTCTTGATATCAAAAATAGGAATCTGAGCGCAAAAGAAAACCCTTTTTTAAAGATGGCTGTCCCTTGTGCACTATACTAAGGTTGATTCTACGCGCGAAGAAACCATGGTACTTCTGAGGCCTGGACACAAATTTCCATTTGTACTATTAATTAAATTGAAATTGAAACATACAATAAGTGGAATATCTGAAGTAGAATCAGAAGGTTTCGTTTTGTCGTTAAAACTTAGAATGCTTCGGGGGGGGGAGGGGGGGGGGGGGGGGGTGGGTGTATTTAATAAAAACAAGGAAAAAAAGTGGGCAAAAATAATTAATCAATTGACCAATTTATAAAACGAACAACAAAAAATATCGAGACAGTATTAAAAATTCTATATCTCATATATTTTTGGTTTTGGTTTCTCTCAGACTTCGGCGATGCATTCGCAAAAAACGGCTTCATTGAAAAATATATTTATAAAAGAAAATGTAATCGCTATTTTCATAGTATTAGTGTTTATTTTTATTTCACTTTATTTGTTGTTTCCCGATAAGATATATAATTATGACTTTCTTAAAAAAGAATACAACAAAACGTATAGAAGGGGAAGCTGTCTAAACAAGTTGTTTGATGAATTGCAAATTCATCTGACTTGCGCCCCTGTGATGTGTTACTAAGGCCGCTTTAAGTTTGAGATTTGTGCGCAAACTGTTTACACAACCGGCGGTAAGAGAAACTCGAATGTTGGTGCAAACTTTTATTATTTCGCGTATGATTCTACCGACGTGACTTAGAATAATTTAAAAAGTGAAAACTTTTCTTTATTCTCCCTTTTTTTCTACTATTTTTATGTTCATATTAGGCGATTTAATTATGGAGGTCAGTTTCTTTGCACATTTCCTGCGTTGAAATATCCCAACTTAGTACTTAGTACTTTTGTTGGTTTGCTTACAATAAAATTCAAAGAAATTAATGTTTAAGTTTACCTTTGCTAATAAAAAGCAGAATTTAATATTCTTCATTTTCTTTTGAATGATGCCTACAAACGCAAACACTTCAAAATTCTATATAGCTGCCATCTTTGATCTACCATTTTGAATAGTGTGCTGTTTAGAAACACTTGAGCGTTTAATTAAAAAAAAACTGCATTTTTTTTTATCTAAGTTTGCTTATGCGAATCGTAATGTATTTCATTAATTTTTCGCGGCATATACTTCTGTCTATTTTAGAGTATGTTTCGCATTTCTAACAGCACATGAATGTGTTATTTGCGTATTTATCGGCTATTTCAGAATTGATGTCGTATAACAGCTGTTTTTACAGAGCGCGAGAACCGCATAATTTGAGAAAAATCTTTTTAAAATCACAACGTTAAATAAATGTACGAAAAGTAAAAACAATAAGAAGAACACAACGAAGGATAAAATTTGTTGAAAGATCATAAGTATAAACATGAACAAAATATGCAACCTCAGTTCTAGACCTCAACCTGAACTTTCTGTGACCTGTATCATAAATTTTCGCAGACTGGTTACAAGGTTGCTGAATAATATTATGGCTTCTAAGCTGTTTGAGCTTATGGAGGCAACGCGTAATTAATTACCTTTGATTCTCTTTCGGTAAAATAGATAAGCCGGCTACAAAAGAGAAACCGAGGTACATAGCTGGTTAAAAAGGGGGCTGGTTGAAGCAAACAGTGATTCTTAGCAGTTAGTTCACTTAAACACTTGCATAGAAAAGAATGCACAGTTGGTTGTTTGGCAAGGTAAGAAATATTAAGCGCCAAACCTGTTAATGTAAAACAGATAATAATATTATCTGGGTGTTTTTATGCAGTACTTTTATGACTGACAAAAGCACATGAATAACATACATTTTCAAAACTTTTACTTTCACTTTTTAAGTTTTTTTAAGTCAACATTTAACGGATGTAACTTTATTTTTTCTTCCAGTAATTTTTTTACTCTCACAAATTTCGTCCAGAGCTTCTTCGCACTTACTTAAAAATGTGTGGTTATATCAACCTCGCTCCCAGGACCTGTTGTCATTTTTTGCATATCGGACATCGAGACGTATCAATAAGCGCAGAGCCGATGAGAGACAAAAAAAGCCCTGGGAACTTCATTTAAACAAATAACATGTCTGTCAAAACAATGCGCATGCATACTTGAAGAACTGCATAAACGACCTCGTTCCTAGGACTCTTTGTATTGCTTTGTATCCCAGAACAGTTCGTTCCAGAATAAGAATAGATAACAAAGATCCCTGGGAACGAGGTTGCAGCATATACAAAAGAACAACATCGAGAAATATGCAGATTTTTTTTAGAATTTTTCATTTATTTTTTTTATCAGTTAAATATTTTTATACTCCACTTTATCACAGCCATAATCTATTACGTCGTGCTGTTTAGCATAGGCATATGGATTTTTAAAGTCGTGTCGGCCAAAAACTACGAATTTTGAAACACATTCACCCTGTTGATAAGTTTTGTCATTTAGTAAAAGTTAAAACAATGATTCTTAGCTCTATGTAGGCCGGTAAAGGGTAAGATTTTTATTTCAAGGACATTGGGTCCCACCTGCATAACATGTGTTGATTTAAATTGCGATGTACTTTTTATATAAATAATGTCTAACACAATCATTTTTATAATGAAACTTTCTGTTTTCAAAGTATGCTCGTTTGTCGTCAGTTTTTGACGACTTTCACTTCTGGAAATTCCAAATAATTTTAATTTTGATGTTTTGAAAAATATAATAATTATAATTAGTTCACCAATTATTAAAGGTGCTAAATTGAGAAAAAGCAGAAATAGTTGAAATAATTTCCTGCAATGCGCTACTTATTTTCTAGTACCTATTTCATAGCCGGCATGCTAAATAGTCAAGACTCGATTAACGCAATCAATTTCTTGGTTTCCCGCCAAATCAGGGTCACACTTTAACATCAAATTCATAAATATCAAACACAATAACGAACATGTTATTTTACCAACGCAGAAAAATATTAATCGAACTTTAATTGTCAATAGGGGTGTGGAGATAAAGAAACAACAAGGTTTGTTTTTCATAACTAAAAATCTATTTTTATATTTTCTACTAGTCGTTAGCTCTTGAAAAATCGACGGAAATTCTATCGTCATACACGTCGCGTTTGCTTTTTCATGCTTATATTTCGTATCTTCGTAACACAACATTTTTGCACACAAAGACAGAAGACGGCGTTATAGGGGTTGATAGAGTACTTTTGACGCATAAACTGCTGGTGTTGTGTCGGCTTATGACAAATGGCGGCTAAAGTATTTGTGTACGATAGTTTGACCATTACCATTTTATAATAATAACAACTAACTAACATCAGTAATAATGTTTAGTCGGTGTTTAGTATTTCATAAAGGAGAACACGGTATATTTGTCTTTTCTAGACTAGTACCTCGTTGCCAAAGTTTTTTGCCTTGTCGAAAACTGGTGTTAAAACACCTCTTCGTAATAGCCTGGTGTGTTCTTTGTGTTCTTCTTCGTCATTATTTGCATTGTTCACACGTTAGATTTTATTTGTTTTATCGCTTTCTTTTGATGCAATTATGCAACATTTTATCTGTTCTAATTAGATGAATTTAGTTAATAATCAATGTCGGTACAGTAGACCTCATGAGGGTGCATTTGTCCAATCGCAAGCTGCTCCCACGATCAATATACTTAAAAGCTCCTCACCTTTCGTCTTTGTTGTCATTGTGTTGGTGTTAATACTAAGTGCTATGTTTTTCAAACAACGTCGGTAACTTGTGTAAAGCCAATATTTCAATCCCAGCTTGTTACGAAATTGTTTGGTTTTTAATGAGCATGGTACAGCCACGAGATTGGCAATTATTATGAATGAATCAGAAACCACGAGAAGCTTAAAGAAAGGCGAAAAATAGAACACGTAAAATAGTGTACTTAATACAATTGAATTTTTTTCAGCGTTTTTCTAATTTTAACTCAACATTCTTTCCTAGCAATTTAAATGGCGGAAAAGCGGGCGGGGGGGGAGAGAATTATCCGTTATATGAAATTTTGCTTTTTTGTTTAACCTTACTACCTGAATAAAGTTTTTTGCATATCAAAAATGCTTGAAAGTTGAGTGCGGTGGAGGAAGCTGAATATAACATTCGTGCCCTTTTGCATAATTTCGTTAAAAAATTGCTATTTAAATAAAAATTTTGTTCCCATTGCCTTATAAAAGCTCATAGATTAACTTGAACGAGTTTTCTGGTCCTAAAAGTCCGAGTTCAGTTTTGTGTACACAAAACATAAAGCAAAGACACGGACATTCGACAACGATTCGATTTACATCCAATGAACTTGTTAGTCATTTAATTAAATGACCACCACTGTGATTGCCTGCCCCGGTAGTAGAAAAGTAAAAATAAAGTCAAGTAAAAAAGCTAATGAAAAATCTTTTGTAACCAACTTCCACTGTTTGTCTAGTATGGAATATTTTTATTTTATTTTTTGAATACCTAACTCAATCCAAATCACAACGACCTTCACAAAAAAACTGATACTCTTGCATCCAAGGCTAGGATTATCACTAGCCAGCATCAATTTCATCGTTAGGACAAAATGGTGTGAAAACACCACACACTTTATGTCATGAAAGTTAAGCAAAATTCATAAGTATTCATAAGTACAACATTCCTCTCGAATAAATTAACGGCGTATTGCATTGTTTTTTCCGTTGGATATTACCCTTTTCCTCAATTATTAAACCTTGTCATTGCAGTTTTAACGGTCTCTGTACTGGTGCCCGTATCTTGTTCAAAATATTGCCGAATGTCTCCCTTGTGCTAAAGATGCACTATTAGCGATTGGGGCGAGTTCCCGTTGTTTTTTCACGAGCTAACGACAAGTTTTGAAAAAAGCATTAGTCGATTACTCTTTCAGAAATTATTTAAAAAACACTTTTAAAGTTGTTTAAGGCTCAAAAAGTGTGTACGTCAACGAAAAAAAAAGCAGATTTGAAGAACAAAAACTTTCTTCTTGTTTCTCCATACTCAAAATTAACCTTTGTTCGTACCCTAATTGTTCTTTTATTCGTTCCACATGGTTAGCTAATTACTGTGTCAAATGCGCCGTGCAAGACTCAACTACTAGTGTTCTACTTGAATGAAAAATGAAAACGAAGTGCAATAAGTTTTTCAAGTTTTACAACTGCTTGGAAAAATAGTTAAAAAGCACTCTGAAGTTTCGTCAATGTGTCCCAGGCCTTTATTCCTAGGAAATATTTTCAATTTTTTTTCTTTTTAAGAAAACTTACTTAAAAAAAAACCGCTTTTCAAACTGGGCGCTAAGTTGGTTATCATTTTTTACTTCCTGTGAACACTTTATCGATGAAAGAAAGCAAAATGAATCCTGGATTACATACCCCCGTATCCACTAAAATGTTATTACGTTTTTGATAAATATGTGAAAGAAAAAAGGAGGTCGTTATAGATTGAGCTTGCTTAAAAAAGAAAACATCATAATTACAAAATTTAGAAAAACACTTGGATTTAAGTACTTGTTTTAATACCTTAACTGCTAAAATGATGTACGAGACGGGGGTAATGTAATTAGAAGTTAATTTATCACCTGTATGTGTTAAAACGAAATGTAACAAAAAACAGATTGTCTTTAATCATATCAACACCTCGCACTATTTAAATGGAATTTTGCACAGTGAAATATCAGTAATTACTTATATATCTAAAAAAAATTTAGCTTGTGGTAGTGGATATCAAATCTTCAGACGGACAATTTTACCAGTTGTTCGCGTGTGATTATAGTAAATGTGGTTGTGTGTGTACTAAATCATGCTCAATGGTGATTGTTGTCAGTTTGTGCAAAGAAAGGTATATTTTGATTTTGATTTATTAGTTGGTTTGTTTGAGCTTGTTGCTTCTATTTTTACAAGTGTTCTTCATTTTACCATATGCTGCGTTTGCTGTTCTTGCAGGCCCTATAAAAAAGGTTAGAGAGAGACGTGGTTGTGAATGTCCCTACTCTGGACAGTATCTAACTATTAAGTTGGACAAATGTCAAGTTAAGTTGAGTCTATAACTGGTTAAGGTTTAAAATAAACTTGTTATTTCTTAGTTTCCTTAAAATGAAATATTATTATCTTCACCTAGAAATGGCACAATTACTATCATCATTGCTAGACACTCTACGTTCTCTGATATTTTTACGCAAATGTGTCCAGTAAAGAAATGAGAAAAGAAAAAAATAATAGAAGATGAAATAGAAAGCTAATAGTAAATGATCGCATAAGCGCCCTGGGTGCTTTCTTAAAATCTTTATTCACAGGCGCTTCAAAAGGGGCAGTTATTCGAGTAGGGGCGCTTATAACTAAATAAGCAAAAAACAGAAGGCAATATAAATATTTATATACATATAATGTCTTTACCCACAACACACAAATGTCTTCCACACAAAACATCCTGATAGCGACAGTTATAAGAAAGAGAAAGAGGGAGGTTGGACTTGTTGTACCAGCCATGTACACGCCACAACAGAAAACAAAGAAATCATAACAGTCTTAAACAAAGAAAAGCGAAAATGTAAGCATTTTGAGATGAATTTTGACTATGTAAAAGAGATAAGAGAGCTGTATACTTATAAATATTTGTTGTTTTCTATTTTATAAACTAATACAAATTTCGAATAAGCGCCTTCTTATGTTCTAATTTATGCAAGGGGGAGGGGGCTTATTCAGAATGGGCGAATATTCAGATCATTTACGGTAGTGCAATAGCGGAACAAATAAATTATTTGCCAATATTGATTGCAGGAAAGGTGGCAAGGTGTACGTTTACACTAGAAATAGGCGAACTTGAATATACATGCAAAATATATTTGCGAAGATGTTAGTCTTGACTCTTCTTTTATTGTTAGCATCATCTCTTTATTTAATCCACGCAAAATGCTCACATGTCATCTAATGGCCATAGCTTGTGGTCACTTATCTATGAGATATCAAGATATAGGCTCGTAATAATAGGAAATTATATTCCCCGTGCGCCAGTTGTCATGTTTACCATTGTAAGTGGCGACAAATCGGGTTCAAGGTCGAAAGTTGTGCGTTATGCGTTTCTTCACCATATAGATCACAAGTAAAAATATGTTTTCTAAAACCTTTCGTCATGTAAAACAATTCATTCTTTAAGCTAGCGGAAAGCACGCTTTTTTAGGAATATTCACTCCATTTGCTTCTTCTAAACAACACAAGCATTGTTGTAATAATTAGTGTGTTGACGTCAATATGATTATAGATGTTTTGAAGTTTGACGACTGCGGTTTAATTGTGGAGCCAATCGTACCACGCTTGGCTATACTTCTTGTTTTTTGTTGACACGATTTTGGCCCTTTATCGGATAAAATTTTTCTCACAAAATTAGTCTCTTTGTATCTTGCACTTAACCTTGTTCCCAGGGCATTTTGCCTTGTTGATGAAGTTGGCCACTCCGTAATATCGACTCAGGGGCCACAAGACCACTGAGATTCATCCCCTCCGACGAAAATTTATTGTCCATGAAAATGGTGTTGCACGTGCCACAGTCCATTTACAAATATATAGTCACAACATTTAACATGACGTTCATTTCGATGGTGATATAAACAGAAATAGAAATAATGACCCACAGCATTGTCAGAGATGACGTAAAAAATCTGGTAATACTAAAGGGGCAACGCACGTACAGAGTGTCGAACAAAGTTTATTGCAAGAATTGAATTCTCGTAATTATTCTAAATCTGTTGTTGACAAATTTGGACTTTTTTTATAGGAGGTTGACGCCCCTGTAAAAGTAAACACGACGAGTTTGTGTCAGCTAAATTGATGGCGAGATGACTGCCTCATGAAGTTACTGAGTTAGTACAATTAGTATACACTAGTCGATAAAGCCCGTGGAATAATCCATTTGTGCAGATTAAAAACAAAAAGAAGCGTCATTTAAATTTTGATGACGTCAGCAACCATCCACAAAAAAAAATTAGAACCATGTTTTCACGTTGCTTAAACTGCTGATCAAGAAAATGTTTATGATCATGTGCTTTTGATGAGCGGTTAAGGGCTTAAAAATTTTGCTGACGTCAGCAATGACCCGTCAAAATTGTAAAGAAAATTTTAAAAAATTTGTATACCTGTTGCCCTCATCGTATAGATCTTTAAACGCTGATCAAGAAAATGTATAGGATCATGTACTTTTGATAAACGGTTGCAGAGATATTAGGGTTTAAAGGTTTTTTGACGACGTCATCAACCCGTCCATTCCGAAACGGATTCGGGGACCCAGGTTTGGGAAACTTACCCAAATTGGTCCTTGGTGGTCTCTAGTTACCCACGCGGTGAAAAATCATTGGCGTCACCACCTTCTTTCCAAGTTATTTGGCCTCGAAGTTTTAAGTGCACTGTAACGGCTTCATTAATTTAATATAGGATATTGACGTTAAAGTAGTGTTATTGACGTCGCGCCGTAACGTCGGAAAATTTAATATATTAGACATGCATTTTTCGGTTACTTCAAAGAAAATTTCGGTAAGATCAAAGGAAAATGAACATATCCACTTTGCCTGTTACAGACACACAGAAGTGGCGTATTATTATATAGACTAGTCGATAAAGCCCGTGGAAAAATCCACTGAGGCAGGATAAAAATGAAAAAGAAGCGTCATTTGAATTTTGATGACGTCAGCAACACATCCACAAAAAAATTAGAACCTTGTTTTTACGTTGCCTCCATTGTATAGAGCTTAAACTGCTGATCAAGAAAATGTATATGATCGTGTGGTTTTAATGAGCGGTTAATGAATTATAGGGGTTTAAAAATTTTGCTGACGTCAGCATTGCCCTGTCAAAACCCAAAAAAAAGTTTTTAGAAATTTGTATACCTGTTGCCTTCATCGTATAGATTTTGAAACGCTGATCAAGAAAATGTATAGGAACATATACTTTTGACAAACGGTTGCAGAGATATTGGGGTTTGAAGTTTTTCGATGACGTCATCAACCCGTCCATTCCGAAACGAATTTGGGGACCTAGGTTTGGGAAACTTACCCAAATTGGTCCCAGGTGGTCCCTAGTTACCCACGCGGTGAAAAATCATTGATGTCACCACCTCGTTTCCAAGTTATTTGGCTTTAAAGTTTTAAGTGCACTGTAATGGCTTCACTAATCTTAATTAACTTTCCTTTGACGTCAATGGTATTTTAACGTTAAAGTTTGGTAAATTACAGAACAATTTTATAGGCGATGTTTTATAGAATTTGTTAAAGAAAATTGTGAAGAATATAATCCACTTTGCAAAAGTCACAGACAGACAGACAGACAGACAGAACTGGCGTATTATTATAGAGATGAACTATCATTTATTATCACATGAAAGTCAGCAGTGGTGATGCCAGGAATTTCATCTTATTACAGAAAAATAGCTTTAAAGTAACCTATTAACCCACATTATTCGCCAAGGGGTGCTGACTCTACAAATGGCGTTGTTCAGCAAGGGCACCTATCAGGGGCACTGGCACGGAAAAGGTGTTGTTTATTCAACCAGGAGGCGTCTGTAAACAGTCATTTGTGGTGAGTAGAATAAGAACTATCGATACTGTTTGCATGTTCACAGCATGAGAAATTGACAACAAGCATAGAAAACTATGGTAACGAGATCGTAACCTAACTTTATAAAACCCTTGTATTTTTAACATTAATTTATGATATTCGAGTTCTCAACCGCGTTGAATTTTTTCGGTAACCGCTATAAAATTCCAATAAGCCAAATGATATATGAAGCACTTCACCACAAAGGATATTTACGATGCCCACTTTAGATTCACCCACAGAAGTGTTGTCTCTATGTAGGAGAATATTTTTTGTAAGAGGCTATATTATTTTTTAATTGCTTCTCTTCAGACCAATTACAATGCTAAAACCATGAAATTACAAAAAATACAATTTAACCTCAAAAATTCGACTTAATACTTGTCTCCATGGATATGAGAGGAAAAATAAAACACAAAATATTTTATTTGCAAAGGAAAAGACATGACAAGTTCGTAACCAAATCCCACAATTATTTTTTTCAAATTCCTAGGGTTAAATTTCCCCATATTTTGATAAATTATTTAACATGAAACTGCAGAAGACATGATTTGTGTGATACCATTTTACAACTGTTAAGTGAAATGTGTTCGATAATCACGAAACACTGTAGCTGCTAACCCTATACAGGGCAGTAGGGGGGAAGCTCCCCCACCAACAATTTTTTGCTTTTAATATTTGAAGTACACCTTTTTAGGAGTTTAAAAATTGTGACTATTGACATCATTTTTAGGTATAGGACATTACAGATGTGTCGCCTCTGTTGCCATGGCAACTATTCGATTAGCATGTCAGCATTTTTCTATCCTTAAAACAAAAATATTCAGAAGCTCCTGAGTTTTGAATTTTTTTAGAAGTTAAAGATATATAGATACCTAGTATAACATTAGAAAGCTTTTTATAACAACCCCAGTCCTGGACCTTTTGCTTCAGCCGTTTCTACAAAACTTGTGCATCTACAATATTTATCACTGACAGTACTGGAAACGAAAGTGGTGAGATTCTTTAGCTTAAAATATTCAATATGAATCAGATATAAAAAAATTTTGAAATATAACACCGCACTGTAGATTACAAAGTTCAGATATGAAAAGAGTAAATATTTGAAAATTGATTCGATCTATGTTGCGCACTGGCCTCATAGCATCGCCACTGTTTCGTCCAGCTCGACCCCAGCACCTATACAACTATCAAAAACCGCAACATTGTTGAGAAGCAACTAGTCCTGAGAACGAGGTGTCTGTTTCGTTAGTTCTCCGGTAGTTTAACTTAGGCGTGACCAGCTTCGTACGTAGCTAGTTCAAAACAACATTACTCCAGACATCTTCGATCTACTGTGTTAAAGTGAAGATACGAATGGAAAGATATTTTTTACAATTAATCATAAAAAATGAGCTGGTCAAGTTACGCGTTAAGTTTTACAATGATCACATGAAAATTTATAGCTGCCTAACCGCACAAGTGTTCAATCCGTTACTGTGCAAGCACTGGCATTCTGTAATGTAAGTATATTTCGTGAGCGTCATGAAAGGTATAAATATGGAGGTTGTTTTAAATTAGAATCAAGGGTAAAGATTTTTTGTGTCTGAATTTAATGCATTTAAAATTCCAAACTTTTTATGTTCTTATTTAATTCTTGTAAAGGTCTGTTTGCATTTACATATCTAGAAAATTACATCTTGTGTTAAGATAGATCCCGTGCAATCTACAATGACAGCTGGTACTTTCTACCGATGAAGCTAGAATTGTCGGCGTTATTTAGCACTAAATAATAAAAATCTGTACTAAACAAAATTTCATTTTTATTGCGCTATGCACTTAGATATATGGCTATTACCATATAGTGTCACAAGCTTGGGAAGGGTGGATAGAATTTAAAGACATCAATTCAAATATGCTCACTGAATGTTTAAAAATGCTTTGGCTGCATTGATTTTAATTGTTGTTTGTTTGTTTTGACTTTACCATTTTTTACATAAAAAAATGCTAAACCAATAAATAAAAAAAATTAAAAATCATATTAGCAACAAAGAAACTTTATTACGATGGCAATCATGACATATTTGCATCGCTGGTTGACAAACTAATTTTTTTTAGAAAAGAAGAATTTTTGGAAAACAACCTGGTGCGCAGACCTTTCTTACCAGGAACTTTTTTATTTTTTTAACCAGAGCAAGCACAAGAACATCTGATGTCATGCAACCTGTTCTTGAAATCTCATTGGTTCATTGAATGCGATGGAATAAAATACTTTAGGGGAACATGAATTATTTCTCACTTTTTTAACATAGCATGTCTGTCAATAATGTGTTGACATCAACTTCTTTTATCGTTCATTGACAAACCTGTCAGCGCGCGTCACTCTAGCTAAATGAAAATTAAAAACAATTTTTGCGGTTGCGTGGACGTAATTACGTGATTTTTTTATCATACTTCACTAATTAGTCTGTTTGTTGTGTTTATTGTTTAAGTCATGGTTTATGCTGACTAGACAAATTAATATAACATGGCAGCATTTGCGGTGGAGTTTTTAGAAACTATTTACCAAACCCCTAGGTGAATTGAAGTTTGAATAATGGATTTCTGAAGTAAACATGAGGGAAAGCATGAGGGAAACTGTTTATACTTTGTTTGATTGAAGTTTGAAAGTTCAAATTCGGGTCCCGTCTTCATTATTTTTTAACAAAATCAAAAGCTGGGATTTGGTAAGGAGGTTGTTGCATATCTTCAATTAAAAACACTTAGCAGCGTAAATAACAATAACAATCTAGATGTTTTTATGATTAGTTGAATGAAACCCGAAGAGAATAACAAACATTAATTGATGTAAGTTGTTTCTGTTTTTCTTCTTCTCCTTTAATGGAATATACGTCTGTGTATGGCAAAATTTTTATGGTGGTATTTCAAGTAGAACTATTGGCGTTGTTACATTTTGGCAAAATTTCGCCTAATATATTTGCTCGCGAAAATATATTTCCCTATTGTGAATTCTTTTGTTTATTCAACATGAGTATGTTATGAAGAAAATTATTATGAAATTTTAGATTTAAGTAAAGATGGAAAAATTAGCACGTTCTTTATTTGTTTGTGTTTTTTCTTTTTCTTGTTTGTTTTGTTTTCAAAATAATTCTGTTTATATGTATCTTTCATCAATCATTTTGAATTCTTGCCATTTTAACAAACAAAAAATGAATAATATTATGAGAACTTTACAGGTAGCCGAACGGTTAGCCTCGGCTGCATAGAGATCCCACTTTTTTGGTACTAAAGTGACACGAAAAAAAATTCCTGAATCACAACACGCTGTCTGAACGCTGTGATTTGTTTCAATATAAAAGGAAAAAAAAATGTTAAAATTATGCCTTACAGAAGCAAAAAAATTATTAGTTGCTCGTAACTAATATCCCAGCATCCTTTGCTATTTATAGTCAGCTATGTAATATTTTTTGACACCCTTTTCCTTTCTTTAAATTAGAATTGATTAAAAAATAATTAGATATCAAAATTTAGTAAAATTGAAATTTTGTCAATACATTGATTTACGAAGACATTGCAATTTCTAAATTTATAACATTGGATCATCGATGTTGAGCAGCTCTAGAACGAGATGTGTATTTGGAACCTGTGTTTTTGTTGGGCGTTATAAGAGTATCAAAATCCTAAACAAACTGGTTATTATTCTTATTTCTCTTTTGTTCTAAACCATAGACCCATTGTTTTTGACCTGAAATTCCAGCCTGATATTCTTATAAAGCATATTTTTATAAAAGAAAAAGTGTGTACACAAATATTTCTAACCAGGAATGTTTTTTTGTTTTTAATAATTTTATTATTTTCTTTACATATTTTAAAAATATAAAAAATATAATAAAAAATGGACAATTTGACAAAAAATACATTAAATGTACTCGTTATCCAAGACGTCTTTCCTAAACCCAACTTGATATCCTTATAAAGTAGCTATGTTCGAGTCGATAACTGACAACCCGTCTTCAAATGACCTGTACAACGTTTTAAATGTTGTCCTTTGTGTACATGCTGCGCTCCCTTCCCGCGTTGTGTTGAAAAACACATCTTTTTCCTTAATCGGGTAAGTCACTAAAATTTCAAACTACAACCTCGGTTCGTATCCAGTGATTCAACTTTCTTGTACTTTTTTAACAACTCCAAGAAGTCATTCTAAAAAAGTTGTAGAACTCTGAGTAAAAAACATAAACAAAAAAATCTGTTGTCAACGTTTTCTTGTTTATTCACGTCTTCACACAAATTAGGTAATTATTTCTTCCATCATTATGGTATCAAATTACTTTTTAATATCATTACAACTCATATGATTCAGCATGCGATTAGCTTCACTGTCGCTGGCGTGTTGCAAACAAAAAATAACTTCATCAGAAATGCCTGGCTTCCAATGAAGTGAGCGGACGTTTGCATCTCGGACAAGCACTGTCACTATTTTCTATCTTCTTTCATATTTCGCAAAAGAAGTTTGAACACCAGACCACATTCATTCGTCAAATCTTCGATTCAATGTGGCGTATAACAATTAGTGGTCTGGCTTGTTTGCGGCACCACTTTCATGTAAGACATGCAGACGATACATGCAAATGGGATTCGAAGAGTTATGCAATGATGTTGAATCTGCAACACGCAAGAAAGTACGAGAAACATAGCATAACACAGTCAATAACTCCATGTTGGTATATATCTTGTATCTTGGTACATGTTTATTTTGTAATCAGAGATATGAAGCTGGATTTACACTATGTTGCTAGTTTCATATATCAATACAAGCGCTTTAACTTTCTGCCAGCCAATCGTACTTGCTTAATAATTGTTTTAGTCTTAATTTGATTCAGAAACAAATAAATAAATATTCCGATATTTTGATGACGTCAGCATAGAAATGATTACACAATCCTATGAATTCACTTTTACAAACTTCTTTTACGGAAAAAGACTTTTGTTTGATTCGGGGGCGAATCAAAAAGGCTTTAATTAATATAAAGCCATTTTTGCAACTTAAAAAGTAATTATGCGTGTGTATCAGCCGTGTACTTTATTCTTAGTCTATGATTTGACAAATTTCACTGGATCCAATTTACCTGGCATCTAAATCACAGTGAGTGGTAGCCGTAAAATGAAAAACTGTGATAATGGTATGGATTAGTTTCTTTTATATTTTTTGTTTTGTTTTTCTCCTAATAATTTTCCTTCAAAACGTCTTTAAACGCATTCAACGAAATGTTCAGTCAAAATATAAACAGTGGTTTAGAATTTGCATTTTTGTGTTCCTAAACCATTTTTAAATTGGGGATATAAAGTCATAAAATCCTAACAAAAAAACTCGTTTTTTTCCAAAAGCACGTGTTTTATCAATGAAAGAGCTTCCACCAAAATTAAAATGCAATGTCGACCACCATGCTTTCCACATGACAAAAACCGACTTGCGAATTACTTAAAGACATAGTCTGGCACCACCACCATGCTAATGGCAGGGTATTTAAAAGTAAATCAAGACATGGAGTCCTCTTAATGATCTTCAACGTTAACCACATCACTCTTTTCTAAGTAGCAACCTTGATAAAGCTATCTGTCCAAATGCATAACGTTTTGCACATAACCAGCGGTATATGGATTTGTATACTAATGAAATATATAGTATATACTTTGTTTCTCATATATGTCTTTCACAAATTTTATCTTATGAACGCATGCTGAACATATAATATCTTACTTTTCTATATTATAATACCCCTATCTGTCACGCAAAATGGTACCAAAAGTAGTGAGACGCACGCAGTGCGATATAAAAAAAACGGGCGAAACCGTAGATTTTTTCACGGACCACCGACTATTCTCCAAAATTTAATACTGGTATATGGTATATGATTGGTTCTCATTATGATTCCCATATGCACTTATAACTCGCGCGTATTCTTTCGTATAAGAGTACTGATATATGTTTACTCATCGTAAGTAAGAACAGATTACACTCTTTTTTTCGTCTATACTGATTAATGATAATAGTAAGCTTATGTAAACTTGTAAGTATAAATAAAGTTGACAAAGTTTGTTTCCATGACATTCCAAACGTTTATAGGTCTCCAGGTAGCGTTTTGCAGACCATTCAAATATTTTAAAGTATCTTGTTTTCTTAATTCTCTTTAAATTTTTTTAAGGATGTTTATCCCCTTGTTACCATTAAACTTCCAAATTTATTTCATTTGATATTTCGTTACTCTATTTAGTGTACCATTTAGGTACAAGTTAAAAAAATTAGGCAACTTTAAAATTGAAGATTTGTAAAATATATGCATGTAGAAACGTGTCGTTACAGGGGCTACAAAACGGCTCAAGTAAGATCTTGTCATTAATGATACAAGTCAAGGTACAAGAATTTATAACAACTTTTTTGCCAAAATATAGACACACTGTTAATAAATAATTACTTTTCATGATTTGCTACTTTTAATGGTATTTACCAAAAATAAATACATTATCTTTTAGTAATAAGCTTTAAATTTAGATCTAAAAAGGATATTAATACCTCTTAAAAGTCGTTGTTGTTGCTTCAACTGGCTCTATATGCAATAATTTGATAGGATTCTGTACAGAATTTAGAATAAAAATAGCTAGCTAGCTAGGTCAAAAAGTTTAACAAAGATTCTTTTACCGAAAAAAAACTGGATTTAAAAGCAAGATATAGATGAAAAGCAAGATGCTTATATATAGAATAAATTACAGATAGATAATATTTGCAAGATACTTTTCTATCGTTTTTAGTTATAGTTGGGTGTCCAGGATGATTTAAGATGTTGTTTTTGTCCTCACTGCTCATGGACTTTCCTTTCGCCATAAGCCCGACTTTCGTGCAAGTCACTAAATTTAAAAATCAAGAGCTCGTTTTGTAGACTCAATTCAGGACGGGTGAAACCGGGGGAGAGAAGACGGGGCGGGAGGAGTTGGGAAGCGTTGGACGTAAGGCATTGTCCCCTTACTCAGATAGTCTAGATAGTTTCGAAAATACTATATTATCCAATTTAACTCCGTAAAACTTTAAAATTTGAATAGTAAGCTAATCTGGAGATATTAAACTTCAAATATTTTTAAAGCAGCTTCAACCATTGTGTGCTAACCTGTCACTGACAACATGGTCCCTCCACTCTTAAAACTATTTAATTTCATTTAAATCAGTTTAATTTTGAGGAACTTGAGTTTTTAGTGATCAGGAAATTAACCTAACGGACATGTTTATTAAAGGATATTAAAACAGTAATTGACAACTTTCAGAACACAAGTTTTTTCTTTCCATAATTTACTCTTAATACTTAGTTTTAAGAGGTTATATAGCCTTACCCTAACCAACTAATTACACATACACTGAAAAGTTAATATGGCTAAATTAGATCCATTATACAGGAAACCGCAAATTTTATTCATTGATAGATATTGTATTAGCTCTAAAATTGTCCAACTGACGTCAACCTGGATTTTCATTTCCTGGTACCAAATGTTTGTCGTTAATAAATTCGAAAGAAAAAACTTTCACTATACTTTGTAACAATTTATACAATTTTTTTATTTGTACAATTTTAATATTTTTTAATATTGCTATTTTTGTACACCTCGTACTCAGGGCTAAACATGTTCTAATAAGAGGTGAGACTTAAATATAAATTACAAAAACTTGCATGAAGATGAAAAAGAAATTTGTGTAGTAGTAGGCAGGGTTGGATAACAGAATAAAATGACGTAAATAAAGAAAGAGAGTCAAGAGTTCTCAATCTCAACACAACACATTATATCACTTATAATAATGATTGGTGTTTATTGAATTTCCGCGCCCGAAGGCGTAGGAAATTCTTTAAAACCGTCGTTTTTTTCTTTCGGAGCATTTTTTAAGAAAAAATCGACCCTGGGATTTCACGTTCCTCTGAGAGGAGGATAGATAAGTGACTAACTAACTAACCCTGTCCCAAATGGTCAATTGCAACGTCACAGATTTAAACTTCGTACCCAAGCTCCCGAAGTACTGGGAAGTCATCTAAATGACGTTTCAGGCCAAAATTGGTATTTGTTTTTGACAAAATTTGGCACAGTTAACAAAAAAAGTATGCTGAACATAATGGTGACATCATAATTTTGGTTTTTGTCACCCAAATGTCATTTTAGGCCAAAATTGGTCCAAAAATTAAAACTACTTTATTTTCAACAAAATTTGACACAGTTAACGTATGCTGAACATGATGGTGACATCAAAGTTTTGATTTCTTGTTAACTAAATGTCAATTTAGGCCAAAATTGGTCCAAAAATTAAAACTACTTTATTTTTGACAAAACTTGGCACAGTTAACAAAAAAAGTATGCTGAACATGATAGTGACATCAAAATTTTGGTTTTTTGCCACCTTAAATGTCATTTTAGGCCAAAATTGGTCCAAAAATTAAAACTACTTTATTTTCAACAAAATTTGGCACAGTAAACAAATAAAGTATGCTGAACATGGTGGTGAGATCAAAATTTTGATTTTTTGCCACCTTAAATGTCATTTTAGGCCAAAATTGGTCCAACATTTAAAACTACTTCATTTTTAACAAAAACTGGCAAAGTTAACAAAAAAAGTATGCTGAACATAATGGTGACATCAAAATTTTGATTTTTGTCACCTAAAAGCCATTATAGGTCAAAATTGGTCCAAAAATTAAAACCACTTCATTTTCGACCAAATTTGGCACAGTTAACAAATAAAGTATGCTGAAAATGATGATTATAGAAAAATGTGATTTTTTGTCACCTAAATGTCATTTCAAGCCAAAATTTGTCCAAAAATTAAAACTACTTTATTTTCAACAAAATTTGATACAGTTAACGTATGCTGAACATGATGGTGACATCAAAGTTTTGATTTCTTGTTACCTAAATGTCATTTTAGGCCAAAATTGGTCCAAAAATTAAAACTACTTTATTTTTGACAAAACTTGGCACACTTAACAAAAAAAGTATGCTGAACATAATGGTGACATCAAAATTTTGATTTTTGTCACCTAAATGCCATTATAGGTCAAAATTGATCCAAAAATTAAAACCACTTTATTTTCAACAAAATTTGGCACAGTAAACAAATAAAGTATGCTGAACATGGTGGTGAGATCAAAATTTTGATTTTTTGTCAACTAAATGCCGTTTAAGACCATAAACGTTTCAATCGCAAGACTTTCAAGCATGAATGATAGGCTGTATTTTTTGTTATCAATTTCTTTTAAAATGTGAGCTTATTATGACACGTTTCGTTTTGTTTGCGTTTGTTGTAAGATATAATGTCACTTGTGTGCTTTATCTTCAGAGCTTCATGCACCAAACCTCTTCGAATGTTTGGCATGATTTGGCATGACAACAAATTAGCATGTTGTCATCAAATATTTTGGTAGCGAGCGGAAATTCTTAGAGCCCCCAGGGCTTCTTGTTTATATTTGGTTAAAAACAGTATCACTATAACAACAATTATTCTCGTCCTCGATACAGAAGCAACGTAAAAATATGAATTTTTTTTAAATAAGACAAAGAGTAGAGAGTCATGTTGAAATCGCCACGAAAGATCTTGCTTCGAGACTCATTTTTAACATATCCATATTTAATAATGTACGGGTGAAATCACGTAAATGATGTCTTTGTAATTATAAGAAAATCAAATCGTAGTTTCGACTGGAAAGTTTGTCTGGATTTTTAGGATGTTTAATTCGTTAATGTTCTTTTGTTTGTTCGGACTGTTTTTGTTATATTTTTTGTTTACGTTGTTTTTGTTTATCTTGTTTTGTTTGTGTTGATTTTATTTATATTGCTTTGTTTACGTTGTTTGTTTACGTTATTTTGTTTCATTTGCTTTTCTGCACTTTTTTTGTTTATGTTGCTTTGTTTACCCTGTTTTTGTTTACTCTGTTTTTGTTTATGTTGTTTTTTTTTCGATTACGTTCACGTTGTTTTATTTGATTCCGCAGTGTTTTTTACATTGTTTTTGTTAACGTTGTTTTTGTTTGGGTTATTTTGTTTACGCTGTTTTCAGATGCGTTACTTACTTCGCGTTTTCTACATTTCTGAGGTAATCAAGTAAATTTTAGCAAAGAGAAACTCGATGAATAAAGAGTCTTCTCTTCCGTTTAAGTTACACACATGTGTAACAGCTACGACTTTATAATTTTCGAAGAGGAACTTGTTAGTAATAGGATTTTGCATGTTCGTGTATTATGACCTACAGTGCTTCCTTCAATTAAGTTGCGAAAACGATCATTGGCAAATAGAAAGGAGGGGATGCTGTGTAATTGTCAATCGGTAAACAGGATTGCTTTTCTATTCCTGAAATTCATTCAGACTGGATTTCCTCTTTTTTGGAAAAGGTTTGCACAAAATTGGATTACATAAATTAACACGAATCTGTTCCTTCTTAGTATACATTTAAATAGTGCGGAATTTTTATTGACGGTTTTAAAACCGGTTTCTATTAAAACGTTCTAAGCAACAGCTTGCAGTGTTTTGCGTCTGCGCATGCGCATAAGAGTTTTTCCGATCTCGGCACAAATATTTTTCCAAAGTGTTTGCAGACGGACTTATTTTTTAACAACCAATTAAAATTCTAAAAGCCATCTTTAGTAACATGGAAATTGAGCATTCTAAGCGCCAACATTCAAATGAAGCTTCGCCTAAGAATGCTGTGATAGAAACCGTTCTTTATAAGCGGGGCAAACAATTACCATGCATCTTTGTTTTGTTTTTTTATCCACTATCATGCACTCGTTCTACACGTTCATCCTTTTTCTCACCTTTTTATAAATACAACATCGCAGTTAGTGGTTTTAACAAGTGATTAACATTTCGCATTTACACGTTTGGCTCAAGTGTAGTAAAAAATTTGAGAAGAAAAACATTCGAGAAGAAAAATAACATCAATGAGATTTGAAAGATAAGAAAATAACATCTTAATTTCATAAAGTATGAGAAATTTACTTAACACATTAAGTTGAAATAAACAGTACATTTAACTTCAAGTAAGTTCTTAACTTTTTTTAATATTTGCTGCTTCTTTTTTAGTTTGCATTTCTGTGATTACTCACACTATAAACTTTTTCCTCACTCTGTGTGGTACAAACATCACTTTCTCCAATTGAACAACTGTTCCCTGCTAACTGAATTGTAAGATAAATTTAAAGTGGGAGGAAGAACGGTTTAAAAATAAATATTCGGACATAGCTAAGGTGTGACATTAACACAACCCGACTTCGCTTCCCTCCGAGCACAAATGAAAGTGCCAATGATTCATCATGAAAACCACAATAAGAATATAATAAAATAATTTTTGTTAATAATTTATACTTTTGTGTTACGACACGAAGTGAACCGCCCAACACTGTGTAAATGTCAGTACAATATCTTACGCCATCATGGCCGCTATTGTGTTTATAGTTACCATAGAAACAGAATTTTGCATCATATCAAGATTAATCAATGAAAACTTCGTTTAAAGCGACAT
Organism: Hydractinia symbiolongicarpus; assembly: GCF_029227915.1. NCBI lineage: Eukaryota > Metazoa > Cnidaria > Hydrozoa > Anthoathecata > Hydractiniidae > Hydractinia > Hydractinia symbiolongicarpus. The sequence goes on along the minus strand of NC_079888.1, from coordinate 11,670,974 downwards.
TAGTATTTTTGAAATTCTGTTGTTATGGAAAAAGTATGAAGCGAGAAGAAGTGAAATATTCACTGTTGGTCGTTATCTTCCGCTGTCTTTGTATGTAATAAACTTTAGTACAATAGAGTGGAATGATAAACGTGCTTCACAGATTACACTGGGTGTGACGCGACAATTTCATAGTCTGTGAAATTCGTGTAATTTTATTTAAATATCCATTTCACATCACCGCAAATGACATAATGGAGAAAAAGAGATTATTAACAAATGAGTAAAAAAAGAAGAAAGAATCAAAGCACAGATAAAATTTAAGTGCGTATTCTTCTTTCTTATTTACGGAGATATCTACTGAAAGTTAATTATGGAGAAGTTGAAAGTTAATTATGGGGATGCTGGAAATTATAAAAGAAAGTGCTGCCTAAATAGCACGAAAGACACGAATGAAAGCAAGTAGCTGAATCTCGTCATTTAAGGTAGGTACGAGGGAAGGGTATAGAGAGATTGAAAGTGGGCGCCGCTGTATATTTCCCTCTTGAGTCGCCCCTAATACCTATGAGAACATTATTCTACCCTCCTACGTTCAGCTTTGCCATTTTAAGATTTCCCCTTCTTTTGATGTAAACTCGAACAAGAAATATTTGTTGGCTCTGCTTTTAAACAAATAATGAAATTTAAACAAACTAACAACGCAACTAAAAATAGCACATCAAGTAGATGCGCATTATTGGAACCGACAGACCGACATTGAATTACTACACGATTCTAAATACCCGACATAGAATTGTTTCATCTATAAGTTTTATATCCGAAACCTTCTTAATATTTCGTGTTTACATGCTGTTTTGTTCACGCTGAGAATTTGTATTCATTAACTCGTTTATTTATTTATTTGTTTATTTATTTACTTTTATTTATATATATATAAAAAATGTTTTAACAAAACAACACTGGTCTATTGAAATTTCTGGACAAGTGTTACTTTAAAATTTCTCTTTCAAATACGTTTTTTCGTTTCATAAGAAAATCCACTATAAAAGGGATTTTCATCGCCTATTTAGCCAGATGTTGCGCATATATATGTACACATATGTTTGTGATCTGTAGAGATTTGGGCACTAACAACTATGAAAACAAAGCCTTGGCTCGCTTTAATCTTAGCGGTACAAGCTGTTTTCGTTTTCTTTACACCACAATAACTTTTTAACCTCATTTTTTTTATCATAATTTATTGACATAAAACTTTATTTAACTACTGGGGACCGATGTGCTTAACTTCTTTGAAGATACCTCTACAAATAAATTAAACTTTTTTGTTTTGTATAAACACTTTTCATTTTCATCACTCTGATTAATCCCAAAAGCGCCTAATAGGGAAAATCTCTAAATCCTTGAATTCTTTGTTTTAGTGGAGGTGTAAGAAAGAAAAAAGCTGAAGATCAATTCAATTGCGTACTTCCGAAAAAATGCTTGATAATTCTTTTTAAGCTGAATATTAAAAATAAAGTGTTCCAACTTATTTGAATGTAAACATGTTAAGCTTATACTGTTAGGTTGAAAGTGATTCTAAAAGTTTTACCGACGTCCAATCCTTTTGAAATATATACACGCGAATCATTATAGCCGCATGCAACTTTTAAGACCACTATAGACTCCCACTATTTTTCATTCAGCCAATTTCATTCTATGCGACTGTTTTCAAAGTTTTAAAAACTCGCGTTCAACATGAAGCTATGTACATTCTCGCATAGGTGGAGGATACTAACATAAATTAAGTTCTGAAAATATTTTGTAGTATTTTTGCGTAAAGTTTACATTAAACACAGAAATGAAAGCGAATTAAGTTGTTAAAGAAATTGTACCGCATTTAAGACTTTTGAGTAAAGCAGAACCGAACTTATATTCTGTTAGATCGGGCTACTATTTTTCTATTAGCTGTTGATTATGTTGAAGCCGTCTCTATAAACTTTCTTTAATTATTATTATGTTCATGTTTTTATTATTCTCTTTTGTAGAAATAAAGTTGGAGTCAAAAAGTTATGAATCTCTTAGACAAAAAACGGTGAGTGACTTCAAATTTACTATCTTTTTATGTTAAGCTATCAGTTTCTTTTGACCCAAAAAGGTAAATTTGTGCGGTTGGGTCACGTCAACATATTTATGTTTCCCTAAGCAGCAAGTTTAAACCTTTTGTGAGAAGTTCAAAATTAGTTTTAAGATTCTTGCTATAATTTAATCCAATCATGGGGACTTCAGAAGGTAAAAAGGTATAGTAGATTTATAACATTACGGCGGTTGACTGGTCGCCAACATCTGTATAATCAAGAAAATTCAACAAAGAAATATTCGTAAATTTTATTGTCTTGCTGGTACTAATATGTTGCTTTTAAAATCCCTGCCAGCTGTAAAATTCCTGAACTTAAAACTCATTGCGTTTTTTCATCCAATCAACCAATTTAATATATTTCATCACGAAAATCACGGGATTATGGGAGATGCTTTGAAAAAAGTAAATTTTTGTTTCACTTGCGAAATAATGTCAGAAGAATATGAAAAGAACAAACATTTTAAATGTGTCCTGGTAGTTGCTTCGAATTGCAGCTAACGCACAACACTGCAGAAAAATTGGTGCATGACATGTAATTCTTAAGGAAATCCTAAATTTCTCAAAATAAGCATTCGTTTTCAATAAAAATTATGATTTTTTTACGGGCTAAACAACTAGTCTCTATAATAGCTAATAGCCGTGCCTCTGCCTTCCAAATGGTCACGCCGAGGCCCTAATTTCTTAACCCTTGCAGAGTCATTCGATTTCTCCGTGCTAACAGGCGAAAAAGAATGCACGAAATACCGATACGGAAAATATGTACAACAGGTGGTTTTATGTGGTTTTTTCCACGGGCAAAATGGTTCCACTTGGAATCAGGATGGCACGTTAGGGAGTCACGCATTTCATTTACCACCAATAATTGTATCATTTATTAATCTTTGACTTAACATCTGAAACATAATTTACTTTCCGCCTCACACAGTGTTTTAACATCACAGCTTTGTTATTCTTGACAAAGGGCTACCGTTAATTAACACGGTTGACTCATAACAGTTAAATTAACACGATTAACTTGTAAATAGTTCAATGACTGGATGACTCATAAAATATAATCTATTAATCTTAGGCTGATATTTTTTTAATAAAACGTGTAACCCATTACTAAGACTACTTGTTTTTATTTTTTATAACATTTTAACCCCTACATTTATGTTCAAATCGAGAAACTTATTTGCGAACTTTACAATGACATGAACAAATGACCAACCCCTTTTGCAATATATTTTAATGTCAGTCTTTCTCACGACGATTTTATACTAGGGTAGATGGACCTAATTAACTAGGCTTATTCTGCTTTTTACCCTTCTATCGATTCTTTGCTACGACTAGGTATGTTTTAAACATTATTAAAAATTACCGCAGAGCCTAAATGTTCTGCTCTTATGAACTAGATTTTTTTTTATAGAAAAACCGTTTATGCGTTTATAATATTCTCTTGTCATCCTCCTTGAATGTGCTTTTCTTAAGGCGGTGATACACGATCCAATTAATCGAATTCGATTAATTGGATCGTGTATCACCGTCTTTAGAAGTTGATGTATAGGTTTTGACTTTCAAATAAGAAACAGAAGTATTGTGATGAGAAACAGTAGAATTGTGTCATATTTGAAAGCAGGAAGTGGTCAAATTGGGAATTTTTCTTTCTTAATTTATACCAATTAGATTTTAATATCCCTACAACCTAAATTTAATCCTTGCATACAAATAATGCTGTAATTAAAAATAAAAAGTTTAAGAACAAGTAGAAATAATAATAGAAGAAAAATTATAGTTTAATATAAAAACATTTAAATTCAATGACCTGCAATAGATGTCTTTTTTTTCTTTTAGCTTTTTATAATTGTTTGACGGATTAGAAAGATCTTTGTAAAGATAATCTTTTGAAACCGTTAGATTTTTTTTTCTTTTACGTACCCAACCGATTTATTCACCACCTCGTGTATATGAACAAGCAAAATGTAAACAATATCACGTGGTCGAGCTAGTAAACAACTTTCGCGCGAAAACTTGAAGGAGAACGCAGCTATCTATAGGATGGAGAATGTATTTCAACTGTGGAAGAAATCTTTAAAGCTTCAACTGACGGTGAGAGTTTTTTTTAAAATATCTCGCTTTATATATATATAAAATGTTTTTTAAATTCAGTTAAAAAAATAATAATTGTCTTTTTTCCCTCATAAAATTGCAGGGGAATATGACAGTTCTTTCCGAGTAGTATTTTTGGAACATGTTTTGCTAACGTGTAGCTTTTCGTGTGTACTAAACGGAAGGGATTCAAAATTTTATAACTGTTGAAGAAACTTTATGATAACGCAATGTGGAGTGATCTATCTTGTACATCGGAAATTTAAAAAAAGATTTTGGGTACGATTTTCTGACTGCTGGATACAAGTTCAAACACCTATTTTTCCAGTCGATTATATCTTACTGCATAGAAATGTATCTTTATTATATCTCTATATTTAATGCCACACCGTTCCAGAGATTCTAAAATTTTAATCAGAATTTAAAGAGCCCTGGGACGATGAGCGTTAAATACTTCGTTTTTGCAATGCATCAAATTTTAGGTGTGAGTATCAAGTTGGTGGGAAAACATGGATCAACATTGAGCTTTAGTATTATACTACTTTTCTTTTTTTTTTCTTTTTCTTTTTTTCACAGCTACTTCCCGCGTGGTTTTTTAATAACTTTTTAGCTTAAAAAATATAAATTATTTTATTTATTTATTTTTTTGTATATTTTAACGTAGTGATAATGCAATAGTGAAACACGACGGGGGGTTTCACACATATTTTTCTTTTTATTGCAACTAATGGAAAGATGTTATGTGCAAAGAAATAAAGAATAAAAACAGAAATAATTAACAAATAGATAATCCGAGAAATTGATGTTTATGAACTTAAAAGATTTACCTATGGAATTTTTTCTGTGCTACGACCTAAAAGAAACTCGGAAAGAATTTAGTAAAATGGATTATGACGTGGAGTAATCAAAGTATTCATTTGATTTCTTTGTATTTACTTTATAAAGTCATGTTTGTTCGAACACAAGAAAAAGAATGAATTTGTTGTTTGCCTCGTCTTGGAAACGTGGTTGCATTTTATCCCTAAGTATTTTTCCCCTACTTTTTTCTTCTGTAGCATTTGAAGTTAGGAAGACTAGTGCCAGATATCAAGTAGTTCTCTTATTTGCTAAAGATTCATAAGAAAAAATTCATAAAATATTGTACGAAACATTTAAAATTGTAACTATACTTATATCATCCCTTTTACACTTCGGTTTTGACAATATCTGTCACAAATAGATACAGTTAGGGACTGTTTTAGTGAAACAGTCCACGAAAAATAACAAGAGTTAAACTTCCCCCTTTCCTTACGCTATAAACCTAAGGCAAAAGGCAAAGGAGAATCGGTAACTAAGTTGTAAAACTGAGGCATATAAAAAATTTATGACACATTAACTTAGGCAAAAAAGAGCGGGAAAACCCGTTATATTTTGTATATACATTTTGATGTCAAATTTCTCAAGTTTATTTTAGTTCTTCTCATTTTCCCAATCTTAAGTGTAATTTTTTTGTGTAAATGTATGAATTATTTTTAAAAATACATACAAATAGAAACAATGGAAAGAAAAATATTTTATTTAATTGTAAAAAAAATAGCATAATAATTTTTTTTAAGCTAAACTTGACAAAATTAGCATCAGGAAAATAGATGACGTCATTATGCTTTCATAATTGTTATGTAGTGTATTAAAACAACCGGAATGAGCAACGGAGAAGGGAGGAGAAGAGAAACCGTTCCAGTAAACACCGCCTCTATCGACATGCGTGAAGTCATCAGTAACTAAGTTACAGTCGTGGCACAGAGTAAGCAGGCTTGTCAAATAGTTTGCTTAAGAAACTCTAAGAAAGGCTAGGATAATTTTAAATGTGAACTTTTAAGAAAGTGGTTTTTAAATAGTTGTTTAAATTCAGCAAACACTCATTATATGAACACGCGTGAGATTAACGCGCGAAAGACGCTCCAATGTTTAACGTGACGTACGTAACACGCTCCGATATTCAACTTGACGTACGTAACACGCTCCGATATTCAACCTGACGTACGTAACACGCTCCGATATTCAACTTGACGTACGAAAGACGCTCCGATGTTTAACTTGACGTACGTAACACGCTCTGATATTCAACATTGTATGGCCATGTTAACTTTTAAGTTTTACAGTTCCAATTGTATTGTTCTCTTGTATAGCAGTTTTTTTTCTTTATGATTCAAGAAGTTGGGTTGTTTGGAAAATGCATCAATTATGAAATATTAATCAATGTAAATTCATTGAACTAACAATGTATGTACACTGTCGAGATACGAATCCAGTGAATACGTGCACGATGAATAGAAAAACCGCATTATTTAAACACACTTCATTTTTTTTTAAATGCTGATTTCATACATCATAGTGAGCAAGTCATACAGTTCGCTACCAATCCTCTGTCCTATATGCACGCCTTGTTTATAAAAAGACTGTACTTGTTTTGAAGGTTGACACAAACAGCAACGTAAAAGTCAAACTTAAAGAGATTACCTTATAAAAAAATGGCGTCAAATTGCTAACTACATGACAACGAGGCTGTGGTTTGATAGGGGCGTCCATAGAGCAAACAAGAGAGGTATATTAATATTTGCGTAAGTGTATGTATATATTTTATCAAATATTTATACTTAAAATATTAAATAATTTAACTTGAAGCCTTGACAAAAAACAATTGGTTACAATCAACAAGCGTTCCTCCAGTGACTCAGTGGATGTTGCGTTCTGTGATGTAAAAGTAGCTGCAGATCTTTGTATGAATTTGCTAACTATATTTATATGTATTTTTTAAACAATCATTGTAACCTTGTGATAAAGCATGGCTGTTGTGTGATACAGGGTTCAGGTTAACTCCTTGAGGAGCAGGCCAAATAGGGTATGGAGAAGTGATATAAGGAATGCGACCCACTGAAGTAGTTAGTTGTAGATAAAAAAATGTTATTTTGTTTTGTACATTTTCTTTACACAAACTACAGATACTTCAATATCTTATGGCAGAAGACCTATTGTACATGCGGTGTAGCGCCACAAAGCCTTTTTTTAAAGGAGGTAATTACAAAGAGAGCTGCAGGCAAAGACCAGAAGTTGATGTTTTACACTATGTATTAAACGTATGATTGTTTCTTAAAAGACCTGGAAACAAATTTTCTTGGTATTTCAGCTGCCATATAAAGCAACAAAACTACTACCAAACTCGACAGTAGGTTACATGAATAACTACCAACAATATGTCATCAGAAATTCAATAAAGAGTATGGTTGCATCACACAGGTGGATAAAGAAAAATTCAGATTTTTTTCACACATAAGTAGGTGCGTTTATTCATTCTACATATGCAACTTTTTTCACAGGTTAACAAAACGTAAAGAACGTCTTCGAGACGATCATAAAATACAACGCCATATGCCGCGAATTGCTTTGTTTCTACGTGGCATAAAACCATACTGCATAATTCACCAACAAGGAAACAGGCAAAAGCTTGTTGATAGTATAGACCTTCATATTAGTTCATACAATTTTTTGTTATATAACACGTAAAACATCAGGCAGATTATTTAATTCATATTCTGCCTTTTTTGCAGCATGTAAAGTGTAAACAATATATTGAAAACAAACTGTTCTCCATACCTGATCTTAATTTACCTTCCATACTAATTCTTACAAACGAAAAGGTAGAGAAAGAAGAAGAGTGGTCAATTTTCGGTATGGAACTGGAACTGCAGATCAAAGAAACCGACCATTCAGAGCAGGCTGTCGCATTGCTTTCTGTTCCTGCAGGTACATTCTCAACATATTATCAACGATCATTATCAACAAGTATCTTTTGTTCAAAACACCCTTGCTGTCTTAAAATTCATACAGGTGTCAGGAGATATAATTAGTTCGCACCGAAAATACAGCAAGCAATCATTGTTTCCACCATGGGTAAGAATATATTTTTTTTCGCTAAAAAAATAAAATACAGCTATTTCAAAATTACAAATAAAAGTTCTGCATACACATCAGTGCAAGCATATATTTTACAATAGTGTATGTATATTTTTAACCTACATAGAATAAAATGGCAGGAAAGTAGAAGTAGTACATGAGAGAGAGAGTAAGTATGACGGCAAAATAAAAGAACTATAAAACATTTGTTTTTGTTCTGTATATATTCTTCCAGTTATATCATTGTAATAAGCCTGAATTGGTTTGATTACAGGTTGTTTTTATAAGAACTATATAAGAACTTTTAGATTTAGAGCCTAAAACATGTTTTTAATTGTTTTTAATTTTCCTCCTATTTTATCATTTTTAAAGTTTAAAGCTGCTTTTCAGTACTTCTTGTTATTGACAACGGCTAAATCTCTTTTAGCATGTTCTAAAGTTTTGGAGCTCTGAAGCCACATGTTCTTATATAGTTTCTTATAAAAACTTCGTGGCATAAGTTCGGAAATGCGAATATTTTATTTATTATTTCTGGATAAAAAACTTTAAATTTTCTAGAACCACCTTTTTACCAACGGTATCATAAAGTTCATATTATTTTATTTTTTGTAATTCATTAGATCTGGGAACTAGATTGGTTTTACTCCAAGACAAAAGGTGGACTGTTTGAAAGACCCATAGTAGAAATTATGTTTAAGAAAGGGCGTTTAAAGCTAAATTCTTTTATTGTACTCCCCCAATTTTTTTACACCTTTTTAAATACGGTTGATTTTTTATTCTCTTTTATATTTACCGACAATTCGCACGTCTTTTTTAAAGTGTGGCAGACTTATTTATTCATGCATATCATTTCATTAATCATGTTCGCACTCTTTGGTCGGGTTTTCGAATAACACCTTTTCTGAGATGCTACTGCTTTTACACATTGTTAAACATTTCTTAAATTTTTACCATTACGTGAAAACAACCTCTGGACTAGTGTTACTTGTCCTGATTGTGCTACCTAAGTCTACTGTACATAAAACTTTCGCACATGAAGTCTTTGTATTTTTACCGAAGTTACTATCCGCAGTATGATTAATGTTTCTTACTCACAATGTCAAAAAATGAAGATGACAACTGGCGACATGAAGAGTTAAAATTGTTCATCTACATCGATGACCCGCCTACCGTCTGAATGCATCAGCATGTTCTTTTGAATATTACGTCTTATAAATAGGAGATCTGGATGTTGTTGTCCGTAATAGCTTTAGTTTCCCAAGTACATTTAACACTTGTTATATTTCCGGTTGGTGATATGATGTGATGTAGTAGCCATCTTTTTTTAAATATATTTTGTCGTGTTCTGTGCCGGTGCAAAAACATTGACGTCATATTAATGACGTCACACACATGCGCTTTTTGCTCCGTGAGGGTATTTAAGAATTCATATTTTTCTTCGATTTTGATGTATTTGTGAAGAAAAGTACGCATGCGTCTGATGATCCCTCACGAACATAGCACAAAACAACCAACTGTATTTCTGTGCTTGTCAAAGTGTATTAAGCCATCTGATGCCTGGGCTGTGTTCTGTTAGAGTGTTGATAAAGAAAGAGGTTTTTTGTTTCTTCATATTCGTTTACATTTCGTGTAAAGTAAACAGTAATGTTCGCCTTGTTATTCTAGATAATAAAAAACGCACCGCGGCTTATAGATTTGAACAAAAGATAAACAGAACCGATTAAAAACACTTTTCAAATTTGAAACAGACAATAAAAAAAATTAAAGGACGAGAAGTTATTTTTTGCAACAACAAATTTTATTTATTCAACCAAAAATAAATTTTGTTAAAATCGATTTTTTTTAATTGCGTTAGTTATTTTATGTGATGGACGTTCCTTGCTAGACACATAAATTTTACGAGCAAAAGAGTAATAATTCAGAAAAGAGAAGAGAAGAAATTATTAATATCGTTGTTAAAAGTAGCAGTTAGTTTGTACAGATTTACGCCGTAACAAGGAAAAAAAATTTTTGTTATTACGCAGTCATTTGGGAGTTGATAATTACTACGATAATGGGTATTCAAAGCGAGAGATTTATTTGCGAGCTCCCTCAAGATGTTTATTGCATTCTATGTAGCCAAGTGCTTGATAATCCTGTTGAAGTCATTGAATGCGGTCACTTTGTATGTAGCATCTGTTGGGAAAAATGGAAAGAAAATAACCAAACAGTTCATTTGGACGCTAAAATCACAACTTGTCCATACTGTGGCGTAGATACGAACTTAAACAGAATACGAAAGTCAAAATTAACTTGGAATTTAATTCAGAACATGAATGTGTATTGTGAGAAGAAATCCGAAGGATGCGAGAGTGTTTATAAATTGGGTTATGATGATATTCACAAGACGAAGTGTCTTTATGCGCAGGGTATAAACACGGACCAGATAAATACGGAGAAATGCGCAACTTGTAACTTATCTTCAAACGGAAAACCACACAGTTGTATAAAAGAATTACTGCAGAAGTTAAAATCACAATCGACTGAGATTTTGAATTTAGACCATGAAAAGAATCGGTTAGCGTTTAAGTTAACGACATGTGAAAAAGAGCTTATTGAAGAACGGAGTGAGTTGGAGGGTCAGTTTTTTCAGGACTCTTTAAAATACAACAAAGAAATTCGTGATTTAAGAACCAGGCTGGCTTGTTTACAAGGAGAACTGGCACGAAAGAAAGGACAGGTAAGTCTATATGTTCTAGGTTCATATATTATATACGCTTATCCTATTATATATGCTTACATATGCGTCAACATTTTTTATCGTATACGCCAAAATCCTTTTTCAATTAAAATTAGTAAGAATTCAGTGAAAATTCACGAATGTTTTAAATTTCAACATTCAATACACGTTTCTTTATAAAAAACAGGATTTTAAGAAAAAAAAATGCGGCTAAGAATATAGGTATACGAAATACTTTTAACTGCTACGAAAAATTATGAACAAAATAAAGATTCATTTCAAGGATATGTAAAATTTTTGGAAAACCACCATGTAAGTTAAGCCTAAAAGTGTGATTCTTCATAAAAAAAGCTGTTAGCCCTGTTCTTACCCAAGCAACGAATCGGTGATTCTAGCGATCTTAAGAAGAGAAGTACTACAGTCATTTTTATAGTGGAGATTTAAGTTCCAAAATTTTCTATTTTTTATTCTTTTATATTTCTGTTGTTTCTTTATACTGACAAATTCATTTTAATGTTAATTTAGCATGAAAAAAACTATTACTCAGCTCCGTTAATTTGTGCTCTGGGAAATTAAATTTTTAAACATCTTGTGTGTTGAATATTTTTAATGACAAATATTATTTTCTTTTGTGATGTGCGATACACTTGAATTGCATTCTTCCCCGCCGATATTTTTCTACAACCAAATCAGAAAGTTGGTAGCTCTTTGATTAGTTATGTGGGGGAGTGCTACAAAACAAATCGTATTTTATTCATGAATTTATTTCCCGTTTCACACCATCTTCATTTCTCATTCGATCAAAATTAGTAAATTGTAACGCTATGTTTACACTGGTTAAAAAAGATTTTAACTCATTTTTTTCGTTATGAAAATGTAAGTTGCTGAGAAGAATAGATGATGCTTTTTCATGAAAAAATCGCCCACTCATTTGTCAATTCAACCTCATTTTTTTAAAAAAAACATTTTTCTATATTTAGTAAGTGAAAAGTTCTTTTGTTCTCTTTAACCATCAAAGAAAAATTATTTTATCGCAATGTTTATATGACGAAATAACGCCGATGTCTTTTACGAATTCCGGCGTCATGTCTTAAGTTGTTATCTGTGGTACTAGAATTTTATTTGGATTTTGAGTTAATATAAACAGGATTTTATTGAAAGAAGAAACATGGCATTGGTTGAAAAACTGGACAAGGTTGTTTATATTAGCAACAAAAATTTTAAAGAAGAGTGGTGTGGAGATACCTGAGATGTAAATCTCAACAATTTAACACACTGATAAAAAGTTTTTTTTATATGCTTTTTTTATGGTGCATTGTAAATATTTTTGTCTTTCTTCCTTACAGAATGAAGTCGAGCGCATAACAATAGATTTGGAAAGGGTAAATGGTAGCCTTGGATTCAATATTATTGGCGGAACATCCCAGGTATGTTTTATGTGCTTAACAACAAGAAATAGGTAAAATTGTTTTGATATTTTTACTGCAGGTGCGCTAAAAACTTCGTGCGAAATACAATTTAACCATATTTCCTAATAATATAAAAAGGGATGATTTGTCAGTGTTTCAAATATGCAAAATATTTTGATATCTCAGTCGGTTTATGGATTGTTCTGTTTATTACATCCCTCTGTTTGTTTTTTTATTATTTTCACGCGTGCCATCACCTTGATATGTCAACATATTTTTGATTTGCAATCCCTAAAAAATAAATCATTAAAATCCTTACGTCAACACAAAAATCCTTTTTAAGGCCTTTTGGAAAGTTCAAATTGTTTTGGAAACCACTTTGGTTTCCGATATGAAGCCATTTTATTTTTTTGCAGCCGTTAGTATTCAAATAAACTTCTAACATTAACTACGCAATTTAGAGCGTTTTTTTTGTAAAACGCTTCAACCTTTCTTTTGGTTTTGTAATTTCCGCGAAATCTACGTTCAACCACGAGTAACCCTAGCGGTAATAACCGTCATATCCTCGATTTCATTAAATTACTTTTTCGGTAGTTTTTCGTCGGCTGCCGGCGGATCTTCTACCCTAATTCTAAAAACCTAGTTTATAAAAACGTTGGGACAAAAACTCTGAGCATATCCAGCCTAACGTGTACTTACACAGCACTTTGTTCAAAGGACTACAAAATGTAGAAACAGAGAGATGCAAGTGGCTTATATATAAGGACCAAGACTAATCGGCTGCTGCTTCTAGCTGATTTGTAGATATTTTAAAAAAACAAGGGGAATATTTTTGTACGCAGTTATCCTGTCAATCCAATGATTGACAATTTCCCATTTGTTAGTAGTAGTAACAACAAGTTTTGTGATGTACCCAAACAAAGTTTTAACAATTTCAATAGCGGACAAAAAACATCAGAAAATTGGTTTTCATTCTCTCAAAATATCTTGCCGCGTTGTAAGGTTACTATACAAATATACGATATATGGACTTGATGAACAAGTACAGGCATGGAAAGTACCCAAGATCATTGTTTGGATATACAAGACTATAAATCCATCAATCACTTCATATCAGCAGCTTAACATTAATTATTTTCTGTATTTACCTGATAAATCTCTAAGTTACCCATAATCCATTGTCATGTTTACTGTCAAAATTCATGTCACTCTTATCTCTGACGTCATCGTTAAATCTTTAATACATAATTGTTAGTAAATAACCGAACAGTGTTGTTTATATGCTTAAAGGAACTGTTTTCAAGCTGCTTAGTTTGATGACTTTGTTTACTATCATTAGAATAACAACCTATCAAGTGGTATATACATCTCAAGAATAGTAGAAGGAGGTGCTGCAGATCAACCTGGCAAGTTACAACTGCATGATTGCATTTTAGAGGTATTTGTTTTTTCGTTTTTTTATCTATATGTTTGCTTGTTTATTTAGTTTATTTGCTATTAAATGAATCAAAGTCGATATGTTTACTCTTTTGACTTTTGTAATGCATTTACTTTTCCACATAAGTTCAATTTTCGCGATTTTTGACCAGAATTATGAACATGACTTGTTATGGAAAATCTTTCGGTGAAAATAAATGTCCGCGAGAAATGTGTAAACAGTTGATTCACGTAATTAAGTGAGGCAGTTCTTTATTACATGCCCAAGTATGAATTAAACAGTAATACAGCATATCGTTATAGCCTTAGACCCCTATTCATTAAAATTGGTGTTGCGAAAGAAGTTGCAATTCAAAATATTTAGCGTATTTGCGAAAATTAATCCTATGAATTCACTTTATTGTCATTTTTTTCCAATCCTCTTGACTCAATATATACGGATTTTAATTTTCTTGACCATATTTGGAAGTTGGTATTTTAAAAATTTAAAATGAAAAGTTAATTGACGGAGTCAAGAAATAGCCACTTGAAACAGCGACAACACTTGAAAGTAAGCAAATGTTAACGCCGTTACGTGTTTGTACCACAAGTAATTTTATAGCGATTTAGATAACTTCTTCCAAAAGATGTGCTTAAAACTGTCGCGACGCAAGTTGGTCACGCGATGTTAGTTGTTACAAATCAAGGGTGAAACCTCCCGTTAATTGGCTGTTTGTATTCGCGTGCGCATTGAAGCTAAAAGTTTTTCGCTTGTGTTTACTTTCGCAATTTTAACAAAATTTTGTTAAGCTTGCGAACGTGGGAGCGCTCCTTTAATGTACGTGCGCACAGATAACTTAAATAATCTACCGCATATAATACATTAATTAAACACAAGTTTCACCCAAACGAAATGCAACACCTTGGTCTGAAATGTAACGCGTGTTTATCTTCTGCTCCGTTATATTTTTGAGTCATCTCCAAAACATGGAAAGGATAAAAATATTCAGGAAGGAAGGATGTGTCTTCAAACGATGAGTTTTATTTGGTAGCTATTTGTGGAGCATTGTTTTCATGTCGCAAACTTTCACTAAACAAGCGCGAAAGACTGTTAAACGCCTACGAAACTTTTGTGAGACATGTTTACCGACGTTGAGTCGTCAATAAGTCATTGTTTAAGCGTCAGAACTACGTCATGCCTACGACGTCGACTTTGTCATGCCATTGTTGCCCTTATTTTATTTCAACACAGCTTCAGTTTTTACGAGGATCATTTTATTAATAATGGTTAACCATTTCAACGACTAATGTGAAATAATAAAATCATCCACATTTTTCTTTGTTTATGCTTAGATTATAAGAGATTTAGGACAGTTGCTTCAATTCTTCAGAATAAGTTTTTGAAAATTCTCCCTTGAAGATTCTAAAAGTTGTTTACAACCCTCCTCCTTGTAAAAGCACAAAAACTACCAACATTTCTCTCTCATTATACAACAATTTTATTCCTGAGCTTAAGGTGATTATGAATTTCTAACACGGCTTCGCAACAGCGTATTAGCTGCGATTTCTTTCTTTTTTTTTAATCTGAGCTCTCTGTCATTCCGATTATTTAGACACAGACCTTGTTGTTTATAAGTATTTCACGTTGTTAGCTGGAGTGATATCTTTGTCACCACGCAAGAATCAGTTTTTGTAGATCGAGGCGATAGCTTTTGTGATATGTCAACGTTGTTGATGTATTTGACTGTGTTTTTTTATAAAGACACTATGTTGTATGCAATTTTAGTGATTTTAGTGACTTACACGATTTTAAGCAAACTCTCTTACATTTTGTGTTTTATCTATTTCTTTGTACATTATTTTTTATAAAACCATAAGGCTTTTTACAAAAAATTCTGGTGGAAGTATCAGAATAAAGGAAAGCATAAAGTCGCAACGCTTTCGCGAATTTTAGTGTTCTTAGACAGGGAACTTCTTTTTAAAACATTTTCAAGTCTGTTCGTCATTATAATTTTTAATTACAAAGTTGTCAGCGTAGCAACTAGAGAATTTTTCTAATGATGACAACAATGTTAAACTAATCAAACATGCTATATATAATTATTTTTAACCCATCTTTTATTGATTTATTTATTTGTTTATTTGTTCTTTCTGTAGGTTCATTTTCAGCCTTTTCGTTTATTTCTAATTTTAATTATTCAGTCCTTTTTTATCTTTTTTTTCTTTTTTCTCATCCTTTTCACCTATAGATTTCTATAAAATACTTTGTAAACAACGGAAAACCTATTTTTATTTTTTTACAAACAAATACCATTACATAATTAATCACGAAATATGAACAAGATCAAAAATTTGGTTCCTTCTTTTAAACCCTCGATCCGACGATAGTGAGGTGTAGAAAAAGCAAAAGAAAAAAATTTGTATTAGATAAGTAATTAACTAATCGTTTCTCTATTGTTTGGGTAAACAAGTCAAATTAGTTTTTATAAATAATTTTTTTTTTCTTTACACTAATGAAGTCCTGATGTTGACAATTTTTATTTGGTGATGACACGAAAAGTTAAACAATAACTAGCCAATCAAACGCTTGTTATTTTTTGCTTTTTTAATATCCTGGCGAACAGTTATATGTTGAAGGAAACACGATAAGAATTGCAGCACAGCGGGGAGGGGATGTCGCATTTCACGAAGGGGGATGTCCCATTAACAAATTGGATGTACTTTTTATGTAATCTTAATTCGATGGAAACTTAATTTTAGTAGACAACACGGACAGTCATTCATACTAATTTTTTTGAGAATTTCTGTTCTTTCATTTCTTTATAAGTTGTGAATTTCTAATTTTCAAGTTTGATTCACGATCAGAAAATAATTATTGATTTGTTTATTTATCTGTTGACTCCGTGTATACACAGACTGTTTTTTGTTCTTGTTTTCAAGAGGAAAGACGTTCTTTTTTCACAGTAAAAACAACAACAAACTTTTCATCCCTTTGTGAAGATTATGTAAAACTGTCATTTACTCAACTTATCAAAACACGACGATTTTTAGAAGAGTTTTAGCGTACTTGTGTTATGTATGGCTCTTAACTAAAAGGTCTGCTCTTTGTTTCAGGTTGACGGAGTAGATCTCAGAAACGCAACGCATGATCTCGCTGTGAACACGTTTCGTAATTCTGGCAATCCTGTTAAAATGGTCATCCAACGTATGATTAATAGAAATAAAAATTGCGACGTTACAACGCAGACGTACGGCGTAGCCTTTGCTGTGACGGGAGATAGAGATGACAACGAATTAAATAAAAAGGCAACGTCGAGGAGTTTTCAGAACAACAAATCGAGATGGTTGACACCTCATGAAATTGCTGACTCTGTAAATCTGTCTTGTAGTGATGAGGGAGTGGAGCTAGTTAACCAACAAAATGCAGACCGGAATAAAGACGAACATAAGCTGGACTTTTACGACTCGGCATACGACACTTTACTGACTCAAAAATCATTACGCATGAAAGTCGACATTTGCGATAGCAGCAGTAATACAGTACAAACGACGACATCACCGGAAAGTTCCGACACTCAGGGCGTCGTTCTCCGTAAAAAAGTAAATAAGGACGATAACAGCGAAAAACGTCATAGTACGTTTTATGTCATACCAGGTTGTGAAGAAAACAATAATGCAGCACCAGAAAAGGTTTGGGAAGATGTGCCTTCTGGTATTCATGATGATGCCGAATATGAATATGAGTACGAGGTGAGGCGGTGAACCTTAGCATACCCAGTGTTAACAAACGCTTCTAAAACCAGCGCTTAACTAATTTACGCTTCTCTCAAGATTTTTTCTTTTATGTTTATCTAAGATTTAATAAAAAGTTGTATAGATTATCTGAGCTTTACAATGTAAAGAAGTGTGTTGGACAATAACTTAATCAATATCGGTGCCAAAAGAGTCACAACAATATCGCTACTAAAAATCACTAGCTTAAACAAAATTAGCTAGAAGTCATTATTTCAAGCCCCGTTCCTAAACCGTGTCTCGTTGCATGTGAGAAGATGTATTTTAAACCTTTCTATTTTTTCTTTATATAGGAGGTTTGTTTACGAAAAAGTTCAGGTAAATTTGGAATGGTATTATGTTATGGTGGAGATGAAACAGACGTGGCTGTCTATGTTGGAGATGTAAGTAGTTTCATCATTACAAAGTGTTGTAATATATATTTTATCAGAAGTCGGTGAAATATTTGTAAATTATAAATTGATTTTCTTCTTCTTATAATTCAGTTAGAAGAAGATTCAGTTGCTGACATCAGCGGTAAAATTATGGTTGGCGATCAGATTGTGCAGGTGAGACATTCGTACTGACTGTTCACAAAAGAATGCGAAAAATCTACATAATCTTGTGCTTAGCCAATTTTCTGTTTCTACAAGATTTAAAGATTAACTGCCTGAGAGCTACTTCAAAGCCTGTCACTAGTGGGACAGTTCCTGTATGATGGAGAGAAAAATGCATTGTGTTAAGGATTTTTGCGTAGTGCACATTTTTTGAATTCCCTGCGTATAGGCGCAGACCAAATAAGTCTCTCAGTCATGTGGAGCAATTTGGACAAAAAATATTTGTAGGCTGTAATTTACCATGTGTGAACGTGGAGTATATTGGACAGCAGTTTTCCCAAGACCCTAAGAAACGACAAAATTTTTATTTCCGATTGGTTTTATTTTTAGATCAACGGAACTCGTGTGAGCAACGTGGACCAGGCGTATACTATGCTACAAAATTATGATGACATAAAGTTAATAGTAGCGAGAGCTGTCTACGATGTAAGTGAATTCTAAGCAGAGGCTCGTAACCAGGTTCTTTTACGCAGTGTCGTTATTAGGGAAGAATATTTCCTGGAAAGGCGTTTCGTTTTCTGTTAATAAAATTTATGGACTCTTTTGACTTTATTTTCTAATGTTTGTAGTCAAACTCACATCGACTACTCCGTATATATATAACGTTTCAGGCACCTGATTTCTGTATTATTAAATCGTTATCTTATTGTTTTAGCCTCGTTCTGAATATTATGATGAAGCAGAGGAAACTGACCTCGATTTTCTGGACTGTATAAATGAAGAACAAGAATCTGTATTTTCAAAAGAATCATCTCCACAATACGCCAGCTCTGTCTCCTCCAACTCATCTAATAACCGAAAAGATAAGAGCATAGTAGAGAACGAAACTCGTCTGTCGATAACCCAAATAACACGATCCAGGGCGATGACATTATCCCCAGTTGATAATTTACCGACCGAATTTTCTCCGCCAGAAAGACGAGGGCGTAGCGCCACTTTAAACGATACTAATTCAATTGACGAAAAAATGGAACGCAAACGTAACTCCAGTGCAGACAGTAACAAAAACGATAAAGAGGCGAAAGACTCGATGAAAAACTCGTTTAAAAATTTCATGAAAAACAAACTCGGTGGTCATGACAAAAAGGACAAACAACGAAGTAGCTCGCAGAGTGACGACTCGTGCGATTTAAGTAAAATCCCGCGTTGTGATAGCAACTCTTCGAACAATAGCAACAAAAGTAGAACTTGGTCGACAAGCAAAGAAAAACAAAACGGTAAAGCCCACGAACCAAGTGAGCAATTAAAATCAAAATTAAGGGAACAAAGAAATCTTTCAAAGATGAAAGCATACTTGGATTCTCCGTCTATACATCGTCACCGAATTAATAATAACATGATAATACCACAAAACCAATTTAGCCCGCCAAATCAGTTTAGCCCACCAAGTTCATATAATACGCAAGGTCAATTTAGTTTCACAAATCAACAGGCATACCCCGGACACATGATGAATGTTCCAGTATTCACGCCTGTGAGTACACAACATGACATTCCTACGAACTTTGCTAATATGAATTATAATACGCACATGAACCATCCGTTAAATATCAGAAAAAATATGACGGCGTCGGTGTCCAGTTTAAGATCTGCGATGAAAAACAGTAAATTGAATAGTAACAGTAATACACAGAAAGGGAAAAAACAAGTACATATTGACCCGCACCCCGGCTGGAACGAAACAGAACGTCGGGTTTGGGAGGAATTTAAGATTATACAAAGTATGGAATCAAAAGAAAATAAAAACGTAACAGATCCTTCAAAGATAGAAGCTGAATGGCGTGTTCGGCGTTCGAAAGACGGAAAACATGTGTACATCAAAAAAACAAACTCTTCGCGAAATAAGGTTTTAAAGGAGCGTGCGCAACAAATAAATGAAGAACGTTGTGGTGTGACCACGGACGATGACGCGTTTACTGTTTACCAAGGACAATATTGGGACCCAAAGCAAAGACGCAGACAACTAAACAGACATAACGATCGAAAGAAACGTCTGTTGGAAAAAGCTGCTATAAAAGCAGCATGCCAAAATAAAGCAGAAAAAACTATGGCCGAAATGGTACAAAGAAAAATGACTCTGCCAGGAACAGTTTTTGATAACTTTGTCACTGTTGAAGAGATTCTGTCGCAAAGAAATCGATCTGGAATTTTCGAAGGACCTGTACACGTGACTACGATATAGTATTTTGGTTGGTTGTTGGTTGTAAACCTGTAATATTTAGTTGAGTTGGTGCTATTTTATTTCTAGTAATCAAGTCAAAACAATTGTCTTATTCTTCCAGTTTTCTGTAAAGTTGAATTTTATATCTAGAGAAGAGAAATCAGTTTTGTATATATTTTAGGAAAAACTACATTGTTTTAAACAACCAGTTGTATCTTTCGTCGGCATTGCTATTAAGGTGATATTTTACCGAACTATGTCAAACAAGAGAGATAACTTTGGTTGAAAGATTTTTGTTCATTTTTAGGACATTTTTGTTGTAAAATTGTGTTAAATGGTATATATGTATACACTAAACCTACTTGATTCATTCGCCCAAACCTGGTTCCCATACTTTGGGCATGGCACATGAATTGAATATACAAAACATTTTATATAGGAAATTTTTTCTTAAACCTTGCATAATGCTCTTTCTATGGTGTGAAAAATCAATTTTGCAAATATAAACGAAATTGCTATTTTCTACTATTAAGACAGAAGTTTTTTATAATAGGAAGAGCTTTTTAAAATAGATTTCTAAAAAATCTGAACAGTTGGCAGTAGACCCTATCCATGGACTCATAAAATAGAGAAAGAATATGAGGATAGAATAACAAGCCAGCAAGGGGGTAAAATATTTGATTTTGATGAGGTGTTCACTCTTCGAGATGTCGAGACTCGACTGCTATTGTTATTTACACAGGTTGACCCTCTTCAATTCCTATTTGTACTGTTATCAATCAGGGCCCTGCGAAGGGGGTCACAGTGTATTTACAGCTTTAGCTTGGGCTATTAAAGGTGTGCAAGCACAACTTTTGTTCGCCTATGCAACCGCATAAGATATTAATCCTATTCTCATACTAAACGCTGAGCAGAAAAGATTGATAGCGAGAATTGGGAAATTAAATTTCATATCTCTAAAATTTTACTACTTGACTTATTTCACATGTACAGTTGACCCTCTCTAATCCGAATCTCTATTATCCGAATCTTTCTATAATCCGAACAAATTAAAAGTCACCGTCAATTTTCCGTAAGAAACTCATAATTTACTTTCTACTATCCGAATCTCTGTAACACAAAAAAATACTCTCTATAATCCGAATTTTTAAGTGTAAATATACCATTAACACTTTCGAATGTTTTTGTTTTTCGTAATTTGGATCTCTGTCGAATTCGAATGTTTTGATTTTTTGGTAAGACAAGGAGAAATCGCAAGTCAGTGAGTTCTTTCATTTTTGTTCAAAATTGAAAATGGCGAAGCGACTCCAAAGTACAAAGTTTGCCGGTGTGGAGAAGGGAAGGTCCAATAAAGAAGTAGCAAAATTATTTGGCATCCCACCTAATACGCTTTCGAACTGGAAAAAAGAAAGTTTTTGGAGCGTGCAAAAATGGAAATACCAATACCAAAAAAATGAAATCTGATACCTATGAGCAAGTTAACAGTGCTACGTTGAAATGGTTTAAAGGCATAAGAACTGAAAATGTCCCCATTAGTGGAAACCTTATAAAGAAAAAGGCTCTTTATTTTTCGAAAAAATTAAGTCTTGAAAAATTTCAAGCATCTGATGGTTGGTTAGACAAGTGGAAGAAAGGGTTTGTTTAATACTTTTTTTTTCTGAAATATTTATGTTACGATTAATAAAAAAATACATAAAATGAAATTTTTGTTACAACATCTTAGGAAGTCTTTCTTTAAGAATATTAATGTACTTTTCTTCTGCCGTAAAAATTAAACGCGACAGTACTTTTATTCCCAAATCATCGTTTTCGTTTATCGTTTATTTTCATTTTAAGATTTGGTATATCGTTCAAGACAATTTCAGGAGAAGCAAAATCGGTGACTGGAGAAATCACAGCTTCATGGTTGGCAACAGCTTTGCCGACACTGTTGTCCCGCTATCCATCGCAAAACATTTTCAATGCTGACGAATTCGGCTTATTCTATTAATGCTTGCCCGACAAAACTTACCATTTCATAAACGAAAAGTGTTTCGGAGGCAAGCACAGCAAAGTTCGTTTGACTGGAATGGCAGCAGGCAATGTTTTTAGCGAGAGGTTGGATATGTTTGTCATCGGAAAGTCAGTTAAACCTCGCTGCTTCAAGGGCATCAAAAGCTTACCGTGTCGCTACCGTGCCCAAAAGAAAAGTTGGATGGATTCGGGAATATTTGAAGAGTGAGTCAAGGAACTCGATGCCAAATTTGGTGCCAAAGAAAGAAAAATGCATTTGTCATTGATAATTGCCCGGCATATCCTGAAGTTTCAGGCTTAAAATGAGTGAAGTTAATTTTCCTTCCTCCAAACATCACTTCAATCAGGCAACCGATGGATCAAGGTGTTATTCGATCCCTAAAGGCAAAATCTCGTTCTCTGGCAGTGAAAAAGCAGGTCCTAAATTTGGAGAACAGCAGTGAGCTTCCTAAATTCTTAATTCTAACTGCTATGAAAATGTTACGAGTAGCATGGGATTCTGTTTCTAATTAAACTTTCACAAACTGTTTCAAAAAAGCAAGAATATCAAGCGAAACTGTGGAAAGAGCGCTAAATGATCAAAATGATCCATTTGCTGATATGAGAGTTAGCGGATCTTAAAGAAATGAAGGATAAATTCCGTGTAGATTACCAAATGACAGCCAATGAGCTGGTGGACGTGGATTTACCTTTAGGAGTACTAGTTTTTACGGATATTTATTTTCGCGAGTCAAAAAAAGTTGTACGTCGCGGGTATGTTGGTCCTTTTGCAAGTATCAGGAATGTATAAAGCTCTGTGATGAAATATGTCCGAGTCTACCATGCTTTTCAGCTGAGCGACTCGCACTTATTCCAGCCCCTATTTACCAATTTCTGATAATTAGAAGAATATCCCCATTTGAATCATCAGGCCTATTTATTTTAGATTGCAACCGAATTGATGTCAGAATGCAAGCAGTACGAAGAAAAGAATCAAGAACAACCATCAATTCAAGCAAACTTGAAATGCATGTTTTTAATTTTTCAAAATCCCACTCAATTTATCCAACCCACCAAATTGGTAATTTCCATTACAATCTTACACAAATCATCCTAAATGTATTTTAAGTAACGTTCCCAGGAAAGTTACTATGACTAAACAGTGGCCTTCCATAATACACAACAATTTTAAAACACTTTTTAGTCTTGTTCGAATGATAATTAGTGGATAAATTTAACGCTGCAGAAAAAAATTGTAACGTAAAACAGAATAAAAAAAGAAGTGAATAATAAAAACTCTGATAGATCGTATCAGCACCAAACTGGATTACATACAACAGTTTACTTCTGCACATGGTAAAATTCTATTCTGGATCGGTTTCCTTCAATCAATCGTGTCACGTCTTTATAGTAGAAAGTATAGTATCATCATGCATTTCGCAATGCATGGATATCCTATCAAGCAATATATTAATATATGACAGGATTAAACGGTTGAGCTTTAATATCTTTCATTTCAAGTCCTGAATCAATTTCATCGTCAATTTCACCAACAACCGCGCTAACAACAAAACAAAATATAAACAAAACATAGCAATTTATATAGCCTAGAATAAACTAGCTTGTTCATGAAATGATATTTATTTTATTTAAGGACATTTATGTGAGTATTTTAAATTGGAAAAAACGGGGAAATTTTATCGAAACAAAAAATGCAAGAGATTTTTGACGAATTTTATTTCGTATAAATTCCGACAGGGCGGCCCTAACTTTAAAATTTAGGAGATTTTAGATGAAAACACTAAAAAAACATTCCATATGTTAAGAGACTTACTAATAATCAAAACTTTCCGAACATACATACTAGTTAGTATTTTTTAAAAAAAATAACTTGAAGACTTTATATAATTTTGTTGACCACGTTGTAACTTTGAATTCACTTATAAGTTATCAATACCTTTTGTGGTTATAGTTTTAAAAAAACCTGAACGTTGTGACACCAAAAACGACACTCACATTGTATATAGGTAAATTCTTTTTTAGCAATACCACTAATTCAGCAGTACTACATACGACATTCAATAGAAAGTTACAGGCGTAACCTAATGCTGAGCATTACGGAGTTTCAGACCGCGCAGGTCTGGGCACTAGAGAAACGCTTGTAGGGACAAATTTTTAGCTTGTTTATATTGTACTCGATTACCCCTATTGGTTTCCCGGTCAGCTCATAAAGTGTATACAGTATGGGCGCAGTTGAGGCATAAATTGCTCATTTTAGTATATATGTCTTCCTTATATTTATACTTTTCTACAACATTTGACTTATCTAAAACATGGTTAAATGGTTCTGCTCGTCATCCTTTTGCTATAATAACTTTCCAACACAAAACTCAAATGGAGAAAAGCTTATATTTTACAGATTGCCAAGGACCAAGGATTTACAAATGGAGTACCAAAAAGTTATAAAAACTGCTGGAGTTAATTGGAAAAACGGACACATATGTTGTGAAATTAATGAAACTTTTCCTGATGTTACAGTACCCCAGTCACAAATTCCTTTTATTGAGCAAAAATATAATAGAGCAAAAGAAAGACTTAAAAAAAACCCAAAGTGCAGCAAATAAAATTAAGATTGAGAAGTTCAAAAAAAATTTGAATTCATCCAAACACTTCGTACACCATCTCGTGTAAAGAGAAAACCTCCTGCTAAAAGAATATCTTCTACGCCAGTACATAAACAACGAGAACCCTCAAGAGACAGTTATCTGCTAAATTAATATCAAAGACAAAATTATTGAACAACTTAAAAAAAAACTAAATGAATCAAATAATAAAATAAAAAATTTTGATCATGAAACTAAATTACTAAAAATTAATCTGTTAAAACGAAATAGTATAATTCTTGAAAAAACAGTAACAGTTCTAAACCTTCAAAAGTATATATTTTCCTATGACAACTTACAACAGAAATCTAGCAACATAGAATATTTATCTGTTTTGCCGGTTGAAAAATTTGACTTATTTCAAATTGTTTCACCATACTTACACATTATAAAATACCCTGACTGTAAAGGAATTGGGGACAGATCATTAAATAAAGCAACCGAACTTTTATGTTTTAACAATTTGTCGTCATTCTCTTCATCTTGGCGTTATGGATTATATGACAAGTGTTGCTAAAAGCACAATGTATGGGGTATTTGTTGGATGGCTTGTTTTTTTAGAAACACTTTTCAGTCAGTTGGACTTAAAACCAGATGATGGTTTAATGCCAGATATTTTTGTTCGAACAGGCTACCGCTGACTTTACCCTTCCTTAGATTTTGCCACTCTTCTGTATTTTATTGAACTGGAAAATAATTAGGGTTTTTATTAGGGTCATCTGGGAAAATATTTCCTAGATCAATGTTGATTATTTTTAAATTAGAATTAACGTCACAAGAAATATGATCTAGTAGGAAGTGTGTTGCAATATCAGAAGTTGTAGTATTTACATTATTCTGAAGATTTTCTTTTTGTTTTTCCAAAATTGTTCTGGAGATGTTTTTTTTAATATTTTCAAGTTTTGACGGTTCAATTTTTTTTATTGTAATCTATAGTGGAATTTTGTTTGCAGTAATCATGATAAGCTAGTGAAAGTGCTGCCTTGGTTGTAAATCGAAATGACAAATGTTCTCCAAGAGATGTTTTTAGAGATTTATTTTTTGACAAAACCTCACAGCAATGCCGTTCGAACGGTTTTTTAACCTTTTTTTTTATTTCCAAAAGCTTATCCGATTTCATTTGTAGCACATTTCTTTTAAACCTGGAGTTTTCTGGGTCAGCTGGAGTGATTTTAGCATCAGTTACATTGTTTGAGGTTCCAACTCTGGCTGAGGTTAACTTTATTTTTTGTAACGGCATCATAGGTATAGAGCCTTTTTTTGTTCTGCGATGCCATTTTTGCAGTTGCTCAGTGCAAGATAGAGCTAAGAAATTTTCCCTTGTTTCGTAAAAGTTTTTTAAATAGAGAAGCAAGGCCAATGTATGTCAACATAAGCCACTTACACCAACAGGAATATTACTACTAAATAGAATAACTGTAGGTCTTGTTAACTCATTATATGATTTTTTAACAAGAACTCTAACAAATACATTATTATCACCTGCAACATGTGTTTTTACTGAAACTATTTCCATGCTAGTCAACATAGCATAAGCTTTCTGTTGTTGACCTAAACTACCTTCTCTTTTTCTAGAACTGTATTCTTTAAATATCGATGCTGTAACTACTAGATACAATTCCTCTTTAGGACACCAGGGAGCTGAAATGGGATAAATAAGATTGAGATCTATTGTTGTACCAAAACTAAAATTTCTTTCTCGTTTGACTCTCAATTTTTCCGCAAGTGATGGGTATAATTTAAATCGATTAACACGCATATTAAGCTCTTTTATTGTTCCTCCTGTGGACAGGCCACGTTCCATAAGCCATTGTACACAATCTTTCTTTTCCATTATTGCAAAAACAATACGTATAAGTGTTAAACAGCAAATAACTATCTATATATTAATAAGCCAGTTCCGTGTGTCTGTAACAGGCAAAGTTGATATCGTCATTTTCCTTTAATCTTACCGAAATTTTCTTTGAAGTAACCGAAAAATGCATGTCTAATATGCTAAATTTTCTGACGGTACGGCGCGACGTCAATAACACCACTTTAACGTCAATATCCTATATTAAATTAATGAAGCCGTTACAGTGCACTTAAAACTTTGAGGCCAAATAACTTGGAAACGAGGTGGTGACGTCAATGATTTTTCACTGCGTGGGTAACTAGGGACCACCTGGGACCAATTTGGGTAAGTTTCCCAAACCTGGATCCCCGAATCCGTTTCGGAATGGACGGGTTGATGACGTCATCACAAAACCTTCAAATCCCAATATTTCTGCAACCGTTTGTCAAAAGTGCACGTTCCTATACATTTTCTTGATCAGCATTTCAAGATCTATATGATGAATGCAACGGGTGTACGGATTTGTGAAGAAATTTTTTTGGAACTTTTGATAGGGACTTTGCTGACGTCAGCAAAATTTTAAAGCCCTTAAATCTCCTTAGACGTTTGTCAAAAACATAGGATACTATACATTTTCTTGATCAGCGTTTCAAGATCTATACGATGAAGGCAACAGGTATACAAATTTCTAAAGAAAAGTTTTGGGGGTTTGACTGGCCATTGCTGACGTCAGCAAAATTTTAAAACCCTTATATCTCATTAACCGCTCATCAAAAGCACATGATCATATACATTTTCTTGATCAGCAGTTTAAGCTCTACACAGTAGAGGCAACGTGGAAACACAGTTCTACTTTTTTTTGTGGATGGGTTGCTGACGTCATCAAAATTTTTATTCTGCCTCAGTGGATTTTTCCACGGGCTTTATCGACTAGTCTATATAATAATACGCCAGTTCCGTGTCTCTGTGACAGGCAAAGTGGATGTCTTCATTTTCCTTTGATATTGCCGAAAAATGCATGTCTAATATGGTAAATATTCAGACATTACGGCGCGACGTCAATAACACCACTTTAACGTCAATATCCTATATTAAATTAATGAAGCCATTACAGTGCACCTAAAACTTTGAGGCCAAATAACTTGGAAACGAGGTGGTAACGTCAATGATTTTTCACCGCGTGGGTAACTAGGGACCACCTTGGACCAATTTGGGTAAGTTTCCCAAACCTGGGTCCCCGAATCCGTTTTGGAATGGACGGGTTGATGACGTCATCGAAAAACCTTCAAATCCTAATATCTCTGCAACCGTTTGTCAAAGATATATGATCCTATACATTTTCTTGATCATCGTTTCAAGACCTATACAATGAAGGCAGCAGGTATACAAATTTCTAAAAAAAAAATTTGGGGGGTTTGACTGGCCATTGCTGACATCAGCAAAATGTTAAAACCCTTATGTCTCATTAACTGCTTATCAAAAAGATATGATCATATACATTTTCTTGGTCAGCGTTTTAACATCTGCATAGTACAGGCAACAAATAAACTAAATTTCGCCAAATATTTTTGTAATTGCACTGCTGACGTCAGCAAAAAATCTAAAACAACCTACTTTTCCATTGTCCTTCTGCCTAAGTGGATTTTTCCACGGGCCTTATCGACTAGTCTCTTATAATAATACGGAGCTTTTGTCTGTGACTTTTGCAAAGTGGATAAAATTTTTTTGATAAAGTCTATAAAACATCGCCTATAAATTTGTTTTGTAAATTAGCAAACTTTGACGTTAGAGCAATATTGACGTCAAAGGAAAGTATATTAAGATTAGTGAAGCCATTGCATTGTACTTTTAAATTTAAGGCTAAATAACTTGGAAACGGATGGAAATAACTGACGTCATCTCCTGCGTGGGTAACTAGGGACTACCTGGGACCAATTTGGGTAAGTTTCCCAAACCTGGATCCCCAAATCTGTTTCGGGAATGGACGGGTTGATGACGTCACCAAAAAACTTGCAAACCCTAATATCTCTGCAACCATTTGTCAAAAATACGCGATCCTATACATTTTCTTGATCAGCGTTTCAAGACCTATACAATGAAGGCAGCAGGTATACAAATTTCTAAAAAAAATTTTTGGGGGGTTGACTGGCCATTGTTGACGTCAGCAAAATTTTAAAACCCTCATATCTCATTAACCGCTTATCAAAAAGACATGATCGTATACATTTTCTTGGTCAGCGTGTTAACCTCTGCACAGTACAGGCAACGAATAAACTAAATTTCGCCAAAAATTTTTGTAATTGCACTGCTGACGTCAGCAAAAAATCTAAAACAACCTATTGTTCCATTGTCCTTCTGCCTAAGTGGATTTTTCCACGGGCCTTATCGACTAGTCTCTATAATAATACGGCAGTTCTGTCTGTCTGTGACTTTTGCAAAGTGGATTACACTCTTCACAATTTTCTTTAACAAATTCTATAAAACATCGCCTATAAAACTGTTTTGTAATTTACCAAACTTTAACGTTAAAATAGTATTGACGTCAAAGGAAAGTTAATTAAAGGAAAGTTAATTAAAGGAAAGTTAATTAAAGGAAAGTTAATTAACATTTGAAGCCATTACAGTGCACTTAAAACTTTGAGGCCAAATAACTTGGAAACGAGGTGGTGACGTCAATAATTTTTCATCCAGTGGGTAACTAGGGACGACCTGGGACCAATTTGGATAATTTTCCAAACCTGGGTCCCCAAATCCGTTTTGGAATGAACGGGTTTATGACATCATCAAAAAACCTTCAAACCCTAATATCTCATTTCTTGATCAGCGTTTTAAGATCTATACAATGAAGGCAACAGGCATATAAATTAGTAAAAAAAATTTTTTCTGTTTTGGCGGGTCTTTGCTGACGTCAGCAAAATGTTTAAACCCCCATATCTCATAAACCGTTTATCAAAACACATGATCATATACATTTTCTTCATCAGCTTTTTAAGCTCTTCACAACAGAGGAAACCTAAAAACATTGTTTCAACTTTTTTTGTCAATGAGTTGCTGACGTCATTAAAATTCAAATGCCGCTTCTATTTCATTTTTATCCTGTCTTAGTGGATTTTTTCCCACGGGCTTTATCAACTAGTCTCTATAATAATAGCCGTCGTCTGTCTGTCTCTGCGCGGACCCCCCGCTGAGTTAGAAAATGATGTTACGGAAACACGAATATCAAATGCGATATATTTTTATCCACTTTTTGCGACTGGTAAATATAATGGACGGGCGAACCCGTGGATTTTTCCACAGGCTAACGACTAGTCTATATAATACGCTAAGTGTGTCTGTCTGTCTGTGACAGGCGAAGTGGAATATATTTTTTACAATTTTCTTTAAAAGCGTCTATAATGTATCCCCTATAAAAATGTTCTGTATTTTATAAACGTTTTGTTGACGATTTTGATTGACTAAAAACAAATCATGTGATAAAATAGAGTGATTTCATTAGTTGGGAATTTTATTGCATGCAAATTTAAATTTACAATGACGGGAGCTTTGTTATAAATTGTTATACAAGTAAAGTTACAGGCAATTAACGTTGTTATTATAGTTGTCAATTTCGTTCAAAAGTTTTAATTGTTTGGGTCTTTAAAATGAAACTGACAACAAATCATTTTGTGATAAGAAGCATACAAAACATTTTAAATGCTTTTGAGTGGAATTCTCAACGGGATTTCGTTTAAAACGTTTTTTTCAGCGTTCATAATGAAATTATCTACAAACCTTATTGTGATAAGAAGCATACTAATTTAATGGATTCTTCCACAGGTTTTAATAACTAGTAATATAATAACTTGGAAGTGTGTACAAACACTAGCTAAATGTTTACACTTTGCGGGAGTTCTGAAAATTTGTCCCTAGACTTGCGCGGTATGAAACTCCGTAATGATAACAGTCCACCTAATTTCACTTCGGCCTAGAATTACATGCATGACTTGTAGTAATGGTCTAAACAAACACGCAGAAGAATACTCACATATTGTCACCTCGAATAATGTACAATCCTAACACAACCTGCTGCACACCTGCTTCTGTTGAAAACACTCTTTCGTGACTTTCGTCAAGAATTAGATTCACTGCCTGATCAAAACCTTTCAATATCCCCTAAAATTGAAAAAAAAAGAAATATTGCAGTGGACGCCGAAAACATTATTATCGGAGATGTTGAAAGAATGCCTGCAAACGATGCTTTAAAAATTGCTCTTTATAATATAAACACGTGTCGAATTTGGTTTAAAATCAAGAAATTACATCCACCAAATGTTTTTTTCTTGTTGAATAGAATACAATTTTCTTTTCCTATAAGAGTGGACCGAAAATACCCAAAATATGTTATATTGTATTACATACGAATTTGTCAAGCAATAATAACAGAGAAGTCATACTAATCTGTGAAGAAATGAACTGAAAAGAATTATGACTACATTTACTTACAACAATCATACGGCCATCTTGCGTGATAACAGCGACAGTGTCTAAAGCACAACTGTTAAGGAAAATACAATGTTGAGGTAAAAGTGTTTTACAAATTGATGAGCTTCAGAAATCTGTGACATTTCTGCCCTACTATGTAGAGTACAAAATAGAAATTCAAAGTCGGATAACTGTTAAAAAAACCTATTGTGGTTTAGATATCCACATGAAACACAATCACAATACCTTGGATTTACTTGACTGGGAGATAAAAACATAATTATAATGAACATAGAACTAAGAACACAAGTACCAAGACTAGCCACTTATCCCCACACCTTTTTAGGTGGCACTCTATCAAAATCTATGAAGGCAGAGTAGAAATTATTTCTCTTTCTTAAACACTTGCTGAAACTGTCTGCATCTTATCTATCATTTCTTTTTCTAAGTAACTTATCAATCACTCTTTCAATAACTTTCATTACTTGATCAACCAACTTCAACCCTCTTTTTAATTCATCTCCCTTGTTTTTGAAACAATTCACTATTGCAATAGACTGCCAGTCACTCAGAATAATACCATCCTTTATAATCTCATTAGTGAGGCTTCTAATAAGCTCAACTACAGTATATCCAGATGCTTTTACCATCTCTGCAACAGCACCTGATATTCCCGCAGTCTTGCTAATCCTCATTACCCTTATCCAATCAAACTTGGTGTTAAGCAACTTCTAACAATAACTCTTCCAAGCTAGTTTTTTTCCTCCTCTGTGCTAGGAAAGACACCTTTATCGTTACATATACACTTCTCGCCTAATAAAACTTGATTAGTTTTCTTCCTCTGCCTTGCTATCTTGAACATCACATTGCGCTGGCTTTTTAAAACATCTGAAAATCCGTATCTCTCTCCTTTCGATTTTGCCTTATACACTGTTATCTAAGCACAACATTTAGATTCTAAGTAAATATTATTACTGCCACCTGACTTCCACTCTTATCAAAGTTTCCTCTTTTTCTTTATAAATCGTTATTCCACTGTCTAGCTAACCCTTTCGTCCACCCACACGTATTATCAGTGCTATTCCCTATTGTATTACCTATCAGAACTATAATATAACTATTAACACACATAACATCTATTATTTTCTCTACATACTTCTCTGCGAGATATGCCCCTTCCATTACTATTACCAATCCTAAAAAGCTTATATCTTGCCCTCCTACCTTTCACAAATCAAGAACACAACACAAATAACAACAGCTTTACATTTAAACACTTCAACCACTCACCTGCTCTACCTCTAAGTGTATCAACATTTACACTAGCCATCCTCAACCAAGTTTTATCTACCTTTCAAAGGATAATACACAAACTTACTAAACCACTTCATATAAACACGCCACAAGTATCATTCCCTTGTAAAATGATATATTTTTTGTCTGACAAATAGGTAAAAAATAAAGTGCAAACCAACCAACCCTGTAAGGACACTACGAGTTGGAAAACAGCAAACCAACATTAAGGACCACACAATTATTGTTGATAGACAAAGTAATGTTGACACAAACTCTGTGTTCTTCTGACTACCATATTGCTTTATTATATACAACAAAAAGTATGTTTTTTCAACTTTTAAAATAGATTCAGCCTTTTTAGGACAAAATTTAATTGTTTGTAAAACGCTGAACTCACCTGTAAATCACCATAACTTTTGCACTGTTTTTTGGTGATTAAGCAACATTGGAGTTCTATTAGGTAGAGCACACTGACCCAACACAGCTGTTTCTCAGGCAGAGAGAACTGATAATTAGCCTGTAACAGGATAGTCATGTCTGACCATATCTTTTTAATATTTTTTCATAACCTTAGGGTGGTGCGTTGTCATTTCAGGAGCATCATATACTGAATCAGCTAATTATACGGTTAACGGTAACGGTAGCGCCCATCATACTTGTTATGATGATGCTGAGGTTATGTGGTGTTAGCAAAGTTGGTATTTATATAGACAACAACTAACTGGTATCAGCTTTTAACAAGAATAACTTTCTTGTGCATTCCTTTCTTGTTATTGTTTTTCATTGGACCAAAACATGCTATGGAACTAGAGAGAAGACTATTGAAAAATCGATTTAAAAGAAAAGTGTGGAAATTAAAGCAAAAAAGATCTCTGTACTATGCTGTACTATATGTACCGTAATTATCTGTTAGCCAATACAGGTTTATTACATGTTTTCTATGGTAAAACAAGACAAAATTAAAATGGCTTCAAAATTTTTTTAAAAAAATTGTCTATGACAGAAGACATAATGGATGAGGGTGCCGACTAGCCAAAAATGCCACAAAATCCATGGGAGCTGTCGGACAACTTTCTGCGTTTAAAAAAAATCAAAATTTCGCCCGGAGAAACCCAAATCAACACAGTCTAGATCAGATTGGAAGAGGGTCATTAATATACCCCGTCCAACCCATGCTAGCATGGAAAACGGACGTTAAGCCGAGAATAATGATGATGATGATGAGCCGAAACAACATTTTTTTTAAACATTTATTAGCAAGTATAATTCATTATTTTATTGTCGAGCAGTGGTAGGGGAAGAGCTCTGAAAAAAACTGGTTTTTATTATCACATATAACATACCTTATCGGACAAAACTTAGTCAGACAAAATTTTAGTCGGACGAAAATATTAGTCGGACATAATTTTTCACTTCCAAAAAATTTAGTCACTTGTACAACTAATTATTTTATTCGACTAATATTTTGGTCCTTTTTTAAAATTTTATAATTTGCTTAATTTTGGTTTGGGAGGCAAAAAACTAAAATCAATATAATGATTGGTTCTCGGTTCAGGTCGCGCGTCAGCTCATAAAAGGGATTGCTCCAGCAGACATAAAAATTTCGTCCAAATTGTCTGACCTGAAGCCACTTCATGCCGGCTGGATGGTAAATCTGTTTGACCACATGCAGGATGAAGCCGAACTCGTCGAAAAAGGATTCAGTGAAGCGGGAATAAGTGAGGCTATCAATAACGCGCAATCTATTTACAAGAGGGTCAAAAATCCCTTCATTGAGGAAATAACATCATGAACAAGACCGTTTATATTTTAGTCTTACTTTAGCCACTTTGTTAAAGGTTCCCTCCGACGTTTTAATGATGATGTTTTAAGTTCTATAAGTTTTTAAGAAAATAACATTCGTTTTTTACAGAAAAGTTTAGTACAGCAAATAATTGTGAATAAACTCTTAAATTTTGTGCTACCTCACTTCATGCGGCTTTATCATGCTCACGCTTCTTCTCACACTTTAAAATTCATAATGGCTGCATAATTGATGTCACAAGGACCGGTGATATATTCTACTGACTAATTCGCGTTTAGAATACCTTGTTGATATGTTTTCAAGTATGAAATATTTATGAGAAGCAACACATTTGTTAAGAACTGTAATAATTATGTCTTCTTCGGATGAGTCGGAATCAGAATGTTCTAACATTGTACTTGGCTTCCAGTTTTAACTTAGGGGAATTTATCAGACTCATCGTAGGTGACATATGACAGTGATAGCGATGGGGAAATAGCAGAGCTAAGGATTAACCTTGACACTACATCGTGATGTAAATGCAACAATTGCCGTCAAATGAGTACTAAAACTGAATGTTTTTGCTGTCACGAACTGGAATCAAGTCATATATATAATCTACAAGGTGTGTACTTTTTAGCGGGATGTACGAAACATTATATGCTGATTAATAAAAGTTATTAAAATATATTCTTTAGAAATAAACTGTATAGTCAATTCAGAAGATTTCGACCCGATTGTTTTAAGGAAAGGAAATCTCTGTACTGCTTAGATAAAATTAGATGAAAATGCGTTAAAACCTGCATCACCCAATAAATTGCATTGACATGATGAATCTTTAAATTTTGGCTTTGCCTCAATTTTTTTGTGCTTTGTTTCAGTCTACAGTTTTGATTTTTGGCTCTGTAACTTTTACATCATACTGCTGCACACGAAACCATGTTTACAATATGAAAAAGAAAACATTTTTAAAGCTAATTAGAATTGTGATAGCGGAACAACTTCCTAATAATTAATTTCATATAGAAATCTCGCTTCGTCGTTTTCATGCTGCAAGACGGTCTGTGGTTTTGGCTCTTGTGACGTCAGGAGGTATCCTGATGTTTTTTTTCAAGATTCTGAAGCGTGTTTTTAATGCTGCAATAATGGCGGTCAAAGTACAAGGTTTTATGAAAACATGGAATAACTAAATCGTGTTTATGCTTTCATTTTGTAAGTAAATAATAAGAACGACAAAATCTACGACATATCCAAATATATCTTTCAGCAAGCTTTCGCCAACGCCCAGGTTGGCATGTTCACACTGCTTCTAAATTTTATTTTACAAGTTAGAGATAAAATACTAAACATAATAGGATATAATAGGAAGAAAATAGAGCTATTATAATAATTCTAAAGGCATGGATTTTTTTTAAAAAATCTATGCCTTTAGAATGTAGTGTGTGAACATGCCAACCTGGGCGTTGGCGAAAGCTTGCTAAAAAATATATATTTGGATATGTCGTAGATTTTGTCGTTCTTATTATTTTTTAATATCTTAAAAAACTGCTCTACCAACTATTTTGTAAGTAAATCATTAAATAATACTTTTTTCTATAATGTTTTAATGATATCTTTTGATTAGGAATAACTTATAACGTCAGAGGCAACCTTTAAAATTGTTTTTCATGACTAAGTTGTTAGTTTATCCAAAAATATTTGTATTCATTGGTGAGAAAGAAGAAAAAGATTTTTACAAAATCATTAACATGTAAAATTCCGCACTGAAAAATAATTTTGAGAAACTTGGTTTGGACAAAATAGTTAGTTGGACATAATAATTACTCAGACATAATTTTAGTCGGACAAAAATATTAGTCGGACATAATTTTAGTCACCTCTAAAAAATTTAGTCGCTTTTGTCTGACTAAGTTTTGTCTGATAAGGTAAAAAGCTGTAATAGAATCTTGCAATTAATAAACTGAGATTACAACGAAAAAATAGCACATTCCTTCTTTCGACGAAATTTAAATTATAACAAAAAGCTTGTGCATGTTGCATTTCGGGCGCAATTTGTGTGGTGTCGGATAGGCCAAGCTTTTCCAGGCAGTTACAGACGGAAACCTTGAAAAAAAAAGAGGCTTTATTTGTTGTTCAGACAAAACAAGGGTGCGGATAAGCCGCATACGCCGTAAAAAGTGTGGGCGTTTTCGGGCAATTTCGATGTTTTGAAAAAAAATTAAGTATTTGCCCGAAAACCCCACGAATTATATATGCGGCCGTTTGCCGCTTATTGGCACCCTCTTCAGACAAAAAGCTCAAATTTTATTCATTTTTGTACATATTTACCTAGGTTAAATTAGGTCTGCATACCTCTAAATGAGCATTAAATACTCCCGGACTTCTCATCTAAGTGACGACCCCTACTGAAAATAATCGACAAGGTGTATCCCCCATGTTTGTGAAGCTAATGATGTAGAATATGCACATCGTTTGATTTTCATTTCCATCCTTCTGAAGCTAGCTAGCGAGCTAGAACTAGTCCATAAGTTGTGTTATACCCCTGACTATTATTCCTCATAGAACTATCTATCAAAATAGTTGGTGAAACTAACATATTCTACATTTGTATATCATTTAATTTGAAAGGATACGTCCTGTGTAACTTTCAAGTGCGGTGGCCATTTTCCCAATGCTTGATGCCGGTTGTGCATTGGTTCCAACACAAATGGCGACACGCTGTAAGTATGAATTGACCTCACTTACATTGTCCGCTTCATGTGGGATTCTGTGTCAGTTCTATTCGCGGGAGCTACATTCCAGTTCTCGCTTGCTCAGAAATCTCGGATTACATTACAAAAAATATGACGTGTTGAGCAAGGCCAAAATCATGGAAGACGAAAATCGAAACCGAAACTGAATTTCTTTCCATTGGACGTCACCTAAAAAGAAGTTATGGTGTATGACGTTTTATTTGGTAAATCGTGTACGAGGCAAGAGAAATCTATGCGCTGTATGCAATAGGAGAGGTACGTGACATTATTTACGTCTACAGCATTACATATTATGCTAGCTAGCTACAAGTGCAGCGGATGCTTTAAGCATGTATTCAGGCTCAGGGGGAATTTTTCAGCATATATTAAGCATATTGCTCAGCCTTGGCGAATCCTTATGATATTTAAACTAGATAGGCATTTAAGACATAATTATGCTGTCTGTGAACTTACCTGTTTTTATTATACCTTTAGCTAGTGTGGCTGTTTTTAAGCTAAAACAGCATCTTATTCATATAGTTTACAAGGCAATGTTTAACTTTTTAAATATTTTTCCCTATAAAAATAACTTAAGCATAATTTAAGCCTGACTGTGTTTAATGCATAAGCGTATACCACAACCCCTGTAATTTGAACTTGCTTGTAAAACATGTATATAATCTACTTAACTTTTCTTCTGTAAACCAAAGGTGGTAACTGCAAGTAGATGGGAAGTTTTTGTTGACATGCTAAATTTTTGTTTTAGCTAGTTGCTTTAAGTAGAGATTTCAGTGAAATAACTATTATGCACAACTAACAAATTTTAAATATACTTTTGAAACAATAGTTTTGTTTACCAATTTTTTATTGTCGTTTAATCGAAACATGATTTAGTTTCGTATAAAAACTAAGCATGCTTTATTCAAGTGTGACCCCTCTATTGTGTCAAAGCAGAATTTATGAACCTTGGGAATTAAACCCAAGGCATTTTTGCCAAACTTAATTTTGAAAATCATTTCCCATTTGACGGTATCCCTTTTTGAAAACTTGTTTTTTTATCACAAATCTTTGAAGAAAGTAAAAAAAAGGTAGCAAAATTATTTTGGGTTTCTGTGAAACTGACAGAAAATTATATACCAAAGTAGTTTTTTTGATGAATAAAGCCATTAAAAAACCTTAAATATTTTTTCAAATATGCTACCAACCCTGAAAGTTAGAGAAGCATCTGAGCCATTACTATAAAGAAATACCTTTTGAAGCAATAAAGGATATACATATTTATAATTCACAAACACGTAAATATTCATAGGTTGAAATAAAATTCCCATGTTGCTTAAACATGTTGCTGTCCTGTAAAGACAGTGGAAACATAGCTCAACAAAAAAATTAATAATCATATAATGCTGATTTAGCAGTTTTTATAATCATACACCATGCTTCTAAAAAGATGTATAGGTGCTGAGTTAATGAATATGTTATTTTGATTTAATCATAGTAAAACCATGAAAAAAATGGTTACTTTATACATTTTTTATGACTAAATAGATCACATTTTCCTAAATGTTTAAAAATGAAAAAATTCAGGCATATCAAAATCTGTGCACATGTTACATTGTATAAATTGACGTCCATGGAGGATTTGAATTAGTAACATTAAGTATGTGTTCAAAATTTAGAAAAATCTGTAAAAATATCACGATGGAAGGCAACATTGTTGTAGAAGAAGATATTCAAGATGAGAATACAGTAAATAGATCACAAACAGAAATGCTGACTTGTGAGAAAGGAACTGCAAAAAAATTGATAAGTAAGTACCTGATGTGTTTTTTTTTCATTTTGTTTTTGTTATGTTACACTGAATTCTATAAAGGTTATTGCAGTGTTCTATAAAATACTTTTTCATCAATTGATGAAGCATTGCAAAAAATTTTTTTTTCTATTTTTTTTTTTTTTTCAATATATATGATCACAGGGACACAAAATAGTATAATATTTACATTGATTACTATGGCCTAAAATGTAACAGCATTTATTTTTCGTACTCTTAACAGTCATTTTGTTGGCAGGTAAAAGATATAAAATCAAATTGATTTGATTTTGTTGTATCTTATTTTTGGTAAGGTAAAAATGCTACTGGTTACAAAAACCTTGTTTTTGAAAAATTTCTTCATATTTCAACAAAAAATTCTAAGTCAAACCTTTTTGTATCCAGCCAATCAGAATGAATTATTTATGCTGAATGTTTTCCTTGCTATTAAGCAAAAGTTACCTGTTACACAGATATGTGGTGGCTCAATGACTTTTTTAGCTGATTGTGACAAAATTGAATTTGTTACTATTGCCTAAAATCATTGCCTTGTGTCCCGTGGCTTAAGATCTTTGTATTGAAATGTAATGATAAGTAAGTATGCTGTATATACAAATGCCATAAGGAGATCTATATATACCCTTTTGTAAATAATATATTTTTTAGTTAACAGAACTGCAATGGGTGAATATATTCCACAAGATAATGGCAAGCCATTGACACAATTAGGTAACCAAATTAGCAAGAATGGTATAATGAACTCTCTATCTCATATTCTTCATCAAACAAATATTTTAGTTATTTCCTTTGCCCATTTTTTTCCTGATATCTTTCTCTCATATTTTTATTTTGCTAATTAACTCCTCAGTCACTTGCAAGTTTGAGATAGTGGGAGTCCGCTGTTTCTTCATGGCTGTTCATGTAATATGTATTTAGCATCCTTTTCTTTTCACATTGTTAATGATCCATGCAAATACAAAAGTGTTTTTTTTAATTTTAAGATAAAAGATGTCCTTCTCAGGTGCACAGGAAGAACAAAACTGACAGAAAATATCTTGTGCACAAAATTTTATAGGAGAAAAGCCTTTACCCTATTTTATTGTCAACAACATTAATTCTTTATATATATATTTAGCAATACCTCTTCCTGGTGCAGCAGATTATTCTCCAAGCATATCTTTAACAAAGCCATCACCACCACAATATTCAATCGTTGGAAAGCCGAAGCCACCTTCATGTTTGTTACTTAAATACTTTGATCCATCATCGATTTGTAATAGTAACTTAGCTGCATTTTATTTAAATATGTTGTAATACAAAAGCAAATTTAAAAATTGAGTATAATTTTTTTTTTGTGATCAGCCAACTCTTAGGTCTATTTTTCACTTAGTTTTTGTACAAAATGTCTGTGATTGTACTTTTATCATATGGCTAATTCTAATACGTTCTTTCAACCAGAAATTCAAAGAGTAAATTTAAAATTTATAAATAACATAAATGACTCCCTATTTCAACGCGCTTTACAAATTCAAGAATTTTACTGGCTAAAATCGAAAAAATGTTGGCTTTAGCCAAAGTATTTTAAGTACCTTAACTAAAGTGGTCATTTATGTGGATTATTTCAAGCAGTATTCAAAAAGTATTTTTATAGTAAAATAGCCTCACATTTTTCCTTAATGCAACCTTTAAAATCAATCTCCTTCCTTATTTCATTATATATACTATGATTAACCCTTAAAACTGTACTAATGTTCTTATACTTTTAGTTGATCTTTTTCCTGGTCCAAATAAATACAAAACCGAAGGAGATATGGTATGGAGAGATAGAGGCTTTCCACTTATTGGTAAAAGCAAGTCAGGTTGTCATGAAACCTGCTCATTGGGACCAGCAGCGTATTTGTTGACTCATGGCAACCTTGCTGAAAAAAGCTCCAAATGTAGCATGAGTGGAAGACAAAAGATTATGCATGGACCACCAGACTATCGTGTCCAACCTGTTGATAGTCAAGGTAACTTTTCACATCTGTGAAGGACAGTCAGTTCAAATTTATGGAAAGATTTGATTGTTTAAGCAGCAGAAGCTGTCAAATTTTTGCTCTGTAATCTCAAGCTTTCTAACAACGGATTTGTTTAGTTTTTTGTTTATTTGCTTGTTTACGAAGTTGAAATTTAAGGAACCGACGTGACGATAACTTGTTTTTTGTCAGGTTTTAAAACACCAGGTCCTGCCAAATATCGTCCGAAATCGAGTCATTGGCAAAAGAACATCAAAAAATCGTTTGGACTGGCTCTACCTCTTCAAACTAACCAGTTAAACTCGATAACCCCAGGTGGGTTCAAATAAATTATAGTTGTTTTAATTTTTTTTGGTATTTTTATACTTGTGTTGTTCTAATTGTTCAGTGTTTAAAATATAAGTGCTCTAACAAAATTTTCTTTACGGACAATATTTTTAGGTCCAGCTGTGTACGATATTCGTTGCAAAGACCGAGGTCCTGCTTATTCTTTAAGTGAAAGACTACCAACACCAAAAGGTAATACTTGTAAATTATATCACATTTTCATTTTAGTGTTTTATCAAATCATAATTTGTCTGTCTAACACCTAGCAAGCAACAACCCTGGTCCAGCTGCCTATGATCTTGGTACAACTATTGGTAAAGCTGTAGCCAAATCTATTTCCAGTCGACAGCCTGAAATATCCAGTATGTGCTTTTCATTTATTGTTCCATCTAAATTCCTTCTATTGGAAATGATAATCTATGATGAAATTTTTTATTCATACCGGTGCTATTCATAGCTAGTGTAAATTATTTAAATTAAGATTAGAACCTCTTGAAACAGTGTCTAACGGTGTAAAAATGAGAAAAAAATTGAAGCAGTGGCAAATTACAGAGATCTTTAAATTTTTATCAAGAAATCGGATTTTAGTGGCTCATCTCAGGAGTCAGAAAAACAGGCTGACTGCAACGTTTGGTTGAAGTCTAAGCGTGTGGCGTGTGAGCGAGTGGTTATAAAGCTTGTTTTGTCATCACCTTGACGGTTGTTCGGTACAAAGCATGGTCATATTTAGCAAGTCATGTTACCGTAGCTACATGTTAATCTATGTCATTTGAGAGAACCTGGGTTAATAATACGAATGTGTGTCTATTTTCTATACTAAGAAAGTTGCGATCACGCTGATAACTATATTGTATAAATATTCCTAAATAATAATAATACTGATTGTGATATTTAACGGCTTTTAGATTTATGGGCGCCTAGTCCCAATACGTATGGAGTGCCATCTCGACTTGGCGAAGGTCCGAAATGCAGCATGACCTATCGAACGTTCGAAAGAAACGGTACCATGTTTGTTTTTATTGTATCTACAGTTTCGTTGTCCGTTGTACTATTTTGCATCAAAAATAATTAACTTTGTCTTATCTACCTCTATGTTTGTTTGGGTAGTAAAGAATTTTATAACAGAACTGTTGTCGATTCGGCCATTGTAGTCTGATTTGATACCATCTTTTCCACATTGTAACATTTTTATTG
Source organism: Hydractinia symbiolongicarpus (assembly GCF_029227915.1). Classification (NCBI taxonomy): domain Eukaryota; kingdom Metazoa; phylum Cnidaria; class Hydrozoa; order Anthoathecata; family Hydractiniidae; genus Hydractinia; species Hydractinia symbiolongicarpus. The sequence continues at coordinate 11,628,661 of NC_079888.1, read as the reverse complement.
CGCATATAATGTAATTTTGATGTACAATTATGTTGATAATTGAAACATTTGTTAATTTGAATAATTTTGACATCAATTATAATTTTTTTAACCGTGAAATATTTCCAGCATTTACTCGATTATCTGTTCGTTTTTGTGTGCTTTTATATCTGTCGCTGTTACTGTTATATCCACTGTTGTTAACATTCTTTATAGTGAGTCCACAGCCTGGTCCAGATACTTACAAATGCACTATCAAAAACTTGAAAAAGCAGCCGGTGTATTCATGCAGAAAAGTTTGCCGACCCATATATCCTGACATTCTCAACTATGCGGAGTACAGTAAGATTTCGATATATAACATATATAACTTTTTTTTTATTTTGAACTACATCTTTAAAATGACCTCAGGTGGACTTGATTAATTTAACAATGTCCTATAGTCTGTATGTCCTATAGTCTGTATGTCCTATAATCTCGAGTAGTGATTTTTCAAGTTATTTTTCTTAAAATAAACAATGTGTCCGAAGATCAATTGATCATACCACTTGTAAACAATCAAGTTTATTTTCAGTGGCAATCTGTAAACTTCAACCTGTATCCGTCTTAAAAGTTGTCAGTGTACGTTCAATATGGAAGTTGTGCCCAAATTCTTTTAAAAGCCTTTTTAATTCCTCTTGGTATAAAAAGATCTCTTATTCTAAGGTGTAATGAAGAACAGTGTTGTCGGACCTGGTACCTACGATCATCAAAACCGTTTTTCAAAAAATGATGCTCCCGCACATTCGATGGGAAAGAGATTCCAAAAGAAATCAGGTAAACCAGATTTTACAAGTAGTGTTTTTTATTACCTTTTATGGTTTTCTTCTACCCTCAGGTGCTCAAAAGGGGCGATTATAATAGTTAGATTGTGCTTGTGCAACAATTCCTACCGAAAATAGAGCATCTCTATAATAATAATCATAATGATGATAATAATAATAATAATCGGTGTTTTCGGTGTTTTGACCCTGATGAAAACTTTTACTGAAGAAATACAACTTTCGATTTTGCAGAAAATTCCGGCTTGTTGAAATTTTGCCTATTCGTTCAAATCGCAAGTGATTCCAGTGATACTAATTCGCCTAATGGTGTGTAGGTTTAATTTTAACTAAAAATAGATTTATGTAACAAAACATTAAAATTTCGATGCCGCTGTTATGTATTTATTTGTTCGCTGTGTTTTTAAGAAAGTATAGCGTTTTTTCCATTTTTGAACTGATACATATAATGTTTGAGAAAAAGAAGTAGATGTTAGAAGAGAAAATACTGCTTGATAGAAGATTCTGTTTTTTTTTTTTGCAATCTTAAGTTCACATCCATATTATTTTTTAGAGGAAACTCCTGGACCGGCTACGTACAACGTCAAACTTCCCGCACGTCCAGATGGTAAACGCGTAGCAGCGTTCTCGATGGGTAGCAGGATTGAAGCAAGATCAGGTAACTTCCTTTTTTGCTTAAACAAGACAGTCCAACTTTTTTATTAATTGATTGATTTTGCCTTCTCACCTTTTTTTAAAAACTTTTGTGGGAAATAAATTATTACTTTTTACCCGCTTTTTTACTTGATTATTTTGACGAAGCGTTGCATTATTGTTAAAAGTGATGCATTGTTGTTAAAATTGATGAACTATTGTTAAAATTGATGAATTATTGTTAAAAGTGAAGCATTATTGTTTACAGTGATGTATTATTGTTAATAAAAGTGATGCATTATTGTTTGTAAAAGTGATGCATTATTGTTAAGGAAAGTGATGTATTGTTTTTTCAGGTACTGTCGGTCCAGGCCCTGCCGCTTACTATCCAAAAGTGAAAACATCGGCACCTCAGTACAGCATGGGGAAACGATACACCAAACAAAAATGTAAGTAAAAGTAACTTGATGTTTTTGTTGGTTGTTTTTTAAATAAATGATCCCAACTATGGCATGTAGATTAAAAAATCCTGGAAATTGGAAGGGTTAGGTTATGGCAATTTCAAAACATATAGAAATGAAATTTTATTGAATTTTGCTGCAGTTGTAGCTATTACATTTGTAAGAAATTGAATTTTGTTTTAGTTAAATATATTCCGCTGCTTTGGTTACCATTTTCCTGCCAATGCGCATCTACAAATCTTTTTATGTTATTGTCTCACTTATTTTTTTAGCATCAACAGCTCCTGCTCCGAACTCGTACAAAATTCATTCAGGACAAACAAATCGTGGAATTTTAAAAGGTCCAAACCCGACTTTAAAGGCTCGACCGAGTCCATTTGTATATTCCGGTTTTAGACGAATTTTAACTTAGTCTTTAAAATATGTTTCATTGATATTTTTAAAGATCAGTCTACACCAATATCACCCCCAAGTCTCTTCTACTCCAATAATATACTAAATAGCTTCGAATATAAGAAAGCCGGATGAAAGACTGTTACGTAAAGAAGCTCAACCTCGTCAACCTGTGTTGGGACGCACTTGTTTCAATATTACCTAACAAATCCTGGGGACGAGGTTGGAAGAATTTGGCAAGCTGAATAAAATTTTGCGTTTTATCCCGTTGTAAAAGAAGCGAGAAAACATTTACTTTCTATCCAAGAAAAAAAAGTTTCACTGAAAACTTTTGCTTTCAACTTTGTTTACATCTGCCGGCTGTATCCATAGTGATATTATATTTTTATGATTTATCTTTATATTTTGTAATATTCATAATAATTTGGAAATTATTATTCAGTTTTTATAATGAAAATAAAGGTTAAATACAAACGTGGAAACGTGGATGAAGAAAAGGTGGCGATTTTTCTTTTAAAAAGTTCTTGTTGTTTTGTTGTTGTTGTTGCTGTAGTCGCTATTTACTGTCGTTGTAGTGTATTTTCTTTTTCTGATCTGCGACTGAAATCAAGTTGCTTAAGCCAACACGATTCTAAGGGATCCTGGAAAAAAGGTTTATCCTGCGTCCTTTGTATAATTCCTTTATAATATGTTGCGCGTTCATATAAGAGATTTTAGTTAACCATACAGTTTACCAATTATGTCCCCGGCCTTCTTTGATAGTCGGCTTACGTGATCTAACAAATCCTTTTCTAAATGTAATGAAGTTAAGCAACCTTAATCCGTAGTCCGCCGCATTAACGAAAACTATAAACATTGGGTACATGCCAGGAGTTAAATTTCGACTAAAAAACCTTGTACCCAGGGTGGATTTCGAATTTAGTACATCTTTTGCTAATATTCGCACCTCTGTTCAATAGTTATGCTAACGTGCTAATAAAAGTCTGGTAAAGAGGGTGGTTTTTTGTTTTTAACTCATTCGTTAGCGATACAGTGTTTGTTTGATTTGATTTTTACACAAAAACAAAACGGGTCAGAATTTCTCTTTTGTTTTCTGTTGAAAAGGTTTTTACATATATTCATGTATGTTTTCTTTCATGTTATGAGATGTAACTTCTATTTGTTGTGTTGTGATTTTATTAAATTCTGCTATATAAGATGCCTAGACAAATTATTTTACGTGTTGTGGATACACGAAATCAACCAAAAGTTACAGAAAAAATACAAGAAAAACCTATTGTTCGTTTTCAAGAACCAGATGAAAGTGGAGATGAAGATGACGATCTTCTCGAAGGTGTGTTGGTTTTCCTTTTTTTCTTGTTTTGAATGTTGAGCCCATTACTACCAAACTCGTTCGCAGGGCTCTTCTACGTCTATGATATGCTGACAAGCCGTTCCGTCAGCATTCAGACGTAGGCCAGCTTACACTGCATTTTATTTATTTGGCACACGTAGGTTCTATAAATGAGAGAAAGAAGTAACTATTTTTGAAAAAGTACTACATATAAAGAACCTTATTTTTTTTAAGAGTGTTTTTTACTTCGCTAATGGTGTTTTTTCTAAATTTCAGTAATTTTATCCCAACCACTTCTAATAAGTATGGCCTGTTGTTTATGTTTTTGTACAATGTTTTTTACCAGTGTCAGGTTTACCCAACTGTTATTTTAAATGTTAGAGAAGACCTTTTCCTGGGCAAACTTATAAATGTAATATTAAAGTATCGTGAAATTACACGCACTCTTACACCTCATCCTGTGAAGCATGTAGACGACAAGCCAGTTTAAAATACTTCTTTTTTTAAAAAAAGTCGATATTTCACGAATGAGAGAATTTAACGTTCAGGGATTTAACCCCTCTCCTCCAAAAGTTGGATTGACGTTAAGGTACACTTTTCGATTATAAGTCACTCCTGAGCTAGCTAAATACATGAAATACCTTGCAGCAATTGGGTATATATCGGAATAATTGTTGGGGCTCTTGCTTCATAGAATAAATAGAATAGATAGAATATACAAGCAAAGTGTGCTCCGGTTAAAAAATTTTTTGCCTTATAAAATTTACAGCATATAACGTCTGAACTCGCTTAGTCAAACTTTGGGGAAAGTTGGTTCAAAAAGTTAAAATGATTGAAGAAAACACTTAATGACTCCACCAATTTATTATCCCATGCTAAATACATTTCATTAAAACTTTTACGTCAAAAAAGCAAAGGGGCTATTACTATTAAAGTTAGCTACTAAGTCAAAGTTCTGAAATAAATTTTTATGTGATAAACCGTTAAAAGTATTTTTAATAGTTAATATCGTGATCCTCAATCGCTCTAAGGTTCTCGAATTTTTAGCTTTTAAAGCATGTTTTCAATATAATAGCCTTGTTCGAGTGCAAGTTTTCAACAAATGAAAGAAATTTTTTTAACTTATTTAAGAATAGGTTTTTGCACATATTGGAAGTGACTCAATAAAAAATCCTAAACAAGCCCTGGAGATAAACTTCCTCCAATGGATAAGGCTGTAGGTAATTGACATGCATAATTAAGCAAGCGCACGCCGCATGTGCAGTAGAAATTTGGCGCAGGTGGAAAGACAGCTGTATATAAAGAAAAGCGACTTAAGGGTCGGTTTTCCCTGGTAGATACGACGCAAAGCGCGCAACTCGTAAACAAGTGTTTATGGAACTAAAAGTTTTCACCACGTTTTTTTCTGAATCTATTTTTTGTCTTTATTTTACTTACTCATTTTGTAGACCGACTGTTGCTTATTATTGTTTGCGTTATTGAAGGATTCGAGTCTCATGTTGCTAATAAGATGTTTCTTATAAAAAGCGTGCACTACAATACGATTAGCAATGAAGAGAAAAATGTCTTTCAATTGTACATCACATTGAGTTGTAAGGTCTTCAGTATCTTTTATGTGGCTTACCTCCAGTGATTTATTTTGCCTATTATTTCCAGTAGGGCTACCAAAAAACAGTGCTTAACAACTCCTGTTTAGTGTACCCAAATGACATTTCTCTATCGTATTAAAACATACGGAGCGCTTGACACTGCAGGGTAACAACAAAGCTGCTCGTAGAGTTCGTTTGACATTTATGTTGTGCGTTGATGTATGTTGATAAACCGACTGTGTTGTACAGGGCCGACGAATTGATTTTGAAAGCGAATGGGGAAATATAGTGACGAAGGACATCCCCAATATGGTTAAGCCTGCGTGGGAAATTTTAAAGAAATTAAAGTTCTCCAGATCGACTAAAACTCTATTCAAATTTTAAATTTTTCTGTGTTAAAATAAAGAAAATAGAATATGCTTGAATAACCGAAAAAAGTGATTTAAAACTACAAACATTTTTTTAACAATTATGAACAACAAAAAGTGTAATCAGAGCCTTATTGTTCGAGAGATGGCGGTAAACTTTTATATGAGGCTATATTTTATTAGACATGCGCGAACTTTTTTCTGCCATCTTTGAAAATATCGCCAAAGACAGTTTTAATACGGACAGGTGCTACTTGCTTAGTATCGCTTAGTTTAGTTAGCTATGTGGTGTAGCAACGAATAAAACACAGAATAAATAGACAAACAATAATAAATTTAATGTTAGAAAGCTTGAGTACACAACTTTCATATTGGTTAAACAGAACGTTTTTAGAAGTATGGATATTCAAATACCACCCGGTTTAACAGAACTAATGCAAGATTTTACTGTCGCAGCTCTCAGGGAAAAGCCAAACGACATTGTAGAATTTGCAGCAGAATACTTTATAAAACTAAGAGACAGTAAAAAACAATATGGTGCAACTTCTCAATCAAAAGGTGTAAAGTTTGCAGGAGGTGGTGGTTCAGATGAAAGTAGTGATGAAGAACCAGGTTGGTTTAGTCACCAATAATTTTGTGCTGTCATTAGCATATACCGTCCATATTATATAATTATTTAAACAGCTCCTATAATGGTGACTCCACTCCCAGCATAACTTAAATGCCATTAAACAAGGCAAGTATTAGTGCAAAGTCAAGCCAAATGTGAATGATCCTAGTCCTGTGTTGTGATTTATGTCTCAATTCTGTGAGGTGTTTTTTAATGCGAGACCCATTGAAACTGGTTCTAACACCTGTGATTTTGTGGTCACAATTCTTGCCAACTTGCTGCAAAAATAGCTAGCTCGTACGAGATTTCAGAATACACTGAATCATAGTGCCGTGTTTTTCCTGCGCGCACAGAAATGGAGGTAATGTGTCTGCCTGGTCTGTTTACATTTTTACTTCCATTTCTGCGTGAGCATTACATAATCAATTAGATGCACGCGCAAGTAAATATCAGGACTGTGATTCCATGTATTAGGATAACATTTTTAATTTATATCTTGATTGGCCACTAAAACAATGATCGAGCATCTACTGGTATAGCGACTCTCTCAATCTTAACTTCCTTTTCTACATGTCCGAAATAGTATGCATGACTATACTGTCATTTTTATATTTATTGTTTATTTTTCAAATATGCTTTGTTTTCAAATTAAAAAAATCTTGAACCACGTGGCTTAAATAAAACTTCAAAATTCATTCAGAAAGTTCAGCTACATTTTAACAAAATTTATACAGAAAAAAGAATTATACCGCAGACTTGCTTTATCCGTGCTCTGTCGGCGTTTACCTCCGCATTAGTTAAGAACTGCATGGATGAATGTCTTGTGTTAAGGCCAATATCCACACAGAGAAAAAGTTCCGCCGACTGGACTGGATCAAACCAAAACAAAGCTTTGCACATGCTTATTGTTAGCTCATTACGCAATCAAAACTGGAAAATTGTTCGGTCTGAGAAGCCAGAAGAAAGTTGGAATGTTTTCAACTTTTTTTTTTGGTCCGCGGAGCGACTAGTATTTTTGACCAATAACAAGCTGCAAAAAATAATCAAGTGACATGAACAAACCACCGAAAGCAGCTAGTGCGTGGTTTTCATCCATATTAAATTGTTGTTATTGTTGTAGCAACGTAGAAATTAATTTTCACTCTTCAACGTACTGTAATAGAATGGAACAGGATGGAACAGATTTCTACATTATCCAGTCTGGTCCTCGGAACATTTCCTGTGTGTGGATATTGGCCTTAAGACCTGGTTACCAACGACGAAGGGGCCAGGCAAAAAAGATTTATGTTGACGTAGCAGCCTTCGAATTTCGCTTCGGCACTCGGCAATTGCCGAAGTATTAGCAGTTATAAGGCTTTCGCTTCGGCAATAATATTGCAGAAGAAAAACTCGATCGTCGACTGTTGTAGTTTCCCTTTTTTTATGAATATTCATATTATCCATACTCCTAGATTTCATCAAACAGAGATCGCCACAACGACACAAATAACTTTCCACTGCCCACTTCGAAAACGACGAAAAATAGAAAACGTATAGTCCCGATGCCCCCAGATATCGAATTCTCTTTTAAGGGAGAATGTTGTAAAACCCTTAAACGACGGTGTTGACAAACTTAATATCGGCCCCGTAGTTTTATTCAGTTCGGCCTGCGGTTCAAAATGGTGGAGTGACAAAGCAAGGTTGTATTATCGTTTCCAAGAAAAACAAAAACATCAGGATTAACTCAGTTGAATTTGTTGATGTTTGATACTCATCAAGGCTTGGCATCATATTTATATTTTTTTCATTTTAAAAAGTGCCGAAGAAAGTGAAAGTCTGCCGAGGCAATTGCCGAAGGTTTTCAGCGCTTTTGACCATTGTCTTCGGCATTTTTTCTGCCGAAGGACTGCCAAAGTGATTTTGAAAAATTGCAAAGTAACTTCTGCAATTATTTGCCGAAGCAAGTATATCTGAAATTCGAAGACTGACGTAGTTCCTTTAACTAAGTCAGGAGTCGGTGAATTAGCTAGGATGGTAAGGTTGGCTATGAATAGGCTTGATCGTGGATTAAAAGGACCAGGACTATTCAATAATTCTGAGATCTGAAAGTGTTCGACCAAGACGAAAATCTATTGGACGCTTTGTCTGACGAGTCTCCAAAAATTATTTCGAGGACTACCATTGCACGCTACAAAATGCATTTTTAGGTTGATTTTGAAAACTCATTTTTATTTTTCAGCCGTGTTATTAATCACACGCCTAAAACAATTTAGGCGTGTGCCAAGGCATGCGGGTGCAATCGGACGCATCTCCTGAAAAAGCCTGGAAATCATGTTAATTAGACATTGATGTAGATGGCATACCCCATCTATATCTGTTAAACAGGGAATAATACAGTATTTAAATCACATGTTTTTTTGTTAAAAAGTGAAAATTTAAAATCAGACTGGATTTCCTGCTTATCTCAGAAAAAAAATTAAATATTAAATTTTGGTGTTAATTAAGTAGTGTGTCTTTAAATATACCCATAACACAAGAAGAAAAAAAACACATTAGAAGGATTTACCAAGGCTAGCTGGGTAATATGTTTAGCATATGCTTAAAAAATTCCCCTTTCTAAGGCTGAATATTCTTATAAGCATTGTGCTTGTAAAAAAAAATTTGGAATTGGAAAAAACTAGAAAAAAGTCTCAACAGCATTTATTTTTGTCCTTATCAGTGCAATGTACAAAGGCAGTTGTAGCAGTATTGCTGAATGATATCATCAATTCCCTTAGCTATTAAATAAATATCCCCCCTTCCCACTTCAAGAAATTTGTCAGGTGTACATTCGTTTTATGTTTTTAAATATAATAGACAACACTCCATCTTGCTGATAGGTCTATGATGCAAGTAAAAGCACATGTGTAGCTTTTACATATAATTTTTAGAAGTTTCTGTAATTCTAATAATTAGGTACAAACTTGGTAGACTTTTCAATATCTTGCAATTGTGCACAACAGTTGAGGATATATAAGCAAATTTTAAGCTGTAAGGTACCAAGGAAGTTGGTTCAGTAATAATTAAAGCAGAAATCTATATGTCTTTATGAAGACATTTTTAAAGATGTTGATCTGAATTAGTTGAAGTATATGTTTCTAAAAATAAAAAATATAATAGTACAGAGCAAAATAACTGCCAGTCCACAGTCACTGACTGCCGAAAGTTGACATTTGACTTGATGATCAAGACAACGCTCATAAAATTTTAGCACCCAATGGCAAAACATAACCAAGAACTCTAGCAAATAGACAATCGGTGTTTGCATGAAGCTCCAACTGGATCATTTAAACTGTTTCATAACACTGTAAAAAAAGCTACCCAATTTAGGGGTAACATAAAATATCACATTTTATGTAGTAAATTAAACTTTAGATTTACTTAATTTCAGTAGAATTTAGTAGACGAAATGTGTCTGTGTTTTTTGCAAGGAATTCGTACTGTTACTTGACTATATTTCTCCTTAATAATTTTGATTTTTTTGTCTGCCAAAAAGATTTACCTGAATAAAATATTTCTTTTAAGTGATGATGGTGATACGATAACTCATGAAAATGGAAAAAAATCAAAAAACTATATAGGTCTAGCAATATGCAGCATAAAGAGAGTTGTTTTAGAGCTTTACTAGCTACTTAAAAAGAATTGTTCTAAATATTGAATAATTCTTAAAGATCATTGAACTAAAATCCTTGGAAAACTTGTACGGGAATAAAAAAGTAAATTAATTTTAAGGAGCAGTGAAACATCTGTCCTGTTGATTTATTTTAGGATATCCAGGGTCTATTTGCGACAAGTGATAAAATTGCACAGGTTTTTATTGTTTTTATTCCAGCAAAAAACACGTTACTTGTGAAATGAACTGTTGAAAAACTACTGATAAAATTGAGTAAATTATCATTCAACTTTCACAAAGAAAGTCAGATTGGACACAAACATTAAGCAATTTTCTATATGTCACTTAAAATGTGAGAAACAATATTTTAATTTCATTATATTTCAAGCCATATGCTGCATATACTGATGTGATTGCACAAAGGTGGCAACAAGGTGAGAACAGATGAATTATTTATACTGCTTTTACTTTCAAGTTTAATATTTTAAATAACATTGCATTACAAGAGCGAGTAGAAAATGTGTTGAAGTGTACTCACGAATCATAACATTCTTGTGATCTGATCCAGTGAAGTATTTTACTCATGTTTTCCCTGTCTTGGACACTGTTTTTGTTTTTGTTTTTGAAGAACCTTTATCACAACAAAAGATTAACAGTTATTATAAGTAAGAATATATTAAATAGAAAAACAAACAAAATTGTACTTGCACAAATTCTTTGCATTTTTCTAACACCTAGCTGCTGTTATGGATTACCATTTACTTTTTCACTGTTTTTTACCCTAATTGTCAGATAGGATGTACCCGTCGGATTAAGAAATATATAATCATGGGAATAAAAACAAAAGTAGATTTATGTTTATAAAAGCTGGAAACACCAGTTACACTGTGCAAAAATAAAATTCTTAACCATGGTCAAATTTATGACAAGCATTATAGATTTTTGTTGGGGTTTAATCCAGATTTTTTAAAGAGCATTACTGAAAGTGGTTTAATTTGAAGTTTTCTCATATTTTGTATGTCTCAAGAAAAATATTATATTTTGGCTAAGCAATTAGGACAAAGTGTGCTTGTGGTGTACACATAATGGTTCCTCTAAATATAAGTAGCATGGCAGCTTAAAGTTGGTTGGATTGTCCTTAATCAGCCCTTTTTAATAAGCATAATGAGGCTCAGATTGCTCCGACAGTTGATTCACCATGCCTCTCCCAAAACCAGACAATACATTTAGCCTATGTATTTCCAGCTTAGATACCTTATCCAACAAGCATAAATAGATAGGAGCTATAGAGGAAAAATATTCAAGAGACTAAAAGGATTTTGTCCTATTTTTTGCAAAAAGTGGTCTTTACTTGAACTGTAAAAACTTTTTGTCTATTAATATATCCTAGCTGTATTTGAGTATCTTAGAAAGAGGATCAGTTTTCTGATCATACATCATGTATAAAAATTAAAAATGGCTAATATTGCGCAATAAAATAATGAATAAAATGATTATATATACAAGTTTGGTCTGCATTTTATACTTTTTGTTTTTCAATTATCTCAAGACAGTAGGCACCTTATGAAATTGACGGCATTAAGTTCTGTGACGGCGTAACAAAATGATCAATGGTCTTGGAGGATAGAGGTTCCGCATTAGTTGACGGTCATTACGATCATTTGAAATTTGAAATTTGAACAACGGTGGGAAAAATGTAAACAAATATGGCTCCCCGGAGATATTTTCGTGAAGCTATTTTATTTGCTTACAGTGATAACTTAATTGATGAAGATACATGCATTTTACTATATGATATGAACAGAACAAAAAACTATGACCTTCCGTACTGGAATTACGAATGATTCGACTTGCATTCTATGAGCAATGATGAATGTAGAACTGAGTTTAGATTTTGGAAGAATGACTTGTATATTTTGACAGAAGCTCTTCAAATCCCCAACGAAATAAAATGTTACAATGGGCTCAAGGTGTCTGGAATGGAAGCTCTCTGTATTTTTTTTGAAGAGGTTTGCATACCCATGCAGATATAGTGATATCATGAATAGATTTGGTCGCCGAACACCTCAACTTTCAATGATATCTAATTTTATTGTTGATCATGTGTATCAAAATTTCTCACATCTCGTCACTACATTAAATCAACCGTGGCTCTCAAGTACAGAACTCTCAAGATTTGCAGATAGCATACATAGAAAAGGTGCACCACTTCAAAACTGTTGGGGTTTTGTGGATGGCACTGTTCGACCTATATGTAGACCACAAGAGAACCAAAGAGTTATGTATAATGGTCACAAGCGAATTCACGCTATGAAGTTCCAGTCAGTTGTGGCTCCTAATGGAATCATAGCAAACTTATCTGGTCCATACGAGGGAAGAAAACATGACGCTGGTATGCTTCCAGAGTCAGGCTTGCTTAATCAATTACAAATTTATAGCGTCTCGCCTGCTGGAAATACACTTTGCATTTATGGGGACCCTGCATATCCTTTGAGAGTTCATCTTCAAGCCCCATACGTAATGCAGGTCTCAATCAGAACCAAAAATTATACAACAAAGCAATAAGTCAAGTGTGCGTTTCTGTGTAATGGGTGTTCGGTGATATTATAAACTACTTTGCTTTTTTGGAATACAAAAAGAATCTGAAAATTGGTCTTAGCTCCATTGGAAAAATATATATATGTTGTGCATTGATGAGAAATGCTCATAACATAAAGCAAAAATAAAGTTGTTTTTTTAATGTTTATTTTGTCAATTTATCTACTAAAGCTGCAAACAGTTGTGACTGTTGTTGTTGTTGGAATTGTAATTGTGTCATCATCAATTAATTGTGCTGTTGTGAAGCTGCTTGTTTATTTTGTGAAATTCTTTCCATACATTCAGCTAATACCTATACTGATCTGCCATAGGTTGCCGTTGTCCTGCAAGCTCCTGTTCTTAAATTTTTTAACTCTTCTCTACGTAACTCACGATCAGTTTCAGTTTTTATTTTTAAAAAACTTATTGTTTCAGTACCATTTGCTCGACACTTTAATGCAGCTTTTGGGCTTTCATCGTCAGATGTAGCATTTCTTTTTTTCGTTTCGCTGAAGGTTTCTAAACTTTTCTGACACATTTCTTCAGCAGATTTTCTTTCACTATCAGCATTTTCTGAACCAGTACTTTGGATAGATAAATCATTAAACTTATCGATAATATCTTGAATTGCAATTTCCAGATCTGTCAACTCAGGTGGTGAAATTCCACTAGCATTTTCTTCTTGCCTATTTTTTTTTTAAATGCATTCTCTAATACCGAGTACCTATCCCTGACAGCTCATTGATTCACTCTGGGATCATCGATATCATTTAATATATCTGCTATTTGGTCCCAGGCATTGCCACGCTTTGGCGTACCATGTTTATATTTATAAGGCACAGTTAGAATTTCTCGAATCAAGAGCTCATCGTGCTCTGGGGTCCATCCCATTGATGGCCTAAAATTATAAAACATATGTAGCTAGCTTTATGACTCAAACATGGAGTTTATATAGAGCTATAGGTCACTGATAGTCAAAGCAAAAAATAAGCTTGACACAGTGTTTTTGTGGAGGCATGATCAGAACAAAGTTTGAATGACTTTTTTTTAACTAGATATTTAAGCAATAAAATTGGTAGCTATTTAGGTATAAGCTGGGCACATCTGCTTGCTTTTGGTGAGGACAAATATAAAAACAAAAACAAACTTTTAGAAAAACAATATTTTCCCAGACTTGAAAGAACGTTGCTAAAACATTTCGAGATACTGATAAAATAATAGTGTGAATTAATATAGCAAATTTAAAGTATCTAAGTACTTACTGTCGTTTTTTCTTTTTGATTTTCTCCATTGCGAAGACGTTCTACACACAACCTCAAAATGTGCCTTTTCGCATCGGCGGGAAGACGAGAAAAGGTTTTACCCTGAGTCAGGCATGCGCAGTGAAACTTTTTTTTACTTAACTCCGTTGCACAGATATCCGCCGTCCATTTCGTAAGGTGCCTAGTTTAAATTACAGTGCTCACTTTAAGTGGTTACTTTAAGTGAAAAAATTTTCAGCACATTAGGTTGACCCCTATGTATAGCATATGACTTTTGTGTGTCAAAGGTCAATATAAGAAACCAATATGTGATCTAAAAGTTTTTTGCATGTAAGGAATCTTGTAATTAGAAATTTTATCTTTTATCATATGACTTGGATATTCTATTGACAATCTTTAATAATAGTTGTATTCTGTGTGTTTAAAATGGCTGCAGGTCGCTCCTGCATAGTAGATAACTTGCTGATGGACCAACCTGTGGATTTTTCACAAGTTAACGATTTAGTACAAGAATATTCTTTGTATTTCTTTTAATTCACTATCAATCTAAGTTTAGTTTATTTTCTTACTTATAAAGACATGTTGAATGCAAATTGTCAACATTTTACACTATATCTTCCGCACAAAACATTGTGGTTTTATTTAAAACTTCGAATTAAAACTGTTGGAAGCAGAAAAATGTATGCTATTTCCCAGAGCAATTTATCTGTAAATATTTTTATGGAGGACTTGTTTTTTTTTGTGGGTGGCACTTTTTAAGAAGTTTTTTTAACATCATAAATAACCTTATCTTCATGGGATAGTATTAGTTGTTACCATGGTAAAAAAGAAACAATAGTTTTTTTATGACAAAACCTTTATCTTCTTCTAACTGCTATGGGAATATCTATAGATGATTGAAGATGATCAAATTTAATCAAAGCGATCTGTTAATTGATTTTGTCTCTTTTAATTTGTGATTATTTATACAACTTATGTTGGATTATAAGGAAACTAAGTATATGAAAAAAATACTCCTACATTAAGCACATGTATAATTTGTACTTTCGCGTCTATGTCACTATTTTACCAGGAACTATCCCCAACCTTACTTTCCTCATTTCTTCAAAGATTAAAATTGAATTTTCTAGTTATTTTAGCTCTTTTATTGCAGATGTGAACACTGATGTGTCAAAGCAGATGGCTTGCACATAAAAATATAACAGGATGTATAAGTGTATTCTTTATTTTACTATTCATATTGTATCGTCTACGAGTAAAATATTTAATTTTTAATTAACCATAATTTGTTGGGATTTCTTAACTGTAGACTCTTTCTTTTATTACTTACAGTGCTACCCATCCACCCCTTTTAGTACCTTTTATTAAATTTACTGTAAGGTTGAATAAAACATCTTAGCATAATATGATGGAAGTGAAGAGCAATTAATATTTTCAAAGCATCTACTTAAAAGTTGTTGTGTTATTTTTTTGTGGTTGGGGGAGCTTTTTTTACAGTAGTATGTTAACTAACTTAGGACTCTCACATGAGATTCTCATAGGGAAATGATGTTGTTGCTTGAATTGTCATTTTTTTTCTTTGTGTTTATTTTGCCATAATCTCTTTCATGTTCTGTTAAACTACTCTTTACATTATTAACATTTTTTCAAACTGATTTCATTGTTTAATCTTCTAGAAAACAATTGTACCACTTAGAAAAACAGTGATAAGCAGAGTCTGTTTTGTTCAGA
This sequence comes from Hydractinia symbiolongicarpus, assembly GCF_029227915.1. Classification (NCBI taxonomy): domain Eukaryota; kingdom Metazoa; phylum Cnidaria; class Hydrozoa; order Anthoathecata; family Hydractiniidae; genus Hydractinia; species Hydractinia symbiolongicarpus. The sequence goes on along the minus strand of NC_079888.1, from coordinate 11,613,273 downwards.
TGAACTACAAAAAAACTGTCTGATGTTATTAGACAAAACGTCAAACGCTGACAGATAACTGTTTATACTTGATTTTTTTTATTAAAAGCCTTTTATAAGAAAGCTTTGTGTTGTTTGAACATGTTAGTTAAGTGAAGGTTGTTGAAATCGTAGCATTTTGCTTATAAAATAGCACAACCAATTACCAACTGAAATGGCGTGACATTTGACCTGGTTTTTTGTAATGTTGGTTGGATCGATAGTAATGTGGATGTACTTGTGGTTGTTTTATTTTTTTACTCTCTTTCTTGACTCTCTTTCTTAAAGAATTTTCTCATTTGAAATCAAGATTTATATGTTTTTTTTTTTTTTTTTTTTTTTTTTTGTATTTTGTCTTAGTGTTATTTATTTATGTTTTTGTGTTCCATTTTGTTATTTAAAAAATCTAAATACAAAGGTTTTCGTATTTTTAATAATAATTGCATCCCACTAGCATAGAAAGTTAAGAAACAATCAATCACAATTATATGATACAGGATGGTGGCAGCGGATATGTAATGGAGTTATTAGTGAACTTGCAAAATCACAAGTCATGACGTATAAATCAAATTAAAACTAATCATTTGAACCTTACTAGTGCAGGATTCAATTCTGAAATGAATGACACATGTGTAGGACCACAAATTACTTTCTAATTAAATTGATCAAGCTTGACATCTTTGTTGGTTGTTGTTAAAAAAATCGATGTGATTTAGTCTTTTTTGCTTCTGTGTTTTATCAGACATTTGCAATATAAATGTTTTATCAGTGCAATCTATCAATTAAAAAGTCTTTGAATTATGTTATAGCAAGTTTTGTTTTCCATTTTTTTCAGATTTTTATAGTTAAAAAATCTGTTTAATTTTTCTTTTTTTTTTTTTTTGAATTTCCGCGCCCGAAGGCGTAGGAAATTCTTTAAAACCGTCGTTTTTTTCTTTCGGAGCATTTTTTGAGAAAAAATCGACCCTGGGATTTCACGTTGCTCCGTCACAGATATAAACTTCGTACCCAAGCTCCTTAACTACTGGGAAGTCTCGTATTGACGTTTCAGGCCAAAATTGGTTGTTTTCGAAAAAATTTGGCACAGTTAACAAAAAAAGTATGCTGAACATAATGGTGACATAATAATTTTGATTTTTGTCACCTAAATGTCATTTTAGGCCAAAATTGGTCCAAAAATTAGAACTACTTTATTTTCAACAAAATTTGGCACAGTTAACAAATAAAGTATGCTGAACATGATGGTGACATCAAAATTTTGGTTTTTTGCCACCTTAAATGCCATTTTAGGCCAAAATTGGTCCAAAAATTAAAACCACTTCATTTTCGGCTAAATTTGGCACAGTTAACAAATAAAGTATGCTGAAAATGATGATGGTACAAAAGTTTGATTTTTTGTCACCTAAATGTCATTTCAGGCCAAAATTTATCTAAAAATTAAAACTGCTTTATTTTCGACAAAAATTGACACAGTTAATAAAAAATCATGCTGAAAATGATGGTCACATCAAAATTTTGATTTTTTGTCAACTAATGCCGTTTAAGACCATAAACGTTTCAATCGCAAGACTTTCAACCATGAATGATAGGCTGTATTTTTGTTAGCAATTTCTTTTAAAATGTGAGTTTAATGGCACGTTTCGTTTTGTTTGCGTTTGTTGTAAGATATAATGTCACTGGTGTGCTTGATCTTAGAGGTTCATGCACCAAACCCCTTCGAATGTTTGGCACAATAACACAACGAATTAGCAGGTTTTCATCAAATATTTTGGTAGCGCGCGGAAATTCTTAGAGCCCCCAGGGCTTCTTGTTTTCTTTGATAAAAGCCTGGTTTCATTTTTTCTTCTTCTGACTATCTGGATTAACAAAACTGTGTTGGGTAAACATAACAGTGTGATGACATCATCTCTGGGTTTTACACCCACCCTGCGACTTTTGGAACTTTTTTTTTTTTCTTTTTGAATTCCTGTAAAGAAAAGTTCCTTTGTTGTTACTTATAAGTCTCTGTGGATCTTTGCTTTAAATGTGTACTTTCAATGTTTTGTTTTTTGTTAAAGTGTACATAAATTATAATAAATTATAACATAATAATCATGGGAAATGTTTCGCTAAAACGTTATTTTGAAGATGGGACGTTACCTTACTATGATCGTAAGTACGATTCACTGTGTTGTCTTTTGAGAGTGGTTTGTTAAGGGTGTTGGACATGATCCTTAATTACATGATAGAACACCTTCTAATGTAATAATGCAGCATTGCACTCTCTTAAAACTCAACACCATGTAACATAGCAGCAGTGATCAGCTGCTCTATAGTATTTATATTTACTTAATTAGAAAAGGTCTACTACCTGCAAAATTTTGTGGCTAAGCTAGTTATGTTACTTTTCTTTTTAAGAGCCACCAAAGAACCGATATGCTCGACGTCAATCCGTATGCGCTGAAGCTTATAATCCAGACGAGTCAGATGATGATGATGAACAAATGGTTAGTTAATGTATTTTTTTAATTATTGACTTGGTATTAATAAACTGTTAATTGAAACTAAACTAAATTATTCATCGTTTGTTGCAACTAAACTCTTGATTTATAATTTTTTCCTAATATTTCTAACTGGTTAAATTATTATTTTTTGCACAGGTCATCCATCCGAAAAGTGATGCACAAAGAAAACGTCTTAATGAGGCCGTAAAAAATATTTTATTATTCAAGAACTTAGATGCAGTAAGTAAAGCATTGATTTTTAAATCCAGTACCGTTTAACAAAAAATAAACGTGACGCAAACTTTATCAGGGGGACATAATATCCTCCTTGTGTGTCCATAAGAGCTCAATTCACAGTACTTGTAAAAGGGAAGTATTTTGAGCTTGTTTTTAAGATTTTCTTTAATATTATTAAGAATTTTTCTTATCCATACTGCCTATCCATCTTGGTAACCGTGGTTCGATTGTTTTTTTTCAGGAAGAACTTAACCAAGTATTGGATGCAATGTTTGAGCGCAAAACCACACCAGGTGAACACATCATTGATCAAGGTGATGATGGTGATAATTTTTACATCATCGACAGAGGAGTGTTCGATATTTACGTCAAGATAGACGGGAACAACAAAAAGGTATAGCCTATGTTACACACAGTGATTTTTGAACAGTCGGTCTAGAGTAGGGTCAAAATATGCTGACATTAACTCAGTCACAGCATTAAAGTGTTTAAAATATTAGCTGTGTTTTAGTTTACAGTGGCCACCCAAAAAAAACCTTTGTCATGTAACCATCCTAAATTGTGTCGTGTTTACTCTTAGGTCGGTGCGTACAACAATAAGGGAAGTTTTGGTGAATTAGCTCTTATGTACAACACTCCAAGGTATGTTGCACTTCAGTTGTTTCATTGAAAAACATTTAGAATGCATTTTATATGCACAGTGACATCTCAATCGACGATTTAACCTTTCTTCCAGCCAATGTTGCGTTTTAAAACCTTCTGCTGGTATGAGTAAAAACATATTTTCTTAAATTTGCACGTGAGTGTATTTTCCCTCTTTTTTCCAGAGCTGCAACAATCGTGGCTTCATCAGAAGGCATTATTTGGGCGTTGGATCGTGTCATTTTCAGAAAAATAGTTCTAAAAGCTGCTTACAACAGGGTAAGTACTCTCACCAGAAATATTTGAACTAGTATTTTTGAAATAAAATTTCCACGTAAAAACGCCAGTAAATTTCCACGTAAAAACGGAAAACCTGCAGATTTTGACTGTTATGAAAAGTGCTCTACACATTTTAGAAAGGACAAATCGATTAGGTCTTTTATTAACCCAAATTTTATAATTTTTTTTGACCAAAATAGATCTTGGTGGGTAAACCAAGGATTGTGCGAAAATTAGTATAAATAAGGAAAGTTTTTATTTTATTTATGTTTTATAGAGGTGTCTGCTGTAAAAAATATTTCTTTTGTTAAGGCTATAGTGCGAAATGTATTGCTATTATTATAGAGGAGGATGCACGAAGGACTGTTAGAAAAAGTTCCTATGCTGAAGCATTTGAACGTAAGTTGATGTACTGTTAATCTGTAATTATTTTCAGTCGTTACGCACGTCCTTTTTTTGTAATTTCTATTTCTGCTATTTTGAGGTTCATTTATACCGATGTTCTAAATAAATTATTTTAACGCTCTTTCGAATGTTTTGTAGTATGATACAGCGCGACTGTGATTCTTGTGTGTTTTAACTTCAGGAGTTCGAGCGAATGAATGTCGCCGATGCGTTAGAAACAAAAACCTTCGAAGATGGAGATCGCATCATAAAACAGGTGGGTGAATGTGTTGGCTGTTCACCTTTAATGAAGTTATTCTGCGATAGAGAAATAAAAATAAGCATACAAACAGATTACTTAGAAATTTATCAAAAATTTAGTTTAAGGGGTGATTTGTAGGTAGAAGTTTGATTATGCATCCTGGAGAGCCTGATTTGATATTTCGGACTAATTTTCTCTTTTTTTTTATGATCAGGGTGATGAAGCAGACTACATGTACTTTATCGAAAGGGGCGTAGCTGTTGTCAAAATGACAAGTCCAGTAAGTTAAACTTAAACCAGTATGTTGTGCTCGTTACTGGTTAGCTAGTGTGGTGTTAGTGTGTTCACGCGCGTAATAAAGTAAAAAAAAAATAAGACAAAAAGTTTGAAAAAGTATATCATGATTTCAGGAAACTTGGGGGTCGTACATACAATTTTTTTGTAGTCTAGTTTCATTGTATTTTTCCATGTGTAGCTAATGTAGTTTTTATTATGTATATCAAAAACAGGCAAAATACGTCACAAAGAATCCTCCTAAAAGACCAACGATTTTGGACTTTTTGACAGTTTATTATTACCTTGTTTTATTTTATAGAACACTGGTTCTAAAGAAGTTGAAATTACTCAGTTGCAAGAGGGTGGTTATTTTGGAGAACTTGCATTAGTAACACACAAACCACGTGCAGCTTCAGTTTACGCAGTTGGTGCTGTCAGATTAGCAGGTAAATAGAGATCGTACCCACTGATCGTTCGTTCGTTCGTTAATACTGAGTACTACTGACACTCTAACTTACCGCTTATGAAAAAGTGTATTATATCGCTTTTTTTTCTTCTAGCTCTAGATATTTTGGCGTTTGAAAGGTTACTTGGTTCGTGTATGGAAGTAATGAAACGAAACTTTACAGATTACGAAGAACAATTAAATAAACTTGGTTTAAGTAATCGAGATCTCAGGGGTAAATGAGATAACGAAACTTTACCATGGTAGCATAGTTTTTACTGTTCCTTTGAATTACACTTGCTTAAAGAAGCGCTGAGTTGGGCCGTATTTGTTCTGTTTTTTGGCAAGACAGTGGTTTCAAATGTACGAAAATTTAAAACCAAAAATTGGACTAAAATTTTGTTTTGTTAAAATGGCGTCTTATACTTGTATAAATGGCGCTCCTTAGTGTATGGGCAGTTAAAACTATACAAAGCCCCGTTGGAACAATATGTTGATGTATTCATGTAATGTTTACACCAATGTTGTGCTGCTGTTTCGATATAAAACGAGGCTGATTAGAAAGAGTTTAATTTTTAGAATGTTCACCTGTTTTTTGTTTTATATTTATTGTTGAACTGTATACAGCTATGTTTTATGGATGTTTTATTTCACGTTTACGGACCATGTTTTGTGTCAGTAAAATACTCGAATTTACAAAGTTCTATAAAGCTATATTAAAGTAAAAATTTTAACAAATTTTGAGGCAAAAACCAGCTTATATCTCGCGTGATTTCAAAGCTTATGACTTTTAAGACAATATGTGCAACCCGTTTGCTAAAAAATGAAAGTGGATAGAAAATTTCGCGTTTTTGCGCAAAAGGGGTCCCACGAACTCTAATCAACCGTAAATTTTGATTCGCAAATTTTGATTTGCTTTATAAGCCGGGATATTAAAGTTTTTTTTGTTTAGTTCCCCTGTGCCTTCTTCTGTTCTACTGCAACAAGTATGTTATTCAGAATAATTGTGTAAAATATATTCGCACATAACTGGTCCATAAAAAACCTGATAGGTGCTTCAGTTCCAGCTCAAATTTTGTGACTCGGTCGCTCCCAACTTAAGTTGTCGTCTAAAAAGGTTTTTAGTAAAAGTTAAAGCGTTGTATATAAAACTTCTATGTAGATAATACAATTTTTGTTCATGGCTTGTATTAGTTAATGAAAACCAAGAAAAACCTCACTGTATTGTTTTTTTGTTTGAAGTTAGAGACAATGCTTGTCCTCAAACCCACTCCACTACTTTTTGACGGTTAAGATGCCGCTTCATTTCCAGTGGGAACATAATGTTGATATGGTACATTAATCTTATCTTAGCAACCATGATCATTTTGTTTGTCACTTGCATATCGCCCTAAAAAATATAACATTTAAAATTTAGCAACATTTTAAGAATGCGTACTTCAGAAGCCGAATTTTTTTCGTGTGCACATACATCAGAGTGGTCGGTGCCTGTGCAATTTTAAACAAGACGTATGATATACGTAAACAACCTCGCGAATAAAGTTTACAAAAAGCTGTTAATCAGATTGTGATTTCTGTTACGAAGTTAGAAACGACATATGCTATTCAGATAGGCTATATTTTAAACGGAGACTTCCTCGAATTTGAAGCCCAGAAAAGGAATGCAGAAAGTTGGTTGTCTTCGTTTCTCTCTTACGTAATGTTGTGGAAATTTTGCAGACTACTTTCCAGGCATTTGGGAGACCTTAAGTCTGCTTACATTCACCTTTGTAAAGTTTGATGGAGACACTTTTATTTTACCAGTTAGTTAAAAAATGCTTTTGAACACTTATCTTATATAACAGCAAAAAAAAAAAAGAAGTAAAAATAATTACCAAGATGAGATTCGAACACACGACTACTCCCGTTTCGGTGCTCAGAGAGGCAAAAACTTCCATTCTTGTGGGACACATTTGCGTTTTAATACAAGCTCACGAGCTTGTAAAAACTTTGGAAAATTGATTTAGTCGTGAAGAGCCTGAAAAACAAGAACTTTGTTTTGGTAATCGAAGTTAAGCTTCCCAAAAAACAAATTTCCAGCCTATATCTATGAAATGATCCAATTAGGTTATGATCCAATATCTCTTGATCGGTACAAATCAAGTGTTAAACTACTCAACAAAGGTTACCTGTATTTTAATGACCAAACGAGGTATGAGTAGCGCATGCCCTTTGCTTTCCTTTTATTATTGCTTATTCTAGGATTATAGCAAATTATCACACTGAGATAATTTGGGCTATCGTATTGTCGTCGGAAAACCCATTTAGTCAGTGTTTTCGAGAGATTGTGTTGAAGTTTTATATGCTTGTCATTGTTATGGTCTGGCTGAAAGTAAAGTTCGGTTGAGGTGTTAGAAAATAGCTCTTACAAAAGTCTTTATTGTTCATATAATGTCTCTTAATTGACTGTCTAGGTGAGCAGAGCTACTTCCAGAACGGTACTGTACTGTAGTGTTTTTTTGTTGGGGCATTCTAGCCTGTAATGAGCAAGTGGCTTGTGTGATGCCTTCAACAAAATCACCCTACATTTAAGGTTGACTTGCCATTCATCCCAGATGAAGATATAGATATTGTCATTGAGCCAAGCTGCAAGCCAGATAGTATCAGTGATGATGACGCTGACAGTGTTGATGATACCGACAACATTGACGATACAGATAATATTGATGATTATGACAATGTTCATGATGTAGATAATGCTGTGGATCCAAACAATGTTGATTTAAGCGTGAATAATAAAAGCCGAGAAATATCTACATCATAGCAATATAATATAATATAATAGCATTTGATCACACTTATGGACACCACCCATGCCACGATTATATTCACAAATTAAGTGTGGTTTGATGATGGTTATCGTTTGAAATTTTCTACAGCATTGTTATAATGAATAGCATGTTGAGGCCGCAAAGTATTTGGATTGGTTATTAGGGAAAATCAAGCCTCGTGGTTGGTCTGTTTCACGTAAGCGATAAAAACGGGTTCTGCCGGATGCGAAATAAAGCTGCAGGGCAGCGGGGATATTCCGTGTGTCTCGCTACTTGCAATGCCAAGTTGTGAAGAGACAGACGGAATACGGCTATTATTATGGAGATCAAATTTACGGATGATGATATTTTTGGGCTTGAAAAAAATTATAGTGAAATTGTTATTGTGAGAGCATATTTAGCAAGTTTTTTACCCAATCTAGGTTACAATCTTAAATTTCTCTAACCCCTCAAAAGATTGAATTTAGCATTCATTCTTTTTTAAAGATACCAGCCCTCCAGGTGAGGTCAGTCATCACAAATTGGGAAAACACTTAAATGACTTTGTTAAAATTTTGTCGTGTTAAAAAAACAATCATTCAATACGATTTTAATTTTTTTAAACCAAATATTTACAAAAAATATGGAAAATTAGATAATAATAATTTTATTAATTCTGAAACTTCAAAAATGATTGAAGACTGAAATAGAGCTCAAGTTTTTATTTATCTGTAGTACTTGTATTTAAGGTAAAGCAGTTCATCAAAATCCTGTTAAAGGATCGAGAAAATGCGTTGAAACGGTTTCTTTAAGGCTTACACTGAGAATTAAATTATCACGCTGCGTCATCAGAAGTCAAGCGACTTCCTTCAGCCAAGGGTTCTTGAGATAGCTAGAAAAATATCTTTATATAATATTGTTTTTTTTTTTTTGACGGCGTATAAAAGTTACTGCACACAAGAGATTGAGTAAGAAACTTGTGCTTTTATATATTTTTATTGAAGTTATGTCTATAAGATTTTCTCATCGCAAAATGTCGCATCAAGAAGCGTGAATATTTTGTCATAAGAAAGCACTGTACTTTATCGTTTAATATGTTGACTTTCAGCTGGCTGTCTCTTCAGTCTCTTCTTAAATTTCGTTCTAGGAGACGCACGATTGAACATCTATTGTTATAAGAAGTAAACACCATGCCACTGTAGATATTATTTTTTGCTCCACGACAGATTGAGAAGCCTACCAGCGCGAATTATGCTATCATACGCCTCGTCTCTGCCCATCATGGCTGCGAACATGTGTGGCTGCATGAAAGTAAAAGAATAAATAAAATAGACGATAATCTCGTCGGTTAAATATTCAGAGCCGTAATCGACATGTGATGGTATTTTAAAGACAAGTACACTATGTCACAACTGAGGCAAGTAACAAAATGTCCTTTCTCTCTGTTCTCCTCCTTGATGCTATTCAAAGTTGGCTGTAGTTGAAAAAAGCCATTTTGTGAAAACTATATCGTGATAGCAACATCAAAAACTTCTTGAAAATGTGGACTCTAAAATATCTACCTTGACCCGTTCCTTAATATACACTTCAATTGCCATTCCAGGACCTGGCATAAACGATATTGGTTTTGCCTACAACAAAAAATACCAGTAAAATTACTGAAGACTCTGTTTGCATGAGTGGTTGTTTATAAAAACAATGAACTGTATATAAAAGTTACCTTTTTCAGATCGATAATTTCTTCCAACTGGATCGCGATGTTCTTTTTACTGTGGAATTGATTTCTCTCAAAACACAGGAAACTATGACAACACAAAACAATAAAGATAGCGGACTCAAAGAGAAGGTAACAAACAAAAACAAAAATAATTAAACAAAAAATAGTAATGAGTGTGAAAATGTTTATGTTCATCGCCTTGTTTTTAAAAATTATTCTGATAATGCTAAGGTACGGTAATCGGTGCCGGTTGAAAGAGCAAGAAGGAACAGCCGTTTGTATGAGATCCCCATACTTTCAATAAAAAAACTTACTTTGGTGTCAAATAAAGTCGACCATGTTTCATACTTGAAAGAGGGCTGTCTTTATCCATTAATGTGCACCTTCGTCCCTCCACCCAATCTGAAATACAACGCAGAAGAGGATTACGGCCGCGTTTTCATATATAAGAAATACAAATATATACAAAGTATGATTGTTATAAAAAAAAGGTAAGTAGCAACCTTGTTTCTTTCTCATCGAATCAAAAGCAAAATAAAAATTGTCTGACAAATCTCTTCATGCACAAGTGTTGGGGGGGGGGGGGGGGGGAGAGAAATGGTGGAGATTTGGAGGAAAAACCTTTTATTACTGCTACCCACCATAAAGGTCATTTTTCGCAAGATCACATAAAAGAAAATTCATTCACGATTTCACGGTAGCAAAAAAATTATTGTTACACAACAAGTGGATAACCAGTAACATAAAAAATATAAAATTCTTTGAACACTTCCAATACCATGAAGTGGATATTCATTTCGCGGTAATTGAAACCGGTCACAGAAAATAATAACATTCCATGATGCATTGTCTTCTTTTTTACCACCATCTGCGTCGTCAGTGGCAACAACAGCCGAACTAGTAGCTGATGACTTACTGGACGAAGAGGAGGAGGGTTTGGGTTCGGGCTAAAAACAGAAACAAGAACTGGGATAAAAAAATTGTTGAAAAATCTATCGTTCTTTGTGGCACCCTAGATACATTTTTCTGCTGAAGCATCCCCCTTTAAATATGCTTCGCATTATTTTGGTTATCCTATGTTTCTTTAATCAGGGGGTAAACAGCGAATTAACACTTAATCCTCAAAACACAACGCCCTTACAAAAAAACCATCACATGAATTGACAAGGTAAGAAGACGTTTTTCTACCTGTGGTGAGTTTTCTCTGCTTTCGTTAGTTTCGCACTCTTCGAATTTTCTTTGTAAGTTTTCAGCATGATTCGGCAGATCTATCCAAATCCGTTGAAAATCATCATAACGACGTTGAACCTAAAGAAACACATAAAAGAATGAAAACAAAAAGCATGCAAATCCATAAAATAAACGAATACAAAAAGACACAAAAGCAAACAAATCACGCAAAAAAGACGAATTGACGTAAAAAAAACGAATGGAGAAAAAAGATACGGACATACGCTAAACCGAACGACCTTTGAATGAATGAACAAGAATGAACGAACAAACCTTTGGAAATCTTGAATAAATAGGAGTAATTACAAATAACTTAACACCAACCACCAATCCTGAAAAGAAAAAAGAAAATTGATAAATTGACACGACTTGACGTCTAAAGCTACACATAAAGGCTGGACCCAAAATATATGTTCCTTACAAAAATTTTGTATCTAGTTTATTAGTTATAAAACCTGTATTAACTAAGCAACATTATTCCTACCGACGACCATGAGAAAGACATTTGTTGGAAGTAAGATGGAGACAATGAACATGCTGAACGTCATTTGAAATATCTTTCGTGTTGCTTCCTTGTGCTGGCACAGCAACAAACTAAAACGAAAAAAAGTGTACAAGCCTGTGCGCTTAAATAGGACTGGGAGTTGCAGACAAACCCACTACACTACAGTTCAAAAAAACGCTTTAAATGGTATTGATGCTAAAACTGTTGACTGGCGAACTTACTAAAAAGTTGATTAGTTGAACTTACTTTTGACATTTTTCTAAACCGTCGGCCAAACGACCGAGTGTGTTTTGAACTTTTCTTGCTATTTGCAGCACGAGTTGGTACCTCTCACTCAATGAGCTTTGGTTCTGATCGTCTTTTCCTTCCTAAACAAATGGAAAAAAATTTCACCGTAAGACGCTGAGTGAAGCATATTACTCGTAACAGTAAAACTCTCTTACATCTTCCGAGTCTTTGGTATGCGTGAATTTCTGCGCGATTCCTCTAAATTATTAAAATTCTAAAATTCACGTGACCAACATTTATAATAAATAAACATTTATCAACTTGTGTATATCAAATTTTTTAAACCATTTTACGTTTCTAAGTGCATTCTCCCCATCTTTTGACTGCTAAGGTTTATTGATATCACTTTTACCGTATCATAAGGTTCTTAAACACACAAGTGCAAAGAAAATATCTAGGCACAAAAAAGATGAATTGAGAAAAGACTTTAAAATGTAAAGATTAAATTTTTTTCTCATAACAGTGGGAGTACAGCTTGGAGGTATTCTTTGTTTCATATTTCGAAGAAAAACAAGATAGTTACCACATAAACACTGCGTGCTGCAACCTACCTGGCGTGTAAGTAATTTATTGATAGTTGCAAAATCACCAACATCAAACAAAGCGGAAGAAACATTTCCAACCAGATCGAATATACATACACCTTAAAAAGTTTCAAAATAGAATAAATGTGCGGTAGTTGAAAACAGATAAAATCACAATAAAGACGACAAGAATAATGTCAGTGACTTTGGTGACGACGATGATAACAAAGATGACTGTCACCACGACGATAATGATGACGACCACGACGTTGTACGACAATGACGATGAAGATAACAGAAATATTACTACAACGATAATGATAATGATGACAATGATAAGGAGCTTCACTGCAACAACAATGATGATGATAATAACGACGACGACGACGAAAAAGTTTATGAAAATGACGTTCACAACGACGATGGTGATGACAATGATGACGACAAGGACGACGACGAAGGAGTTGATGAAAATGACGTTTACAACGACGATAATGATCACACTCATGACGACAAGGACGACGACGAAGGGGTTGATAAAGATGACAGTCACAACGACGACAATAAAGAGGACACCGACCACAAAGATAGTGACAATGACGATTATGGTGTTATATGGTACTGAAAATTTAATCCTGATTTCCTAGAAAAGTTCGAGAAGTTGATTGCAAAGCTACAGTAACAAACTTTGTAAAAGGATTGCAAATTATTTAATTTTCATCTCTCATTTGACTTGTTGCGCGTAGGTGTGTTTAGTAAATTTCCTTAGTAGTATGTTAATATTGCAAATCTCCTTTCTTTATTATTTCAATCTGTGCAGCTAATTTTATGCTGCCATTTTATTATGTGTCATTCATTTTATTTATCAAATAAGTGTCGAAGAAAACTTTATGGCACCAACATAGTATATGAAATATAAAATATGAAACTCTGAGCCCCCAGGTTGAGGAGTTAGAATTTAAAAATGGCAGGTCATAATGCCAATAAATTTAAATACGTACAAGAAAAACCATCACAGTCAACCATGGATTCTTCCACGAGAAGAGATCATATAAAGTTTGATAACCTGTTTTAAGAGGTTGTATCGCGTCAGCTAATGAATAAAATACAGAAGTTAAATTAGTTAAATCAGAAGTTAAATTGTACTGTAGAAGTGTTTAAAAAACAAGCGTGAGAAAAAATGGTTTTGAGTTTTACAACTTACAAAATCTTGCAACATTTTGTTTTAATCTAAAAAATCAAACAAACAAGTAAAAACACAATAAGAAGGTAAAAAAAGGTAATAAAAACACTGGAGATTTCCATTTCACCATTTCTTAGTGTGTTATTATTATAAAAGCTTCTTAACCCAGGATAGCCTCTTCAGTTCCTATTGGTACTGCTATTGAAGAGGGTCCTACAAAAAGGGGTCCCTAGTGCATTTAAAGCTCCCATTTAAGCTAAGAAAGTTGTGCAAGCACAGCAATCGCCCAACTACACAATCCGCTAAGATATCGATCCTATTCTCATGCTGAGGCTAAGCAGAAAGGATAGACTCACAATTTGTAGTCTCGTGACTCGACCGGGGTTTGAACCCAAAACCTCCCGCACTGGAAGCGAACGCTCTACCACCAAGCTACCAGTGTTATGCTGACAGTTTAAATCCTTTAATATCAGAGATTTTTGCAAATTATTCCATCCACAAAGTTGTAAGTTATATATTCTGGACGTAAACCTCATACCTGCGTACTGATAATTGCTCTTCTTCCTCATCCTGCTTTATCGCGTCCTCGTCATTTATGAAGTCTGAAATTCTTTCGTGAAACTAAAAATACAAACAACAATAATTTTACTTCAATACAGGTTCAGTTTTTTTTTAAACATGTACTTTTTTTCTAAAATATAACCTAAAATATTATATAACCACAAAAGAATGATGAAACTACAGATATTAAATGGTTATGAAAACGCCTCCACTAGATGTAAAACAAAATTTTTTGATTTAAAGTTTTCTTGATCTGCTTTTTAAACTGTCTTTATCACGAAGCCAGTGTTTTTTGGGGGTTTCCAGTTGAAACTAAATTTAGTAAATCCGCCTGAAGGTGCAGCATAATAAAAGACAAAAAAATATTTACGCAAATAAAAATATTTCATGCTTCATCTAATATGACACTACTCGAAATTAGACTTACAAAATTCCATAGTAAGATTTTGCATTCCAAAAACTTTCTCTTTACTTGCTTTCTTTTACCAACTGGTGGAACTAAACAAAATAAATTTACTTTCCAGATACTAAAATTGTAACGCAAGACAGACAAAGTATTATGTACACAGAGACCTGAAAATTTTGGACTTTTTGAATGATTTTGATATTCCTATTTTCTTATTTTAACCAAAAGAAAATACACACACTGATCCAAAAAAATAAATCACAGTTTAAAAGAGAACACATATGTAGGGGCATCAATAATCTTTCAGATTCTTTAAATAAGGGAAATCTCTACAAACTAGCTGTTAGCAAATGAAAAAATCCACGGGAATTTTTATGTGAGGGTAGGGACTCCAAAATGAAAATGCAGTGCAACCATTTTGTGCAAACAACAGACAGTGCAACCAAAAAACAAAGAGGAAATTAATATAATTATATAAGATCATTAAAATGACGTATAATAAACGTTTACTTTACATTAAAAATACCTGCAAGTGTCTACCTGGTCTAAAAAACTAAAAAACCTTTTCTTGTAGAACGCTTTACTATTTCAACATATATATGCATACACTGCTCGTTTGCAGTAAAACAATAAGATTTCATACAAAGTACAAGATGGGTCAAAAATCACTACCTGAAGTAGGAGCTTTCTCACTTTCTAATGATTCTCCCAGTTCAGTACTTAGGTCATCAAAATCGTGTTCAGAGGATTTGTGGCTGGTATCTGAGCTAAAACATAAGAAATATAATTAAGGTTATACAAAATTGTATATACATTTTTGTATGAGAACCTAGTTTATGAGAATGTATTTTATATTTTTTATAATTTATATTTTTTCTTTGCACTAATATACATTTACAATGACTAAAGAAATCAACCATTTCTTCCAATCCTAAAATTGGTAAATCTGACCATCTATGTCCCTATCAATCAAAAATCAAGATAAGGCTAAAATATGTGTTAAAAATCTGATATGAGTGTTTAAAAATTTTGCTGACGTCAGTAAAGAACAGCAGTAAACACACAATTAGAAATTTGTATACCTGTTGCCACCATCATATCGATCTTAAAAAGCTGATCAAAAAAACGTACAGGATCATGTATCTTTGACAATCGGTTGTAGAGACATTGCTTTAAGTGCACTGCAATGGCTTCATTAATGTTTTATTATACTTTCCTTGACGTTCATATTATTTTAAGTTTGGTATATCACAGAATGTTTTATGAAGTTTATTAAGAAAATATGAAAAATATAATCGTAATTAATTATTATAAGAGATATATATTAGAAATTATTTTTGTATGTAGCATAACATTTTATCACTGACGAGATGTGTTAGTGATGGTAATCACAATTTGTAATCGTTGAAAGAAAACACATCATAAAAAATTCTTAAAAAAATCATAATTACTAACTTTCTTCGTTTTTTGCGGGCAAGCAGCCTTTGTAGACGTGCTTCAACAACTTTTCTTCTCTCTTTTTCTTCTTCTAATTCTTTATTTACATCGACGTCTTTTGATTTCCTGAGTTTCTTATTTTCTTCCTCTGATAACAGAAAATAACTGAATTTTATTTTATCTTGCCTTTCAAGAAAAATTGATTTCATATAGAAGAGCTTGAAAAATTGTTTATGAATTTTCCTACTTTTTTACAAAATCTTGGTCAGTTCTCAAGATTTTTAATTTGGAAGTTTTATTAATAATGACATCCCGCATTCAAATTATGAGTTGCCTATTTTAGGGGCAGCGCCAGGCTTGGCATAGTGGGAGATTTTGAGATTTTAGTGACAATCAACAAGAGAAGCGAGTTACCGAAACAGCTGAGGTCCAGGGGGCGCTGTAAGCCCCCTGGTGGGATCCTGGAATCCAATGCAATTTTAGAGTCGTAAAACACGTAAAATGGCTATACTTATTATTACTTATTAATACTTATATTACTTATTAATAAAATTAAAATTATTAGCAAAAAAGTTGCGCTGCCCCTGTATTTGTTGGCATGTCAAGGTATGTGATAATATGTGTTTTCAGACATCCAGTTTTATGTTTAGTACATATTTACATCATTATTAATACTTGGTTATCCTGATTATCATTTATATATACCAGCAATTGGTTCTTCGCATCTATTAATATTGCACAATTCACAACAGCTATATAAGCATGGATATTATAAAAAAATAAATAAAAAGATTCCCAGACAACTTTCTAAGCTCATTAATATGACCTAAGTTTGTTACGTTTAACAAAAAACCATTACCCAAATGTTGGTTTTGCACCATTGAAGCTACAAGCTGTTCTTGTAGTTGTGTCAGTTGCAATTCAAAAACATTACGTTCTTTAGACCATTTTTCCTCTCCTTCTGATGTTTCCTTCTTCACACTGTTTCTCTTTTCCAGCAAAGACAATGTAAATTCATCATCAGTAGAATCCATTGCATCTACTAAAAAAATAATAGAGTTAACTTGTGCTCAATATTTCAAGAAAGAATACAATAAATTTTTAAATTTATGTAAAAGCAAAATATTAACAATTGATTTTACCATAATTTCTGCCTTTAAAGACAATTCACCCACGTTTGTCGTACTTTTCAGAAATGGAGAAAAACTTAGCCTTCAAAAAATAAAGTCAGCAAAAATAGATTTCACTAACATTTTTGCATAGGTACAAAACATTATATAGTCACTGATATAATTAGCTATTCTCCACTTTAAATTTATTCCAAACCTTCCAATCGAATTATAAAAGATTATGAGGCAGTAGTGTGAAATCACACTATACCACTTCAAAAGGCACTGTCTTTTTTTAAAACAAAATTTTCTAATTCACTGAATTTGTCACAACAGTTTGAATGTTTGTTTACCTGTTGTTGTTTTTTTAATATAAAAAGAGCTTTTTCAAGGTATCTGATAACTTAAGAATCAAAATGTCTGCAAAATAATCTTTACTAAGCCTAACAACCACTATTTTAATATCTGGATTAACCCTAATATTGTATTCCTTTAATTAAAGTTTTATGTCCAGATATTGAATCTTGACTTAACATTATTACATATAACAGTCTATAAATATATATTTTTCTAAATGCTTCTTGGTTTCCAAGATATAAGTCTTGAAAGTTTAGCTAATTGTGACAGTGATTTAGCTAATTGTAACAGTGATTACATGCTCAGAAAAAATTGCTGGTATGGATGATAATCAGGGTAACTAAGTATTAATATTCATGTAAATATGTTAAAAATAAAAAAACTAAACAGACAGACAGACAGACAGACAGACAGACAGACAGACAGACAGACAGACAGACAGACAGACAGACAGACAGACAGATTAGATAGGCTTGGGTTAACCCGGGGATATGGTAACATTCACTCGCCCATGTTGAATCGCCGCCAAGGGGAACTGAACCCACCCGAGCACTTTTTGCGGGAGACCGCACAAAGTGCTAGACTTATAGCCACTAAAAAACGGGACCATGAAAATATATTTACATCACCACATACCTTGATAAATCCTTTAAAACAGCACCTCATTTTCTAATACACGATGTCATGCATTAATTAGCATAATTACAAATAAAAAATGTTGACAACCGATCAAGATTTTTTAAATATGAAGCCAATTTGTTTTTTCAAAGCAAGAAGCTTTAATTCTTGGTGTGGATTAAACAATAGTTTTGAAAAGATTGTTGCATTGAAAAGGAACATAAATTTAAAGATTTTCATTTTAAACCTGATGGATTTGCCTATGTTCCATAGGGTGGCTGCCTAAAGTTGAGGATTTTTTTTTAAATCATATCTCAAGTAAGATAAAACTAAGCAAAGTAAAACATATTCTTTTGATAGTTGTAACTACATTCTTGCAACTTAAAATAGCTTTATTAAACTACTGTGCACTTTTATGGAAAGACGCCTGAACTTAATTTAATGAAAAAATCACTCTGATGAACACATATTTAACCAATATATAAACTTTTAATCAAAAACTACTTTATATACCCAAAATAGAAAATCCATAGATATCCAAAGTAGAGCTAATCTTTTGGCCTGACTTTGATTGGAATATAAATCACCCAAGGATTAATAATATTGCTGATTTTTGACCGAGTTTAAGCAGAAATAAAACCCACCTGGAGTCAGCAATTTTTATATTAATGATTTTTGACCAACTTTAAGTAGGAGTAAAGTATATATACAAAGTAAAATATATTTACAGTTTGGACCCAACCCTTCGTGGCAGGTTGAACTGTATTGACAGCTTACTCAAACTAATATTTTTTTTCAGACACCATAAAATACCCTTAAATTTTTCCCTATTATTGTGTGTTCATGTTACAGGGTTTGAATTAGCAGTTCGCAATTCGCAATTTACGAATCCAAATGGCATTTTTGCAAAATGAATATTTTTAAGTGGTGATAGAAATGCTTTTTTAGATCGCATTTTAAAAGTTTAAGAACAAAGAACGGCAATAAAAATGCTTTCTTAGATCGCATTTTAAAGTTCATTTAGTTTTAAGCCAAGGCTATTGTTTAAAATAAGGTTGTTTTTCTTAAAATTATACTCCTAAACGTATTTTTTCCCGATTGTTATAAAAAGGCCCTACTTTGACTGGCCCTACTTTGGTTTAATTGCACAAAGCTGACCAAAAGCCAATTTTTTGCAATACAGTGGTTTTTATTATATAGCTATACTATAATAAAAATTTTCTCTTTATTTTATCATAAATAATTTCTTTATTTGTTGTCAATAAAACACTTAAGAAATTGCCTCCTTTTTTCAATAAAAACAGCAGTACTGTAATTTGCTAAAGTTAGCAATATTTTGTGCCTGACTTTGTATAAGGCCTAACTTTGTCTGGCACACTATCTCGTAACCATTGTGCCTGACTTATGGGGCGTCATTTTGACAAATACCACAACTGAGGGATTCCTCGATTATTTGTTATCCCTGACTGATCTAAAACTTATGTTTCACCCATTTCTCCACTTTTGCACTGCTTATAATTAGCTAGGCTGAAACTGCAGCAAACTAGCTATAAGATGATAGAAATAGCAAAATTCTATGTATTCTGTTTCAGGAGGTAATTACACACTCACGTTTTTAAACTGGACGCGTGTGTCCGGTGTGTATTTTAGAAGCATCAAACTGGCGTTTTTCGTGGAGTCCCCCGTGAGTCAAAGCTAGCTAGCTAACCTTTTATGAGGGCTTTGTCAGGTTCAGATGAGATTACAATGTTGTCTTCTTGATTTAACCTTTTGAATGTTGGTCTCAACATAGATTTTTTAATAATAATTACAAGGAATTATCTGACTATATCGTTCTTCCAACATGTATTTGTTTTTATCTGCACTGTTCATTACGTCATGGTTCAAAGTTTTGCAATGCGTAGTCGGCAACCGTTAGTTACGTCAGTTATAATTCATGCGATGAGGTAAACACTGCTTTTGTACTTTGGGTGAATAATTATATGTTACAATATCATTACGGAGGCTCTTTTTATAAGTAAAGTTATCAGCTTTATAATAATACAAAAAAAATTGCTATGGAATGATTCAAATCTAGAAAATGTATTTTATTTTAGTACTACTAATAGCATATTTCTGGCATAAAACATGAATTGTTCCATAGTAGTAAACAAATTAACCATCTTCTACACCCGTCTTTATCCTTGTTTTGTTTTTTGCGCCAACCGATATGCTTCAATCTTTTTACATGCAAAAAGAGAGAGAACAAAATGGAGTTTTTTTCTGTTTTTATATGAGTATGACTTTTACGTTTAAAGATTTGTAATGGATTGTGTTATCAATGTGTGTGTAAAAAGTTTTCGAAAAAACAGATAGAATGTGGAATAATGTGTTTATTATAAAGACGGAGTTATTCGCATTAAAAAAAACATGAAATTATTAGTTTAAATTTAAACGATTTGACCAAAGGAGTGGCAATATCTACCAGACAGAAAACTGTTATTATTGCCACCATAATTTGACATTAATCTTATCTCCTTAGCTAACTATTTTTTATCTGAATTATATACGATGTTTCAACGATAATACAATTATAGCAACATTTTGATGTTCGCTGTGACGGCTGCTGTCACATTTTTATTATAGCTAGTACAATTATATAACAGTTGTTAGTTGAGTTTTACTGCATGTATTCAACTATTTTTTTGGATCAGTGTTAAGTTAAAAGATTTTTATCTTTCTTTAGATGTGATGTAATACATTAAAAACAAAGCTACAGGATTTGCCACAGGGGCATAAAAGATGGATATTGCTACTATGCTGAAAGATTTGCAGAGGCAGAAGTGCCCGCTTGAATGTCCAGTTTGTCAAAAAGTATACCGTAGCTTCAGTGGTATTAGTTATCATGTTATTAAATTTCATTCCAATGGACAGATTCACAATCCAACACCAAATGGGTTTGATACCCTCTCAGTGTCTCAAAGTGCAAGAAAGCAGCCTCTATCATATGCAGATGCTCAGCGAATGGTTGAATTTGATATTAAAGGAAATCTTATTAGAAACTTAATCTCAGAACCCTTGGATATAGAGATTGAAATTGATGCTAGTGAAGAGGAAGAAATTGTCATGGCTCCCTCACCTACTAAGCCTCCAACTCGTGGAACACCTCGTAAAAGAGGAAGAGGCCGTGGGAGGCTTGTACATTATAAACATAGATATTCAGATTATATGAAAAAGACATTAGCAGCAGAAGAAAAAAAGGTTCCTTTACCTTCTGCAGTATATACTATTATACCTAGTGAAGAAATATTAGAACATAAAGTTCCCCAGCGAACTACTTATTACAGATTTATAGACAAGGCAACTGACGAACTTGACGAAGAAGTTGAATATGGAATGGATGAAGAGGATTACATATGGTTAGAACAAATAAATGAAATTCGAAAACAGTCAAACTTGTTGCCAGTGTCCCAAGAAGTACTTGAAATGCTTCTTGATAGATTGGAAAAAGAATCACATTTTGAAACAAGAACCATTACAGGCGATCCTTATAATTTAATTGATGAAGATGCAGTTTGTAGTATATGCTGCGATGGTGAATGTAGTAATAGTAATGTTATTTTATTTTGTGATATGTGTAACTTGGCTGTACATCAAGAATGCTATGGTGTACCATATATTCCAGAGGGACAGTGGTTGTGTCGGAAATGTTTACAGTCACCGTCAAAACCGGTTGATTGTCTACTTTGTCCGACTAAAAGTGGAGCCTTCAAACAAACAGATACAAATGGCTGGGCTCATGTTGTTTGTGCACTATGGATACCTGAAGTTTGCTTTGCTAACACTGTATTTCTAGAACCAATTGACTCAATAGCAAATATTCCTTCTGCTCGATGGAAACTACTCTGTTATATATGCAAAAAGAAGCAGGGAGCATGTATTCAATGTTTTAAAACAAATTGTTATACAGCTTTTCATGTAACCTGTGCACAACAGGGAGGTTTATATATGAAAATAGAACCAGGACGAACTGAAACTGGACAAGCAACGGTTAAAAAAGTTGCATATTGTGATGCTCACACACCAAAGCACGCTTCCCGTGGTTTTGGTACACCATGCAACAGTGATTATTGTAGTGACGAGGATAGTGACACAGGTTCTGTGCATAGCAAATCATCTATTACTTCTAAACCAAAAAATGCTCAATATCAAACACCCTCAGCAAAGTTGAAGGAAGTACAAAAGAAGTTGATTGAAAAACAAAGTTTTAAATTACCTGCAGTTCACATTCCTTTTGTCCCAGCCCACAGGTAAATGTTATTTTCTAGGAGTTTGTATTATAACAGAACCTTTAAGTCTGATGTGATGTGATTAAATATCAACATGTTTTTGTAATAGTCTAAAATTTTTAAAAGGGAGGGGGTGGCGCTTATCAGCTTTAAAACAAATTAAGATTATTAGTCACACATAGTACACTTACTTTTTGATTCCTAAAAACAAGAAAGAAGTTATAGTTAGGTGTCCGTGATACATAATCCATTGTATTGAGGAAGACAATAGGAAAAACCGTAGCTAACTTGATGAAAAGCATGTTTAAATTTAGTTTGACGCTTATTATTGCCTCATAAGATTATTGCCCATATGTGCCAGTGTAAATTTGAAAGACTGATTGCTTTATATTTTGTTTAAAATAAGGACCAAACAAGGTTTCCAAATATTTTTATGTTTTTTACAAATCTCGTAAAGTTAACCCTCTTAATATTTTTTTTTGTTATAGACTGAGCAAAATTGTGGCTAAAGTGGCAATTGCTAAGAAGTCACAATTTATACATCAACTTCAATCATACTGGATGCTGAAAAGACAGTCCCGTAATGGTGTACCATTATTAAGGAGACTTCAAATGAACACTGGCACAGGTGTAAATAGAAATCAGCGTGAAGAATATGTATGTTTAAATTTCCTACTAAAAATCTTTTCTTTTAACTTGTATTGTGAAGGGATATTGGTTTTTTCTAGACATTGGAAGAGCTGAGTCAATCCAAAGAATTAAAAGAACAACTTAGATATTGGCAGCAATTACGGCATGATCTTGAACGAGTGCGGTTGTTGATAGAGTTGATCAGAAAAAGAGAAAAAATGAAAAAGGAACAGGTAATAGTAAGAGCTCCAAAGAATATTATAGCATTTCAAAATTGCACCAATTTACTTATTCCCCTCACGTTTTGGGATAAAATGTGACCTGTTTGTAACATTTTTTTTCAATGTACTAATTAAGTAAGACTAGTGTTTACAAATATTTATTGAGATTTCGTCTTTTTTTCTCAGTATCGCATGAAACAACAAATCATTGATCTCAAATTGAAACCGCTGCAAATTGAAATGGAACGTACACTAGTTTTGTTACAAGAACGAGACACAACTGGTATCTTTGCTGAGCCTGTAAAGCCTGAAGAGGTATATAAAATTATATTGCTGCAACCCAGAACTTTCGTTATGTTATATAAATGAAATTTTAATTTGTACATTCAAGGTATGTATATTGCCTTTACTCCCCTATTGTACTGATACTTTCTTTTTTATCAGGCACCTGATTACCATGAATTTATATCCAATCCAATGGACTTTTCAACAATGTATCAGAAACTTTCTGATTATGAGTATTTGAACTTTGATCAGTTTGTAGATGATTTCAACTTGATGGTTCAAAACTGCTTGGATTTTAACCATGAAGGCACACTGTACTATCGGGCTGCTGTTCGCTTGAGAACACAATGCAAGCAAATCATTAAAGCTGCAAGAAAACGAATTAAACAAGCGGGTATTGACTCACAAACTGGGTTACATTTGGACAGACCACCTGCTCTCAGTGGCAGATGTGAAAGCTTGTCTGAGGATGGTATGTTTATAAATTTAGTCTAATAAGCTTTTCAAAAAGGATTGTTGAGAAATTGCATGTATACGTGCTTCTAAATTTAAAATGTATATTAGTTATGTGAAATTAAAATATACTGCGTTTTTTAATAAAACAATTGGTGGCCAATGGTTTAACCTTAAATGCCTTAAGCTTGTTACTCAAAATTCTTAAGACCTTGTTCTTGAATTGTTGTTTAAGTCGCAATGTTTTGACAATTCACTTTTTGGGTTATTCTAAGATAACTGAAAAACAATATTTTATATTTGTAGGTCATTTTGTGGAATTGCTGTAGATTGTTTTTAATCCTGTAAAAGTGTTGTAACCTTTTTTTTACGTAGATGTCTCCTCGTTGGTTGAGAATCCCTTTATGACAATCGATGAGAAAGTGGAAGATCTGGAGCAGAAATTAGAATTTGCCAGTACCATCCAAAATGCTTGTTAGTTAGAAAATATAGTTTTTCAACGTGCTTCAAATATACACCGACTTAACGTTGCTTTACGGCTGTTACTCAATTTACAACAAGCAAACACTAAATTGATTTGTCAATATAGCCTGTGAGTGCTGTAGTAAAACTTTTTAATTTTGATTTGTTTTTAGTGAAACGACTGGCTCGGCAAAAAAAGCTGAGAAAGGAGATTGCAAAACTCCGGAGACAAAAAAGCAAAATGGTAGGATTGAAATATTTGCTACGAACTAGACTTCTTTTTATATTTGAGATTTTATGGAGATATTTTTCCCAGTTTGGTTCGCCCAATTGGTTAATTTATTTTTACATCCAGGACCACAGCTCTGAAACTGATGGTGCTAACGCAGCTAAGGCACAACTAACCACTGAAACTCCTCGTGTCAAAAAACGTGGCAGAAAGCGTCGTATAGATCGTGAACGTCGGAACGAAGTTTACAACGGGGAAGTAAAGATTGAACCGAAGCCAACTATACCGAGTGATTTACGACTTGATGTACCCATAACAGAACAAGTAGCAACTCAAGTTGACCAAACGGGTGAGCAGTTGCATACACAGGACCGCTTGTCACCGATTTTCATTGAACCAGAGAAAGTGGAGCGTAACCCTTCTCCTGGTCGGAGTCGGCGTAGTGGCATACTCTTCAAGAAAAAACAGTATCAACCGGTCAAGCCGAGTCCATTGGTGTTGTACAGCTCGACGACGAGTGATGACGACAAGCGAAGTCCTTCCTCCATCAAGTTAAAATTACGTTTAGAGAGCGGAGGTTCTAACAAGGTCAACGGTGTTGGCGAGTTTGACCTTGACAACGAGACTTTGACAAGCGAAAACGAAGACCCGAACATCCGTGTTTTTAGTCACTCTCCCTCAAATATGAGCAAGCTCTCCAGTCCTCAAAGAAGAGATGCAGCAGCAGAAATAAGGGAAATGAACGGAATTGCCAACGGTGAAGTAAACGAAGCTGATGTAGATGATTGTTTTTTGGATGAGACGGAAACACACTCGGATGCGAATCTGTTGTGCTCTAGAAAACGCACTTATACCAGTAGTTCTGCCAACTCTGATTCGGAAGGAAACTTTGTTCATAGGCGTAAGACTAGCAAGCGTGGAAGACAACGAAGCACCAAGTTGTCGTTAAAACAAGAATTTAGCGATTTAGAAGGATTGGCTGATATTAAGTATGGAATTTACATGGTTAATGCAGACGAACAGGATTTGTACGATCCGAAATGTTATCCGATATCATTGGAAATGCTAACATTGACATGGGCGAAATGTAAAGGTTACCCGTCATACCCGGCTCTGGTAAGTATCTCGTTTAATCACGGATATTGTGAGTGAGTGAGTGAGTGAGTGAGTGAGTGAGTGAGTGAGTGAGTGAGTGAGTGAGTGAGTGAGTGAGTGAGTGAGTGAGTGAGTTACAAACATATAAAGTTACCGTCGAATAATTATTGTTCAGGTTATAAATTTCTGTTAAATTTAGACGATCGATCCAGAAATGCCGCGCAGTGGTTATCAGGCTAATGGTGTACCCATACCCATTCCTCCAATCGAGGTTTTGCAAATGAACGATGATGACCAAAAATATTTGGTCCTATTTTTTGATGCTAGAAGAACCTGGTATGTTTTTTTATGTCTGTTGTTTTAGCTTGCATGATTTTTTAGCAAGCGTGTGTTTCCAATTTGTTATTTTTACATTTAAAGGCAGTGGTTACCTCGTGACAAAATGGAGCCACTTGGCGTTGATTCAAGGTTAGATGAACTAAAACTAATCGAGTCAAAGAAACCATCGATGCGCAAAAACGTTCAAGAAGCATACAAAAGAGCGATAACCTTTCGCAGGAGACTCGAAGTAGGCGAGAATAGTGATGGAGAAGAGATCGTACCAGTTAATGGAGACGGAAATGGCTCTCCTTTTAATGGGTTAAAATCTCCTTCGAAAGCGTTAGTCACCGGTACAAGTGAAAATGTGCCTACTTTTAGCGATAAAAACGAAGTGTGCAATTTCGAGCACGTAGTTAGAGATGTTAAACATAACGAAGAAAATATAAGTTTGAATCTTGTGGAAGCTACATAGTATTGTTTCGCTTCATTTAAACCGTATTCTTCAGTTCTTTGGAGAATTCTCAAGGTATAAGTCCTTTCCATCTGTGAATACTGTCTATTTTTCTATAGGTGTTCCGCCTTGTTAAAACTGGCAGCTATCTAGTCAAATATTTTTCAACTTTAATTAGAGCAGTAAACGTTTTGGATTGACTTTTTTTTTGAGACTAAGAACACTGTAGTTTTTTAATTTTACTTAAAAATTTTATTTTTAAGAAACATTTGTTTTTGTCCGATATTTTTGTTTAAGAGAAAGAGGGAGAGAGAAAGAGAGAAAAAGAGAAATAATCTTGTTTTTAATCATGCATATATCACGAGAAAGCAAGATTGAAAAAGAGGTGCTAATATGCAAGAATATTTATTTATGTTAAAAATAAACACGTGTAAATATGATACAACTTGGGATGACCTTATACTATGTGTTCTTCAATATATAAAACACATGATAAAAGATATTTTGTGACATAGTCGTTTCTGATAGGGGCTCTATTATTAAGTCCGTCACTCAATCGACGACAATCTGGGAAATCTCTAGTTATAGGATCGGTTTGGAAATAAAGTTACAAATATTTAAACAGGACTGCACTTATTCTACTTCCGCGCTCTCTATTTTTACATTTCTCCGCACGCACATTAAAATTTGATACTTTCACGGCCTTTTTATTGCGCTCGGATCTGTTAACAATGATGAAGTGCAACTTTAATTCGAGTAATGAGATATAAGATTTAATATTTTGACATGAAAGTTGCTACCTCGATCCAAGAGTTCGTTGCCTTAATTTTGTACCTGACGGCTAGACCTATCAAGAAGCGCAGAGTTGGTGACAGACAAAAGTCATGGGGGCTGGGCGCTTAGCAAAGGATTGTCGCCAGCCATTTATAAATGTTTTGCTTGTTTACCGGTGACAGTGAAATACGTCGTCGCAGAATGGATGCAATGGAAAGAAAAAAAGGTAATGCTAACGGTTGTAATATACGTTTTTTGTTCTACGGCTTTAGCCGGTAGAAATTTGAAATAGGCTTCTTTTTTTGTCGCCTTTTTCACTATCGAGACTAGTGAGGCACAGAAGGGTACCAGTCTAGTGTAGCGGTACATAAATTATTAGTTTTTGAGTGTTGATAACAGAGCCACTCTGTTGAACGGTACAAAGTACACTTTTTTTTATTAAAATGCTAGTCGATAAGGCCCGTGGATAAATCCACTTAGGCAGGAGGACAATGTAAAAATTGGTTATTTTAGACTTTTTGCTGATGTCAGCAGTGCATATGCAAAATCAAATTGACGAAATTCAATTTATCCGTGTAGATCTCAGACAGATGAAATGTTAATGAGATGTAAGGGTCAGCAAAGACCCGCGAAAACACACAAAATTATTATTCCGAAATTTATATACCTGTTACCTTCATCGTATAGGTCTTGAAATGCTGATCAATAAAATGTATAGGATCATGTACTTTTGACAAACGGTTACGGAGATATTAGGGTTTGGAGGATTTTTGATGACGTCATTAACCCGTTCATTCCGAAACGGATTTGGGGACCCAGGTTTGGAAAATTACTCAAATTGGTCCTAGGTGGTCCTTGTTACCCACGCGGTTAAAAATCATTGACGTCACCACCTCGTTTACAAGTTATTTGGCCTCAAAATTTTAAGTGCACTGTAGTGGCTTCATTAATTTAATATAGGATATTGACGTTAAAGTAGTGTTATTGACGTCGCGCCGTAACGTCATAAGATTTAACAAATAAGACATGCATTTTTCGGCTACATCAAAGGAAAATGAACACATCCACTTTGCCTGTCACAGACACACAAACAGACACACTTAGCTTATTATTATATTGACTAGTTGATAAGGCCCGTGGAGAAATCCACTTAGGCAGTTGGACAATGGAAAAATATGTTGTTTTAGATGTTTTGCTGACGTCAGCAGTAAAAATCAAAAAAAAAATTTGAGAAATTTATTTTCTTTCTTGATTGCAATGTGTAGATGTTGAAACGCTGATCAAAATAATGTATAGGATGATATGTTTTCGAGGAACGCCAAAGGAGATATAAGGGTTTAAAAATTGTTCTGACATCAGCAAAGGCCCGTGAAAACACAAAAAAAGTTTTTTAGAAATTTATATACCTGTTGCCTTCCTTGTATAGATCTTGAAACGCTGATCAAAAAAATGTATAGGATCATGTACTTTTGACAAACAGTTGCAGAAATAGAGTTTAAAGGCTTCTTGATGACGTCATCAACCCGTCTATTCCGAAACGGATTTGAGAACCCACGTTTGGGAAACCTATCCAACTTGGTTCCAGGTGGTCTCTAGTTACCCACGCGGTGAAAAATCATTGACGTCACCACCTCGTTTCCAAGTTATTTGGCCTCAAAGTTGTAGTGCACTGTAATGGCTTCACTAATCTCTATAATAATACGCTAGGTGTGTCTGTCTGTGTGTCTGTGACAGGCAAAGTGGATGTTTGCAGAAATATTAGAGTTAGCTAGCTCGGACTTTATACCTAGCTAAGTCTCCACTTTATACTCAACTGACCAGCTATTAGCTGCTGTAGCTAGCGTATGTTTGCTTCAATTTTGTGGAGAAAAAGTGTATGCAATATCATCAGAATAACTGATTTTGTTGTAAACTGTTTTTCTTTTTCTCATTTTGAAATATTGTTATAAAGGGCATATATCAATAGACATATGTATATACCAAAATATTTAAATTCTGCAAACTTTGATTTTATCGTTCACCTCTCATCTTTTGTATTTTGATTAAACTTTTGAGAAAAATCGTAGGAATTATTTAGAATTTGTATTTTGTGTTGCAAATTTAGTGCAAAAATTGACGTAAAATGAACTGTTAAATTGATTGTTGTTGTTTTAACATGAATTATGACTCAAACTTTGTTTTTGCATTTCTAATTTGACTAATTAGCCTAAAAAATTTGCCAATTGGTTTTACACTCTGTCCTTTTTATATATATTTTATGTGAACATAGATGTACAAAAGTAAAATTAAAAGCCACAAGTAGTTACTTCAAAAGTGAAGAGTGGAGCTAGAAGTAGTAAAGAAAAGTTAGAAGTATAAAATGAAAGCTTCGGTTTAAAGTAGATTTGGATTCACAAACAGTAAGAACTATTTAGACGTTATGTTTTTATGTCGCTAGAGTTACGTGTCAGGCAGACTCGCATTTGCCAGGAAAAAGTCACTTAAAAGCTTCAAAGTCTTTATATTTTACCGCGTTTTTTATAAAAAAATCTAGCATATTTTTTTGCACTTTTTTTGCATAATTAATGTTATCAAACAAATGTGTTGTTGACATCCTGTTAAACTTCTGTGAGCCCGCATGTAAATTACAAGGTTATATATTTTTACAAGAGTTGTGGTTAATATTTTTAAAAAGGTTGTTGACATTTTTTGGGAATTTACTTGGGTTTTTAACATTTGTGGTTAAAATTTCTCAGCAGAGAATAGTATGGTTGCCGATTACATTGTTTGTGTTGCTAACTGCTGTTTCTTAAATGCTGTGTAAACTTTTGTGGAAAAAGACCATATGCAAAATACTGAAAGAACAAATTTTTGTACAATTAGACTGTGAGCTGTTGTGTAAGTTGGATTTTTTTTATATTTTGTTTTATAAACTTTTTTTAAACTTTAAACTAACTGTAAGTAATGTAATTACGGGAATAAATATTTGGTGATGATAAAAAATTACTGAATGTTCAGACTGAAACTGTTTAACTGTTGTGAGGGAGGACCATATGCAAGTATATATACTAAAAATAATAATTTGATATTTTACACTTTCCAAGTTAAAATTAAAACTTAAATGACTGCTTTTTCTGAGTTGAATTTGATGGGTTTCATATTAATTTTGTGGAAGATTTTAGGGGTGAAAACAATATAAAACATGCCAATTGAACTGATTTTTGTTCATATTTTGATTTGCTTCTCATAAACCTTTGTGTTCTACATTTATTGTAAACTTTTGTGAGGAAGGACCATATATATATATACAATGTTTTCAAAATAATGATTTTTGTTGATTTGAAATTTACTCCTTGCTCATTGCTTTTTCGACATTTCAGTTTAAAATGTTAGATAAAGTCAGTACGGATCATTAGACAAAAATATTGTTTTGTTTACTGGTTAATTTTTACATTTTGTGCATATTTTCAAAGTTTAACTTTTGTTTTTTGGTGTTTTGTGTTTGTTTGTTTTTGATATTGTTCAGGTTGTATTGTTGTAAAAGCATTTAGGGAAAAGACAATGTTTAAAATGCATAAAGAACTTATTTCATAAATCTGTGCTTACTGTTGCAAGCCTTTCTTTTTGACATTTCAGATTAAAATATTGAAGGTTTTTCACATAATCACATAATAAGATGTATACATATTTGAGATGTGTTATTTCTGACATTATTATTATTGTTGTCGTAACTGTCTGGGTTGTTACTGTCAATGTTGTAACTTTCTACTAACTAGATTTTACACCTTGCACGCCGTCGTTTTTCATATTTTGTCTGAAGTTTTGTTTGGAGGATTTTCATGCGATTTGACATTTGATATTTTGTGTTAGATTTTAAGAAATTTTTCTTAAATTATGACTTATATACTTTCTTTTTATGCATTTTCAGATTATTTTTTTTAGTAAAAGGCATATTCAATATACTAAAATATTTCATGATGTCATCAAAATTCAAATCAGAACTTTTCAATTGTTTTTCTGCTTAAGGGGATTTTTCCACGGGCCTAATCTACTAGTCTCTTATAATAATACGCTAAGTGTGTCCGTCTGTCTGTGACAGGCAAAGTTGATATCGTCATTTTCCTTTGATGTTGCCGAAAAATGCATGTCTAATATGTCAAATTTTCTGACGTTACGACGCGACGAAAATAACACTACTTTAACGTCAATATCCTATATTAAAATAATGAAGCCATTACAGTGCATCTAAAACTTGGAGGGCAAATAACTTGGAAACGAGGTGGTGACGTCAATGATTTTTCACCGCGTGGGTAACTAGGGACCACCTAGGACCAATTTGGGTAATTTTCCCAAACCTGGGTCGCCGAATCCGTTTCGGAATGGACGGGTTGATGACGTCATCAAAAAACCTTTAAACCTTAATATCTCTGCAACCGTTTGTCAAAAATACGCAATCCTATACATTTTCTTGATCAGCGTTTCAAGACCTATACAATGAAGGCAGCAGGTATACAAGTTTCTAAAAAAAAATTTTTGTAATTGCACTGCTGACGTCAGCAAAAAATCTAAGACAACCTATTTTTCCATTGTCCTTCTGCCTAAGTGGATTTTTCCACGGGCCTTATCGACTAGTCTCTATAATAATAGCCGTATTTTGTGTGTTCAAAAGGGTTACCGATATTCCTTTGATCTTTCCGCGAATTTTTAGAAACCAGGGGGTTGTTTAATTGGAAATCTTATGATTTATCAAAATAAATTACAGAAATTAATTTATTTCCTTACATAATTTAATTAATTTTATTGATAAACCTCTAATTTAAAAAACAAATTAAGTGATTAAAATGAATTCATTATTTAAATGCGCCATTTTTAATAATAATTTACCCTCGTGACCTTAATCGCCGATTCCGCTCAGGAGCCACAGAAAACAAATAGCATGGTTTTACTGACAGTTTAACTGACTTTGTTTTGACCGCTCGCACGTGTATCCAATCAAAACGCCTGATTCTTTGAAAAACCAATCAAGACTTTCGCGGCCTAGACATGCCAACGAAGAAACATGATGGCCATTTTAGTTTTTAAAAAGTAATGGTGGTTAGTGTTGTTTCTAAGTCTGTTTCACCTTTTTGTTTTTTTTCTGTTCTATAATGTGAAGATAAATATATTGTCACGTTTTTTAGCTACGTACAGATCTTAAACGCCCAGTTTTAGGATTTTTGGCTAGGAACGAATATTTTGAAGGCTAGCTAGCTAATAGCCTTACTTTTTACTAATTTTGTTTGGTATAAGAGGTTTTTCTCCAACCCAACATTTAATTTTATGTCGAGGATATAGCCATTTAGCTATCTCATATATTTACCTAAAAAGTGGGAGTATAAAAATTCAGTTTGGCTATCAATATCGCAATATTCTCAGCAAAATCTTATGCTAAATGCAGTTTAGCTAGGTAGCTACATCTTTAATTATGTTTCCTGTGTTGTCATTTAAACCGAAGTTGTGAATTTTTTTGGAGAAGGGTGTACTGTTCACATCTGTTTAACTGTACTAAACGGTCAGCTCAGTGTTAACAATAGCCTGTTTTTTTGGAAAAGACTGTTACGCCTATGCGGGTCAGCCCACTGTGACAATTAATTTTTAAACTTTCTTGGGAATCACGCCTGTACGAATGTCCGACAATGTTTACCTGGACTAACCGCTTAGCCCTGTGCAAGAATCGAAGGACTGTTTCTTGTGTTTTCATTTAAATAGAGTCTGCAAGAAAGTTTTTTTCAAAAGGGTATTATCGCTTGGTGCGTATGGGGTTCGAAGGCTATATTACACCTATCGCGGCAACGGCCGGGAGGCTCGTGAACGATGTGGAGCAGATCAAAGCAAAGGGTGACACTATCGAGATGGAGCTACTGCTCGGGAAAGTACTCGACAGTATGGAGAACCTTACTGAAGATACTTCGTTTGGAGGACCCGAGATCTTCACGGATCGCGAGAGATCGACGGCGGGATTCGAACGATCCGGGGTCAGCTGAGGATGCTGGAAAGCAAGATACTCGTGAAAGATGGAGAGGCTTGAGAGTAAGAAGAAGAAGACGCCTGGAATAACCAAGAAACAGATAAAGATTGAGGACGGAAATATATCGTTGGCTAAGGAAGAATTAAAGAAACTGCGGGATGAGAAGAAAGCCGTACGAGAGCAACACGGTGTATTGTCCTCCATGATTCAGAGCCAACTGCTGCACATCAAAGACACTCTGATGAAGATCGCAGGGGATGACACATCACTGCTGGAAAAGCTCAAGATCTTGTTCAAGGAACAAGGCTTGACTATCGCGAGCATCGTTTCCACCGTTGGCTTGCTCGTATCCACCATCGTGCTTGCCGTCACTGGAGGAGGGGCAGGTGCCGCCGGAGGAAGTGCCGCTGGGGGTGGGAAAGGCTTCGTAGAGAAGCAGCTTGAAAGACTCGGGAAATTTTTGAAGTACCTAGCTGCCAAAGCGGGTGCCGCTTTACCAGAGATCATTGGCAGCGTGGTGTCGTTCTTTTTCAGGGTTGCGGCGAGAGTCGTCGCATTCGCAGCCAAGCACTTGTACATGACCGCTGCCACCATAGTCGCGTTCGTCGTGGCCTATGTCGGGAGGGCTGGGAAGTAGGGATCGCTGAGAGTCTAGTATGTTGATAAAACACATTAGACCTTTACTTCAACCAAATATAGACTAGGATGAGGCCTACTGCCGCCGTAACCAATGTGGCCTTTGTGTCCCCATGGTTCGCGTCGTGAGTGTCTCAATCAGGGGTGGCACCACCTCTCACAATTTCTTGCCGAGGTGATGACCTGGTGGGTTTTAAACCCCGGGGCTGCGCAGCAGCAACGCGGAACGCGGTTCCAGTAGCAGGCTTGTTGTTCAGGTCGAGCCGTATGCCAATTATCGCACTCGCAGGCGCAATTAAGATGTTGTTGTTTTACCCCACGATTTTACAGCGCAGGTTCATATCGGATGGCAGCATGTACACGTAGTGCATTACGGCAAAGTTCACTGGGGTCCTAGCATATTGGAGCACCTTTTGAAACTCGGTGATATCTCGACCTACGTTCTCCTTACGTTGTACCATGGCTTCGAGTTTCTGCAGGAGTATCTGTCTCGCTGTGAAGTTGTCAGCGTCAGAGCCTATAATGGATGCTTTGGCATCAGCTTGAGACCCCAGTAGCAAGATCACGTAGACGCGAATACTCTCACTAAGCTTCGTCAGGCCTTTCGATGTTAGACCCTGGCTCGTGGACATGATAAACTTGGCCCAATCGCCATCAGCTTGAGGCCACAATCTACCATTCGTCAATGATGACATGAGAGCTTTGAACTTGTAGAGTTCGTGGGGGTCGGCCCAATATGCCCCACAAACTTGGGCGTAACCCGATGTGGAGTAGGGGTTCTCGTACTGAGAAAAGCCGTCATCTTCATTCTCGCTAGGATGCGACGCATGTGGTAATAGACGTGGAATTTAAAGATGCTGTTGATGAGAGGCACGGAGCCTTTTAGATGTTTGGCAGAGATCCCCAAGGCGGGGCTTGCGCAATGACAGGCAAAATTCACTTGAACGTTCCAGTAGTCCAAGGCTTGGCCCGCCCAATTTACACTCACGGGGTCGTTCAGCAGGTTAGTGGGGACTTTGATGCGATATTTTACTGAACTCTGGGAAGGCTATGGGGATGTGTGATTCGGTAGACACGTAGAGGTCCTGATGCTCCAATTGGAGTACGCCGAGAGGCCACTCACCTCTTTTTGTTCATGTTTCTTGTTAGAAGAAACATGAAGCAACTGTATATCACAGACATTGCGAAGCCTACGATATTCAAGCCCCATCTGGGGGAAATACGAGGATCGCGCTGAGATCTCTGAGTATCCGCCCTACGTGGTGGAATTTCTTCACTAAGAGTGAGATCAACATATATAAGGCGGGGGCCAAGCCGGATGAAGTCGGGCCGCTGGAAGTCCTCATCTCGATTGCGCCGGGTTTGTATAGAATCGAGGATCTCGCGGCCATAGTCAACAGTCAAGCGGGGGGGAGGATCAAGCTCTTCGTACTCAGGAACGGAGTCTGTAGGCTTAGGGTTAACAAGGGGTACAGTGTGATAATCGATCAATCGCTGCAGGACATTATGGGACGGGCCTTTGATAATATTACAACGTTTACCGCTGGTGACTACGACAGCTGCTACGGGACTGACGTTCACCAGCGGCTGAAACTCGTATGCTCTCAGCTGTATCCGGATTACTGTCTTTTTAATGGTGAGAAATCCAATATACTAGCAATGCTCCCCATCAAATAGTTGACTGCTTGGGGGGACATGCTTACCTGGAGTTTCGATAACCCCGTATACCTCCCCCTTAAAAGTTCAACATATAGGTTAGAGTTTATGCTCATAGACGAGTACCAAGACGAAAAGAACCCTTTCGCGGGATTAACGATGCACTTGCTTATAGCATAAAATGACAGAGATTGCTAAGCTTTACCCGAGCTTACCTTCTGCACTTCCCGATGGCACGGAGGAACGGGACAGTTCTCAAGTCTACAGACTCGGCAAAATTGAGGAAGTCGAGCATTACCTACGTGGTGAGATTAAAGAGCGGGACAAACTCGCTAGAAAGTTCAAGATGCATGGTACGTGGGTGAGGTATACGGACCATGGGTTACTAGCTGTATCTGTAATAACCAGTGGTGTTGGTATTGGTAGCATGCTCTCAGGGATCGGGGTGCCACTCGCTGTAGCAATAAGTGGTATCACGATCGCTGTAGGATTGGGGCAAGCAGGTCTAAGAAATACCGGGAAGAGACTCGATGTCAAGAGCAAAAAGCACGAGAGCATCTTGTCGACCTCATTAGCAGAGCTGTTGAGAATGGGGTGATTAGCGACTATGAGTTCAGCTTGATTATGCAGGAGAAAAGCAAATATATGATGCTCAAGGAGAAGATACGTCAACGAACGCGAAAGATCGTAAATAGTATCAATGATCGGGAACGACAGCAGCTTGTAGCGAAAGGGCGTGAAGAGGCGAAGGAGGAGCTTATGAAAAAACTTCAATCTGTACAGCATGTCAGCGGTATTTAGAAGAGCCGCCTGTTTACACAAGGGTCTAATGTGTTTTTGACAACATACTAGACGATTTCGAGCACTTCTCCTGCGTTTTGATCGATGATAAGGCCGCAGTCATGTATAACACGTTGCTGTCTTTCGGAGAGCTCTCTCGAATATTGTTCAAGATTCCTCTGCCAGGCAATCCTGTTGCAGGGCTCGCAATAGGGCCCGTCTGTTTGACTTGGGACGTCCTTGAACTTGGTCCTGTGGATCGCCTCCATAAGAGGGGTCCTGTTCATAGTTGAATAGCTCTTAACCCCCAGCGCTTTCGCTTCTCGTTTTAGATCTGGAACCCCCATGTTTGTTTGTATGGTTGGGAACAACCATACAAGCCTTGACAAACACCTACAGGACGGTGAAGCTGTCAATATCGTCTTCATCAGAGTCACTAAGGTAGCTGGAACCATAGACCTCGATATCCTTGTATTTGCACTCTTCCAAGTAGGTTTGCATGTAGTAATTTGAGCCTTGCCTGTAGATGCCTGCGGGCTTGATAATAGCCTTGCACTGGCAGCTATCTTTCGGCATCTTTTTCTTGTGGAAATTGGTTTTGATTCTACCCTCCCATTCCTTCACCTTGGTGGTGATGTATTTCCCTTTCTTCACAGGGGGGGGGGGGGGGGTTAGTAAAGCAGTGACCTTCCAAGGACTCCGCTTTGATCAGGATGTTCTCGTATTTCTCTATCCACTCGTGGTGGCTAGCAAGATCGAATGACATGGTGAGTGCTGAACCCTCAGAGTAACGTGAGGCACCATTGGAATAGATCTTTTTGGGTGTCTTGATCAGTAGCGGGTTTAGATTGCCATAATTTTTATAGGCGATGACGAAGCGTTCATCCTTACCCTTGTTTGCTGGAATTGGATCGCTTAGTACTATATTTTCAATGTTTACATCTTCGATATTTAGTGGAGTCGCTTTAACGTAAAAGTCACTTGATTTGACAATCATATCACCAAATTTGAGCATCTTTTTATTTGGTGATATGGAAGTTCAACTAGAGTTTGGCACATGGACAGCATCCGCCGTTTTGCGTGATGTACAAGTATTAGCACGACCAACACAGCATTTTGCCGTGTATCAGGAGTCTCCGTCGACATTGCAAGCATATGTCGTAGTCGTCGAGGGTCGCTTCACAGTCGTCGCATTGTTCCTTCATCGTTTATTTGAGTACGAAACTAGCTTGCATTTCATGAGTCATGAAACGTTTCGGAACATACCCAAGTACATCAGGATCCCCGTCAACCGCCATGTTACACATTTCCTGGGTCATGAGATGGTTCGGCACAAAACCGAGTAGCCGGGGATTCTCCTTAACCGCCCTTGTACACATGTATTGGGTCTTGAAATGGTCCGGAACACGATATAGCAGCCACGGCCTCTCTTCAATAAGCCTTGTTTTGAGGTCTAAAGGTGTCAAAGGAGCGATTTCCTACTTATGTTCACTCCCTATTACTACTAAGGCTGAGAATAATTAAAAAATATAAGAACAAAGTAAAAACAATTCCAGGCTGAACACAAGTCATTTTATTGGGGGGGCAATCTTCCAGGGCAATTCTCTGGAGGTAATTCTTCGGGGGGTAATCTTCCAGGGGGCAATCTTCCAGGGGGCAATTTACTGGGGGGCAATTCACCGGGGGGGCAACTCTCCGCCGGGCAATTCACCTAGTACCGTCAAAAAAGCAGTGTTTACAAACTTGAACTCATTTTTCTACTTTCATATTTTTCTTTTGTCTTTTGCTGTGCCAGTTGAAAATAAAAAATTATTATTAACATGATTATTTTTTCTTCACAATTGGAGAATCAAAGCAAATACTCTCCCGTAGAGGATGTAATAAATCAGTAATGCGCCGTAGAACTTCCTGCCGAAACGGCTGGTTTTTTCTTTTATAAGAATAGTCATTTACCCGTGGATAAATCCACGGCTTAGCCCGTCCTTTATTAACTGCATTTCGTGTCTCGCTACTGTTACCATTTTGCGTGACAGACGGACAGACTTTTACGGGTATTATAATATAGATATCATACTGGGATATCAGGTTGAAAACAATAGGTTTGTTGTTAAGATCAATAGAGAAATTAAAATAATGACCAGCCTGGTTGGAATTCTTATAAACAATATGTATATTGAATTTTGAAAAATTATTGTGTTAAAAATTATATTTATTTAAATCTTTTATCTTTATCTCTTTATGATTATATTGTTTTGTTATTTCTTAGAGGCTGTTTACACGTACCCGACATAAAACTCATGTCGGCATGAAATTTTTTTGGTGCACACAAAGCGTTCCTTCAAGTCTTAAGGACGAGCATGAAATCACGGCGGCATGAAATTTTATGTCGGCTTTGACATGTGAACAGTAATGGGGTTTCCTGAAGACGCTGAAATGAACTTATGCCGACAGGAGTTTCGTGCCGGCATGAAAAATGCGTGTAAACGGGGTCTTAGAGAGGGAGAGAATCAACCATATAATTTAAACCCTTTAACAAATTAATTAAGCATGACAAACCAGATGCGATGTCTAATTACAAATATTTCGGACAAGTAATATGCAAAACATTGTTTGGTTGCAGTTTTTACATTTTTACAGGTAAAAAGACCTGCCTTTTTTCTTCCTATTTATTTCTTCGTACAGAAAGTTTTCTATTATTTTTTTCATGCATTTCCAAGTCCTATGAGATAAATTAAAGGGGTCTTAATAAGTCTGAAAATTAAAGTATGTCGAACATATATCTTTTGTCATCGGTTTTTCGTGCATTCTTCTTTGCCCGTTAGCATGAATTAATTAACAGCGCAGCCTTTTATTATAGAGTTGTTCTTATTATAAACTTGGTTTTTATTTAATTTCTCTACAATTGACATTAACACACTAACGCAGTTGGAATGTTATTGCCAATGCAAATTAAACTTCGTGCAGCCAACTAAATTTTTGAAAATATTTTTGAATTTTATAACAAAAATTTTTCACTCATCTCTTTGTGTTCGCTATAAAAGGGTAAAGCAGAAGTAACTGTCGGGACTTTTGGGACTTTGGTCAATTTCAATCCTCAATCAAAAAAGGTTACATTATCGCGGAAAAAAACAGGGGAAGCGACTGATTTACTTTTTCCTGGCTAAAACTTTTTATGGACAATTCTTTCCGACGAACTTTAAAATGATGTTTCAATTTTGTTCTAACGTCGATCGACTGATTTTCACGAACTTTGATAACAGAACAGATAACAAAATTTCCCGATAAAGAATTCCTTTCTGCTTTCATCTATATGTGACCGAATTTCACAACTTCCATAACACATTGTCCAAAAAAATTTCTTGCAAAAACTTTAAATTTCTTAATTAGCGAAGTTTTATCTCGCAATAATGTCGTACTTGCAAAAGATTCTCTCGCAATTTCGCCAGTGTTGCGTGTTCTTAATGCCCAAGAAACTTAAATAGTGGGAAATTACATGACGAGGAAAATACCAACATAAAACAACACATTTTGAAAATCTTGTATTGTCGCAAAAATAACCTCACATAAATCCTTTGTATAAATATTAGCATTTGTATGAACCAAACATTACATCATTTTATACTAATTTCCATCTACTGTATGTATATACTAACAACTACGGACCTTGATTGAAATCGTTAAAACGAGCTATATACGTTTTTAAAGATGTATCGCGGTCAAGTCCTAACAATTCAAGCCAGGTTTAACAAAAAAAAGCGGACGCAACATTGTAAATTTAAACAATAAAGAAATTGCACTGACAGTCACATAATTCAGCTGACAAAAAAATCTTAAAATCATTCCGACCAGATAACTATTTATCTGTCTGGGTCGTTTGAGACGTATAAGATCCTACACTAGAGAGAAACTGTTAGACTCTAAGATTGAATGTGAAGTGAAATATTTACAAATGTTCTATTCGTGCAACCGTAGCAAAAAATAGCTGTTTAAAAATTTTTCCAATGCAAATTTTGTAAAATTTTTAAAAAATAAAATAACAAAACATGGACCATTTTTCCGACACTGAATGCAAGTCTTCGCATGTAAAATTAGCTACTTTGAAAAAAAACATCAGATGTCAGCGACTTTTTGAAAAAGATTATTTTTATCTTGGAGGAAAGTTCCCATACTCCAAAACGAGAGTTATTGTTTCGCAAATCGCAAATCGCAAAAAAAATTAATCATATATTCATATTTATGTAAAATTCGCAAAAAATGAGTACACGCGAAAATTAATACACGGTGGCTATAAAAATAGGCAAATATAATAAATGTTAATATATACGCAATCCGAAACAAACAGAACATAATACGACGAATTTCCAATGAATGAATATGTAGTAGGCTTAATCAGACATTTTTTTGTAAAAAACGAAGTGTCGAGACGAGTTTAATTGAGTTAAATTACAAAGTGATATAAATAGATTATAGAAATGATAGTTAATCATGTGTCTCATGCTGACTGACAGCTGCATGACAGAGGAGAGCTTGCGGAGAGATATCGACCTAAGCTGGATTTCCACTGTAACAAACCTTTCGCTGGAACCGGTGTGATTCTATTACCTTTCGTTCCAGTCCGCGGAAAAGAAAGATGGAATGGTTACAAGTGTTCGATTGGAACGGATGCTTACCTTATCAGGTTTTAAAAATTAAAGCTTTTGCGCGAAAAAAATAGCTGGGAGTGAAAATCCTGCTTTAGCCTAGATTAAAAAAAAAAGTTTAGCCTGAATAAAAAAATATTTAAACATAATAATTAAATATGCATAAAAAATATGCTGATAATAAACTAAGGAATACGCTGTTTTGGAGCTCAAAATTAAATTAAAGGGTCGCTCAACAGAACTTTGGTAAGAAAACTAGATGCGAGATGAAATTCTGTTAGGTGCCATTTTTTTGCTTTAAAGAAATACGATGTGCCGCTATTTTTTGTTAGTTTAAAAAAATATATAAGAACTGTAAAGATGTTAATTAAGTTTAAAAATAAGAAATCAAAGACTAACAACGAGGCTTTCCTCGATAAATAGTTTCATTTTAATAATAATTGTTAAAAATATGCATAAGTGGTCCGATAATATACCAAATAATAAAAAATAAAAAATAATGTATCGACAGATTTAAAGAGAAAGGAAGAATCCCTCACTCTAATCTGAATTACACTCTCCGTATCGGATGTTGAGTTCATGCAACGCAACATAACTGAACTGGACTTAATATTCGTCCCTTTTTTTCCGATGTGTATATATATGACCGAAAAGAATCCAAACACAAAATAATAAACAAAAAAATTATAATAACATATGCTAAATATTAAGTAGAATAAAAAAATCTTCTCTTTTTTTCTTGTTACTAAATAACATATGTTTAGTTTCCTCCGCTGAAATTATTTTAAATCCTTAATTATTAAAACAAAAGCGATGCGTAAAGTATTCGACAAAAGGCGAAACTTTAAATAAAGAAGGCAAAAACGTCCTACATTTACGCATTCTTTTTCA
Source organism: Hydractinia symbiolongicarpus (assembly GCF_029227915.1). Classification (NCBI taxonomy): domain Eukaryota; kingdom Metazoa; phylum Cnidaria; class Hydrozoa; order Anthoathecata; family Hydractiniidae; genus Hydractinia; species Hydractinia symbiolongicarpus. The sequence goes on along the minus strand of NC_079888.1, from coordinate 11,571,745 downwards.
CGAAAAAGGTTCTTTCGTATCGCAGCAATAAAAAAACTTTTTTGTAAAATTAGCGGATACCGTTTTTAACCCCGACTTTTTCGGGATTCTTCTAACTAATATATGTTTCTGTGTTGACAAGAAACATGAAAAATAAAAGTCTACACATACTACCACAAGAACACGTGACTAAATAATTGTATATACTAATTATCATACTAAGAAAAAATTAAATACAAATCGCATAATATGCGCTTTTCAACTGACAATTTTGTCATACGGCTCCTTTGGAAACCATAGCGAGGTCATCACTGGGCGTAACAATGGGGGTTTCTTGTTCATCCACGTACACATTATCCTGTGCAACGACGTGTGCGTTCGATTTTTCAACATTTTCTTCGCCGGGTTTATTCACAGAACCGGGCGAAGTTGAAAAGCGATTTCTGTCTGTCGCCATTGAGATATATTCACCAGGGTCAGCGGAGGAATTTTTACCCACCATTGACCTTCCCTCATATTTATCGTATGATTCTACATTACGATATTCCGCCCTGTCACCTCGACCATCCTGCATTTCAGGTGACCGGTCTGATCTTATCTGACTATGATCACCATAATTGACGCTTGCTTTGTCTAAAAACACTGCCCGGTGAGTATCTCTATCTAGGTGAGGCACTACAAATCTTCCGGTGTCAGATTTTTGCTGATGTTTTGACGAATATCTATTTATAAACGTTGCTCGAGCATCAAATGGTTCATCCCCTCTATAACCTGTAACATCTTCCCTCTCTGATCGCGGTTGGACGACATCATTGTCACGAGGAGAGCTGACATATTTCATTGTGTAATCCGCATCTACCATAGTCCGACGGTCAGGAAATTCATCAACATCGTCAGATCTTTTATGAACGAGCGGAACTTCAGAGCCACGGCGATTGGAATATTCATATTCATTAGGCAAGCGGTGTCTGTGTTCAGGGGGCCTGGACATATAACCTTGACTTCTGGAATCTATTGCCATTGATCGGTATTCAACTGGATATCTAGGATCAATAAATCTATGCTCTGGTGGTATTCGCGGATTGTTTAATCTTACAGCACGTTCTCTATCTTGAAAACGCATCTCGCTTGTTTCTCTCTCATGAGGTGGATGGGAGTAATATGCAACAGCAGAAAGAGGTTGATTCTTGTAGTACCTTGGTGATTCACTTGGAGGATAGCCTCCTCTTTGTTCCAGTCCTTTACGATCAGGGCTAGAAGGTCGCTCCACTGTCGGTGAACCTGGTCTTCGATGTATAGCATAGGGTTGGTTGCTATCTATCTTGGGTTGAAATGGATAACGTAGATCATGTCTTGTCACTAGATGTGGCGGGTAAACAGCCTGATAGGAAGGAACCTCCGGATGAAGCAGACGGGGCTGGTGCGAGTAACTTGCTGTATTTGCTTCTTCAGAACGACGCTGCTCCTGTCTGTAAGAAACGAATATGACATTTTACTCATCCCTTATAATTTAATATAATAAAAAATGATAATAACAATAATTACCGAAAAGCGTACCTTGTTTTGATGGATGTTGTTGTTTTCGTCGCAGATTTCGTTACAGCTCTGCCCAAAACTCGACCACCATTTCGTTCAGTCTCTGACAACGCCAAAGCGATAGCTACCTCTAATGGCGGCAATACAGTGTCACTTCCAGTTGTTTTTCTTCGCCTTTTCCGAATAGGTTCTTCAATATTTACGTAATGAGCGTCCTTGCAGTGTTTCCTTAAATTATCAGCACGTATGAACTGGGCCTTACAGAGATGGCATTTAAAAGGTTTTTCTCCAGTGTGACGAGTCAAATGGCGCTGCAAATCTATCTGCTGTGTGAACCCACGTCCACATACAGTACACCTGAAGTTGGGAAGTAAATGTAATATGTAAAAAAGAGCTCTTTTAAAAGAATCCTGTTTAAGTATTTCTATTGTTTACACAACGCGTAAAACCATCGTAAATGCCGCCATTTTGAAAGAAAAAACAATAAAATAAATAGATAGCTAACTCTTTAACGAAGTTAAGCTTCGAAATAACACTAAGCAAAAAGCAAAAAAATAAGTAAAAGTAAGAGTAGAAGAAACTTACTTGTATGGCTTAATTCCTGTATGAACTAAGACATGTCTTTGCAGTTTACTTTTAAATGGAAATATTTTAGCGCAGAGAGGACAGCGATAGACTTGTTTTGCATGCTTCCACGAAGCGTCTGCGCCTTGTGAACTTGGTTCTGTGATTAAACGTTCAACAGTTGATTCGCTCAATCGACGATGTTGTGGGAGATATGTTTCAGTAGTATCTATGCAAAGAATCAAGTAGTTAATTTGGACATACTTCACACAAGAATGTAGTAAGTATAGATTGAACTTGCACAATAATTCTATCATCAGGCATCAAGTATATAAAATGTCCACGCGACTTCAGATGCCAGCCTTATTTATATACACGTTACTTGACTGGGAAAAGCGCAATATGAAACAGCTGAAAAACTTAACAAAGAAATAAAAAACTCTAGTACTGGTATATATTTCGTCTAAAAGACAGCCAAATGTTTTTAATAAAATCCTACGGAACAATAGACAGAAATTTCTGTTTATTCTAAACTTTTTTAAGTTTTAAAGTTAATGTTTGATATTTTACTTGTTTTACGTTGTTTCATAAAAATGTTAACACAAGAACATGTAAGGAAACTTGAAACTCCAGCTCTCCTTTAAATCCCTACGGTGGTAGGCTGTTACTACTAAACAACTGTTATGCAACAATATAGAATTTTTGCAAAGGCAAGAAAATGTTGTCTATATTTCATACGGAAGGAGATAACAAGCGTTTACCTGGGAATGACGTCAAACAATGCATCAAACAGTCTGGAAATGAGAACACGAGTTCAAAACCCGACAGAAAGTAAAAGAAAATAGTATGAAAAATGCAATGTGCTAAAAGTTATCAAACCACTAAAGAGAAAAACCTCCAAAGGTAAGTTATAACGAGCTTGGTTTATTCCTGTTGTTTATAGATCGTAGCTACATACTAAGCTTTCTTTAAGAGAAAGATCATATTTCGAGGATAGGTTTATTGATATAACTTTCTCCACTTAAGTCGTAGTCAAAAATTGCATATTTTACAGGATGATTAGACTAGTATAGTTTGAGATCAAATATGCAAACCAATTGAAAGCTCTAAAGTTAAAGTCGGAAAAACTTGCTGCTTGAAAATTCAAGGTTGTCCGATTAAAATTCAAAATGGTAGCAAATTTTAGTTGTTTTTATTTCTGACGGCAAGCAGTTGGCTACTCAATCTTTTAAAATGATGTTATTTTGGTGGATATCTAGTGTGGATGGGGCATGTGTAGGCTTATGAAATTGTAGTCACTAGATATAACAAATCAAGAAAGTTTATAGAAACGCAGTCCTCGTAAGTATTGGTAAAAAAGAAAAATGAATTCCACTAGAGTTCAGTAGCTAGCTACATAGAAGGATAAAGAAATACTGGGTAAAAAATGCAGTTAAAAAAGTATAGATACACATAGCAATATCATGAGAGCTAGAAACAAAGCATATCTCAATGGTGTAAAATAGTCCTGCATTAGAAAATTGTACCTAGCTCATCAAAATTTTTTGACACCTAATAAAAATTTAAGACATAAGATGCAAACCTTCCCTTTCAGATGCCCTAAATGTAACTACATTTCTCAATCATGATTTGTGTAATTACTTAAATCAACAAGCCAAGTAACTTTGAATTAACAAAGGTCAGTTTCCAACTAAATCTGGAAAAGTCAAAAAATGTTACAAAAACAGAAGTCAAACAGAAGCCAGCAAAATTTAATCAAGTGTTTTTAGGAGCAGATATACAGGTATATCGCAATTAGAATTTGTCCTGGATTTTTCTAATTTATAAGAGAAGCTAACTATATTTACTTCAAAATATGTGAAAATATAACCCATTTCATACAAGTTGTAAAGGAATAAGCTTTAAATCACTTTGATGAAATTTCATTTAGCATTTTAGAGCCTCTATTTTAGATTTCTTGATTATACCCTGGTGAGGCAACTTTTTGCTTTACTGTGTTCTAGCTATACAGTATCCAGTCACTGCCATGCTAGTTTACCAACATTTTTAAAAGGGTTTAAAATTTTTTATAAATAGTTCAAGAAAAAGGCAGGGAAAAAATAGAAAAATAATTAGTAACAATTTAATTTTTAATTTTCGCTTATTCAGCCCCCGATTTACATGTTTGAAGTAATTTTTTTGAGAAAGTCAACTACAGTCATTTATGGAGGGGTTATCCAGGATAAGAGACAGTTTTCATTCACACTTGATGTATTTAGCAAAACAGACACCACTTTTTAATAATTGAAGGATCCTTAACTAGTTTCTCTAACTGGCTTGTTTATAATGATTATTTAAAAATTTGTGAAACTGACAATTTTTAACCTCAATCCTTCCTCTATACATCTGTAATTTTTTATTAGATATTACTCTTTTCCCCTTTTATTGCATTTAACCGATGCCTGTCTGTGCATGACTTCGTAAGCATTATGGACACACACAAGAGGACATTAGGGGAAATTTCCATTTTTTCAAAGAAATTGAGCATTTTAAGACTTTATAGGTAATTCTATAACTAAAGAACACCTTATCCCATTAATTTTGTTACAAGCAGAAGGTTCATTTCCATTTGGCTGCACATTCTATGGGGCATTTTTTTTCTCAAGAGCAGCTTATCCACAAGTTGAATTCATTTTACTTTTGGCAAAGATTTCTTTTCTCTAGTGGTAAATTAGCCAATTGTCAGTAATAATTAAATGCATAACAAAGTTGATCAACAATTTTCAAAAAACCACTAGTTCTAATTTTAACTGCATTAAGAAGTATTTCTGCTTCTGACAAGAATGTGAAATATATCTGGCCTAAATAGCAAAGGCAATATAATTTCCTGTTGATTTTCTGCAGACTGGTGTCTATATTATTATATGCTGCCTGTGTATAAAAAAGTTGTGCTACAGATACACAGAATTGGAAATATGATATATTTTATTTACTTTATTCTAATGCATAAATTCCCATGGAATTTTAAACACAAAGCCCATGGATTTTCTACAGGATAACAACTAGTCTCTATAAAAATATCCCTATCCTATGTGCATGGTCAAAATGGTTGTATATACAACCATGCTAAGTAAATACATTACTTTATGCAAAAGACAAGGATGCAGAAGGTATGCATAATGAACAAATGGCTTTGTATGCAAATCTGTCACCTAGGATTTATATCTATGATGATAATAGGAAGAGGCAATTCTGACAGTCACTTTTCTCCTTAAAAGTATGTGAGAAGCTATATCTTATATGTTGAACGACAAACAAGTTATATTGACGTAACGTCACAACCTTTGCACATCAGATTGAGTTTAGCTTTAAGGCCTTGCAAGTGGTGTAAAAAAACTGACATCATCTCTCGCATAGACAACTAGGGACCATCCCAGACCAAAATTACGGCATTTTCCCAAAGCTGGGTCAACCCACCCTTTTTGGAACAGACATGGTAATGATGTCAACAGGTATACTTCTAAAAATTTATTGGTACTTTGACAGGCCTTTGCTAACGTCAGCTAAAGTTTTAAACCCTCTTATCTCCTTAAACGTTCTTTATATTATTCTGATCAGGGCTTTAAACTCTTTATAAGACATGCAACAGGTTATAAAACTTTTAAAAAAAAATTGTGCATCTATGGGTCAATACTGACATTATTAATAATCAACGCATACTTTCCATTGTTCTTCTGCCTACATGGATTTTTCCACTGCCCGTTTAATATATTAAAAATAATTTACAACCTAGTGTTATTTACTTTTTTTGACCCTGCAGTTTTTTCAATCAAAGAACAGGGCCTGATTCAATTTAGTGGTCAAATTGTAGATGGTTGAAGACGACTATCATTAAGATAAATTTAGGTTATTTTTCCCTGAACCATCATGCTATCGTGCTATCTTGTATATATTTCATTAGCCCTATAGAAAACATGATCTATATTTATTAAATTTTTATTATCAAATCCATGGAAAAGTAGCTGGAAACATTTTTGTGTTTAAGAACTTTTTTTAAAGTTTGGCATTGTATTAACATGTTGTTATTTTTACTTGTAGCGCGTCTACATGAAAGATCCTTATGGGAGGATAATTTCACGACAAAAGCTGACTGTAAACATGGATTAGCAAAATGAATAGTTATTGACGTAACAGGAATGGTTCTTATATAAAGCTGTAATTAAGAATGTGATTATAAACAAACAGTTGCCATGACAGGCATACTATTTACTGGTTTCTCTGGAAAACAGGTAAAAATTAATTCCCTATTACAGTACTAATCATTTTTTTCCTTTTCTGTAATTTGGTGGCTAGAGGTTGCAATTTTTGATAAGTTGGAATTGAATTGAATTTCAAGGTCTGGGTCTAATACAAGGTTATTCAGCATGCGTCACTAGGAGTAATTATATGTGTGATTTATAGCTTCATGATGCATTTCAATTGTCGTTCCCTGTATTTCTGACAGAACCATTCAAAGTGAAAAAACAACTGAGAACTATAATAAATGATCAATTAACACACCATTTTTTCAACAATTGGGAAGTTAAATGCAAAACACAAGCTAACAACTTTTTCAACAACATTACTTAGTATCAGTTATGATTACAAATTTTTTTTATTTAAATACTTTATAAAGCATTCATTACGGTATTGTTTATGTTTCGCTTGATATAAATTATACACCCACTATCAATAAACATTTGTCATATTCTACATGTCATTGTATTACAGCTACTACTTTGAGTGGAAGTTGGCATATAGCAAGAAGTGCTTTATCATAACATGACAGTCATGTAACAGACCTTAGTTTTTATATAATGCACAATTGCAAATATTTTTAAGAACTTTTGGAAGTAATATTACGAAAGTTGCAAATTTATAGACATTAAATTCTTTTTGAAGCCATGCAACTTTTTTATTGTTGATGTTTTCGACAACATGCAATTCACAGGTTAACTGTACGTTTTGTGTTGTAAATAATATAGTTTATGAGAGGCTTAATTTTAGGGTGAAGTGGTGCTGTATGTATTCCATTTTCAGTTTGAGAAGTTTTTTTGGCCTAAGTTAAAACAATAAAACACCCTAGTTAAATAATAACCTAAGTTTCAAAACTACATATACCTGGATTGGTTTGCTCTTGTGTAAACTCTTCTGTTTCATGGCTATGTGCGCTGTCTACTGGGCTATTTGTTTCCTTTTCAGGTGATGATAACCCTCTGAAATAAAAGAAAACAAAAATTTATCAAAAGGTTAGTAATTTTGTAACTCTATGTCACACACATACCAATGTATGTAATTTAATTCTTTAAAGTTTTCCACCTTTGCCAACATTTGTCTCATTATATATATATATATAAACACTGCATGTTAATGTGCCTCATACACATTGTTATTGACAATTAATTAATTGGTTTTTGTTGTTGTTGTCATATTAACCACAATTAAAAGTTTCCAAGAAATCATGTTATTGTTTTGTTTTTGATAGCGTTAAGAAAAAAAATCAAATATTTCTTTTGTTATTATTGGCCCGTATTACTGTTAATGGCAGTAAAGAGTAGAATAGTAGTTTGTTTTCCCACAAACGTAAACAAACAACAATGCTTTTTTCCAAAGTATGAAAGCCTTTGTACTTTATAAACTTCCTACACACTTCATAAAAAACAAATATTTTTTTTAATAACAACATTGCATGTTTTTTAAATTTTGGTTTAACATGATTTACCAAGAACAATAAGTTGGATTACAAAGTACATTTTTGGTGTAACAAATACACAAATCATTATTTCTTCCTAAAAATTTCCAGATTCCCACCAACTTTGAAATATGTCAAGGCATTTTTTATAAACCAGACATAGCATCATAAGTTGTCTAATATTGTTATCAGCTAGACATATTACAATGTCTGTTTTTTTTGTTAATTAAGCCTTTAATTAGTTGTATGGACAATTAAGGGACACAAGTTAATTGTTTTTCTTACTGAACACATTTTAACAAACCTTGGGTTAATAAAAGGAAGAAAAAAACAACTTAAAGACAGACCTGGGTAAGAGTAACAAGTATTTTCGTACACTTTCTAGGGTTATTTGGAGTTATGACATCTTAATCAAGCAAGTAATTAATTGCTAATTACATGGCATGATAAATGAACGTTTTTTTGCATTCATATTTTTTTGAAAGAGTTTGTTATAATCCTTTCTTCAAAATAAATTGCTTTAAACATATTACAGAACACCATATATAAATAACAAATTTGATATTTTAGGTTTAATACAACGAGAAGTAATCAGATATAAAATCAAATAGGATAGGTGAGTACATTTTTAATATCTTACATGGTTTAAATTCAATGTGCTAAAATTGGTAAGCAAATATTTTAGATTTTTTTAAAAAAGAATACGAACATTAGGTTGCATTTTGTCACAAATAGGAAAAATATACTAAATATTATTTTAAATATCAAGCACTCTCACCTGAGCTGATATTTTATACTGTAACCGGTCAAAAATCAACCAATGTTTATGGTTTTCTAGTTTTATAAACACGGAATTACTTATGAACTTTACCCTCCTATTACACCATGTGATTGCAATTGCACTTTAAAATAATTATGCTGGATGTCAAGTTGATGCTCTATTAAGCAAAATGAGTGTATAGAATGATTACTTTTTGCAGCTTACAAATGGGACAGAAAGGCCACTTATACCGAAAAACTCATTTCAATTCTTAAAGCATGCAACAGGTGTTATTTTAATTCATATTAGTTGCTAGTAACTGCTTGGTTACAATGTTACATCATAACGTAGTTATTTTTTAAACGTTGTCATTGTGAATACTGTTGTACATTACATATCAAGGTACACATTTTTTATTTTTAAACACTGAAACTTACTGTTCTTGGATATTATCACTCTTTTCTGTGGTTTTGTCAGTTTGAACCTCCATTGACTCTTGCAGGCTATCATGACTTGCATCTTCTTCCACTTTTAAATTAGGTTCAACATAGACAGGTGTATCACATTTTTCTAGAGTGGGTGGTGATGCTTTATCTAAACTTGCTTTTTCTTTATCTGGTAATATGCGTACTAATTCTGGTGGTTCTGTAGTATCACCTGTAGTTTCTGTCTCAATAATTTTGCTTTCCTTTTGTGACACATCCATTTTTGAAAGTTCATTTGATGCTAATTGGGGATCACTTCTTGAAATAAAGGATGGTACTGCCTTAAGGTTCATATCAGTGCCATCCAGATTGGCCATTGTACGGTACTTCTCGTATGGTGAGTATTTATTTTGTCTACTACTTTTTGCAGATATCCATGTACTAGATGTATCTGTTTCATAATATGAATGATATTTAGGTTTGTGATGATCTGGAGTATATTGTTCATACTTTGATGAATATGGCATATCTCTGTAATCGTAACCTCCACTAAACCCATGTATTGACATGATTTGAGGAAGCTTAGGTGGAACTCTATCAAATTTACTACTTCCTACTTTACTAGGATCTACTTGTGAATAATAATGTAAATGAGAATGTTCGTTCGTGCTATCTAAACTTTTCGAAGTTTTTTGTGCAAGTGAATAAGCAGTTGGTGAAGAAAACGGAGGAGCTATGTCACTGGTATCTGGGGATTTATTCGGTATAGGATAAGCAGTTGTTAAAGATTTAGGAGAATATTCATAGATGTCTTGACTTTCTTCAGAAGTCTTTCCAGACATGTTTGCAACATCACATTCTGTTGTGCTTAACATCTTTTTACCATCAAATGTATTTACACTGCTCCTTTCCTTGTTATCATCCTGTTGAACTTGCTGTACAAACATGGTACCTTCTTCATCAGGGATGTAAACTTTTGTTGGTGACTCGACCTTTTCTTCCGAATTACTTGGCGGTTTTAAACGACGAACCAAGCCTTTTCTGTGTTTCCTAAAAACAAAATTTAAGGTGTTAAGTTTTACTGCACATAAACTCAATATTTATTTCAAAGTATTTTTAATACATGTGATGGCTGGATATGACATTTTTTTGCATAACATTTTCTTGCGAGACTTTCAATTTGTTGAAGTTAATTTTTCTGAAAATAAAATTAAACCTCTTAAACTTAAAAGTGTCTATTGAAATGCCCTAGAATTAATTGATCACAAATTCATAAAAAAACTAATATTTTGACACAAATAGTTTGTTTTTTTAAAACAGAATCTGCAGTGTGTCCACTTTACACAATTTGTGTGCATTTTTTCTGTATCGTTAAACACCTTGTTTTCTATAACATATCTAAAAGAGTTTCAAAAATTTCTTTATTCGCAAAGTTTATAACATGAAATTTTACCAATATCTTCATTCGCAAAGGTTTATTGCCGCATAGTTTGCATTCCTCAATTCGTGAAAGTTTATTCAAATTTTTTCTCACTTTGCAAAAGTTTCTCTGATTAAAGTATATCATTTTGTTTCTATTTCTCTAACGGTACTATCTCTTAATTTTCAGATAAATTCCACATGTCAAGTTCTTTATTTAGAGAGTTTTTTACAGGACCTTATTCTCAGATGTTCAGATCTGTGAAATACTGCAAAAACTATTTTCCTTAAAGATTTTTCTCAAAAAAGTATTAACATGTGCTTAAAGGGAACCCGAGATATAAAATGATGTTGGACTTTATAGAGCTTAAAAAGTTAGCTAACAAGTCTTTTTAAATTTTTTAAAAAGCTCTTTTCATTCTCAAGATATTCACATTTAAAGAATTTCAAATTTAATTATGCTGCATGAATTATGGTGTCATATTTCAGTAATAGCAAATTTAGACATTTTCTTTCATCCGTAATTTTAGACGTGTTAAAGGGTGTGCATTCAAACTTTGCCAAAATGACACTTGTTTGCTCGTCCTAGGCCTCTTAATTTTTTGCTGACAAGCTCATAACTTGGGATCTGCATGTCGGTTTGCAATCAAATTTTGTGAGTAAACATATAGGGCTTATAAAAGCTTACCCACAAAATTTGATTGCAAACCAAGTTGCAGTTACTGAGTCGCTTCAGTCTAACATTCCTGTAAATGTTGATTTACACAACATTTGCAAATATTGAAATGTAATTAAAAAATCCTTGCTTGTGACAGCTGATAATGTTTGTGGTTGGACCAGAGGTGGCTTTTGTAAACAGCGTGAAATCTGGTGGTGGAATGACACAGTAGCATCTGCTGTCAAAGAAAAGCATAAGCAATGGAAAGAAAGGTAGAAGCATGGTAATAAGGACAGGTATCTTGAAGCGAAGCGGACAACTAAATCAGAAGTCTACAAGGCAAAGAAGTCAGCAGAAGAAGAGAAGATGCAAAACCTGCAAACAAAAGAAGGACAAATTATATCTTCAACCTAGCAAAAGTTTGAAATTTGAAAGCCAGGACGTTGTCAGTGAAAGTTGCATAAAGAATGAGTGGTGATATATCTTACATTGAAATGGAAAGGATGAAAGCTTTAAGGGATCATTACAGTTGGCTTTTCAATGTGAAGTTTCCTTAGAACCCTGAAGCACTCCAAAAGCAGGATCCAGTGGGAGGGCCTTCAATATTAATCTCTGAAGAAATGGTTACCACTGCAATCAACTCAATTGAAAAGAACAAAGCAGCTGGCCATTCTGGAATAGCTGTTAAAATGATCAGAGCAGCCGGTCCTTCAGTTGTGACAATGATAACAAATCTTGTTAATCTCATCATCCAAACAGGTAAAATACCTGAAGAATGGTATCTGTCTTTTCACATCAATTGTTATAAGGGTAAAGGGGACTTATTTGAATGAGGAAACTATAGAGGACTTGAGATGCTAGATCAAGTGCTAAAAATCGTAGAACATGTGTTTGAAGCTATCATCAGAAAGCAAGTTGATATAGACTTAATGCAATTTAGTTTTATGCCAGGTAAAGGCACAACTGACACTATATTCATCCTCTGGCAATTGCATGAAAAGCACATCAGCAAAAAGAAAGACCTATATTTTATGTTTGTTGACTTAAAGAAGGCATTTGATCGAGTGCCCAAGGAGGGTACTTTGGTAGGCCATGAGAAAGGTTGGTGTTGAAGAATGGGCGATATCAGTAGTCCAAGGAGTGTACACTAATGCAAGATCAAAAGTGAGAGTTGGCTCGAAGTACAGTGATGAATTCAGCGTAAATGTTGGAGTGGATCAGGGCTCTGTCTTAAGCCCTTTGTTGTTCGCAATTGTTATTGAAGCAATTTTGTGTGAATTCCAACAAGGTTGTCCATGGGAATTGCTATATGCTGACAACTTGGTTCTATCTGCAGACTCACTTCATTCGTTTTTCGAATTATTTGAACGTTGGAAATCTAATCTTGAAAGGCTTGAAAGTCAACATTGAAAAAATGAAAGCTCCTATCAGCAACCAAGATGTACCTACTTAAGTGGACAAATCTAAGTGCCCTTGTGGAATTTGTAAAAAAGGTGTTGGCAGAAACTTTATATTTTGTACACACTGTGACCATTGGATTCATCGTCTTTGTACCAAGATCCCTGTTTTAAGAGAAGATCCAACTTTCAAATGTAAAAGATGGAGTGGTGAGACTGTTCCTTTACTGCCACAGATGACAGATGTAACAATTGAAAATGGAAGATTTAATTTCCTAAAATCACTTTCATAAGCTATTACCAATACTAACACATAGAAGCATATCACTGAGAAGTAGAGGCCACGCTTACGAGACGTGTGTCAGAAGTGTGCTACTGTGTGCCTCAGAAACTTGGCTGGTGAAGACAAAAGACGCCAACCGTCTCGAACAAAATGAAAACATGATGGTGAGATGGATATGCTCTTCTAATAGAAGTTGATTGAGAGAAAATCAATGTGCCAGCTGAGAAATACACTAGGCATCACAAACATCAATAATGCTCTTCGCTACACCAGGTTTAGATGGTTTGGCCACCTAGAACACATGGGAGACGATATGTGGTCCAAACAAATAATTGAATACAAGATACCTGGGACAAACAGTGAAGGTTGTCAAAAGAAAAAAATTATAAATTGTATAAAAAAGGACCTTCTCTGTTTAAATTTGGAAAAGGGGGAAGCTCAAGATGGAGAAAGGTGGAGAAATCTGATAAATCTAAGAAAACAGCATGCTGTCCAACCCTCATGCATGGGGAACAATTCAGTAGCCAGTTATTTCTTGTAAGACCAAAGACAGTTTTTTTGCTCATTTGAAAATACTGTAATTTCTAATTTCAAATTTTTAATCACAAATTGTAGTCATCAACAAAAATATATTCCACAAAATGAAACATTTTGGGACCACTTATCTGCAAACACAAGTTCTGCAAAAAATTTCTTCCAAAAATAATTTGAACCCCTATGGTACCATCTGTACATAAGCAGAAATTTAAGTAATTTCAAGATATTAATGTGCTTTTAATGTGTGAAATGTGTTTTTCACTACTTATTCAGGTCAAAGTTGTTGCTTTGTTATGGTTGCTTAATCAAGTTTAATCATCAGGAGATAATAACTTTGTCACAATTTAACTGTCTGATGACCAAAGCAAAGGCAAGTTTTTATCAATCAAAATAGCAGTTACTGGCTTAAAATACTGATGGTTCCTGAAAAGAAGAAGTCAATACCTTTAACACTGTTAACTATGTTATAGTTTGTGTTGTTGCTGTTTCATCTGCATGAGTGTGAAGACATAGGTACTTTATGCTTACTTACTAATTTTGTTTACATATTTTGCATGAGGCCTTTGGTCAGTGGTTACATGTTCAAATGAATCAGCCACCAATGGTACAAATATTGAAAAATGATAAAAATGTTTCTTGGGATATGTTTTAAATGAGTGATTTTTCAGTTACGAAAAATTTGTTGAGTGGTGTATTACATTGGTACAAAGAACTAGGTTTAACAAATCCGCATATGTTAAAGCTAAGTTTAAAGTAAAATTAATGAGGTCAATTAATGAGTAAAAAAATGTTTTCACAGCTTGTTTAGAAATTTCAATACAACTCTTTTTCTCTTCAGATATTCACAATTAAAGAGTTTCAGATTTAATTATTAAAGTATAATAATTCAACTTTACTGATGTATAGATCCCTCATATTAATCTATATTATAATACCCGTATGCGTCTGTCTGTCATGCAAAATGGTACCGCAAGTAGCAAGACACATGCATGTAGTGTAAAAAAGACGGGCGAACTCGTGAATTTTTCCATGGATCACCGACTAGTAGTCTGTACTGATCATAGTAGACTAAAAAACTAGATGTTATGGCACAATGTAAATGCATTTAGACTAGTGTCAGTACAACATCTAAGACGTATTAAAGCCATTACAATGTACTTTAACTATGTTATCTTCTGTGTGGGTAATTAGGGACCACTCAGGACCAAAATGGGAACAATTTCCTAAAGCTTCATAAACTTACTTGTTTCAAAACAGACAGGTTAATGTCATCAAAAAACATTAAAAAACAGATATTTTTTCTAAGTTTTGTATAAAGCCTAACCTATTCTTTATCAGTGTTTCAAAATATGCACAACAGAAGCAACAGGTGAAAAGAATTTCTAAATCATCTTGTGTGTATTGACAGCTGATGTCTTAAAAATTCAAATGGTGGATCTTTTTCATAGTGAATTCCTTAGTGACTTTTTGTGTGGCTTATTGTAGCGTAGTACTTTAATAATATTCCAATAATATTGCTTACACAGGTCAGACATTTTAGGTGTTAAGCATATCACTTGAAATCTGCACATCGGTTTTCATTTAGATTTTGTTTAAATTAATATACGAGATTCTTAATTATTTTATTATCACAGCTTTTAATATAATGTAATTTTTTGTATTTACGTTTTGTCTGTTTGTTTATTTGTGCGAAAATTTGCTTCAATGGCAATAGAAAATAAATGACCCCTGGTTTTACAATCGTTTCGGAAAAAATATAATCCCTGGTGAAAAGATAGTCTGGGTCAAGGCTGAGGGGCCGATTGACACTGCAAACAAAGTGGTAGACCATTGCAGTGAATGCAATGTGGTATGACGCAGCCTCCTCTTCTTTCAGCGCTTTAATGTAACCCTGCAGTATATATTTGCTATAGTTACTTCATACGACTTAGCAATGTGTTTTTTAATATATTTATTTCACTTTTAAACCACTGTAGACTCTATAAAGTGAATTAAAAATTAGTCTCTAATATGAATTTACATGTGCGATTTGTAGCATGCACGTTGTTTTCTTCCTTGGAATTCCCTGATAGGAGAATTCTCTGAAGTCATTTCTACTTGAAAAACTTTCTGGGAAAAAGTTTTGCAGTTCACAACTGAACTTACTTCTTTAGGCAATAAAACTTTTTTTCGCAAAAACAACAAACGCTTATTTAACTGATGGTCTTTAATGAAATTAACTGTCTATGGAAAGGCTTGCTAAAAAACTGCATAATTTTTTACAAACTGCTTAACTCTTTATCAATAGCCGCATTTTTTTGGCGTGTTTAAAATGGTTGCCTACAGCTTTATTTCAAACCTTTGTCTTTTAACTTTAAATTTACTACCTCTTTTGTAGATCTTGGTTCAAATTCTTCACCTTTATATTTGACTGTAGCTAAATAGAATAATAAACATTACAACTTATCACCAAACGAGCAAAATTTTTAATTGAAACAAAATTATTAAAATACGTAAGGGAATTTCTGAGAAAAATTGTTGCACAGATAGAGATTAATTTTAAGATACAAATGTTTGAAACAGCATAGCCTTGATTTTTCTAATTCCATAGAAATATAAGTTTTGAGAGGTAAATTTAAAAGGTAAAGTATTATGAGAAATTGGAAAATCAAAACGTTAAATCAACAGGACTCTCACTAAAAAGTTCCTGAGAAGTTGAGAGGTCTTAAAGTGAACAATACTATCTATCTAATAATGTAAAGCTTTTTTAAGAAGTTGTTTTATTATGCTGCATAAATTATAGTGTCGTTATTAGTACCTAACAAATTGTGACATTTTCTGCCCTTAATTTCAGACCTATTAAGGACTAACTGCCTTTGTAATTCAAATTCACACTACTACTACTATTCTTTAAATTGATGTAAAAAAATGCGCCAAAATAGTGCTTGCGGCAGACATTTAAAATTTTTTAGCAATGATCCCATAATCTAAAATTTGCATGTCCATTTTGAGAAAAAGTTTGTAAGTAAACATATAGGTGTTTTTAAAAAGATAAATGGCAAAATCTTAACTTCAAATTAATACAACCTACCAATTGCTCTATTTCTTCGTCAGCCTCCTCTTTTGTTGATGTTTCCGGTGATGATGAACCATTTCGATCAAGTGACCATGCTGGTTCCTCAGCTGTTGCATTTTCACTCCAACACACCTTTTGTAATTTGTGGGTGATGTACTTAGAGAGATTATTAAACATAAGCTTGCAGTGCCCACATTGATGCAAGTCTGGCTCTCCTTCATCATGCTCTTCATCTAAACAAAAAACGTTATTTTTTAACTTCCTACAAAAAGTACAAGTTTAACAACTTGCACAGCAAATTTGTAGAGTTGCGCATGCTTGATTTAAATCCTACAGTTTTACAGATCACAAAAAGACTATTATGCACAAAACAGTCCAGAAAAGCTATAAACTAAATTCTTGTTAACAACCCTTTACACCTTTAGCTGGCCAAACAGGCATAAGGTTTTTGGACAAAGGAACTCCCTTAAGCTTTAACATTTTTGTATAGCATGTCCTCATATCATGATTTGGTACCCAGCTTTAAAAGGTATGACGATTTGTTCATAGAGCGTGTTGTATAGTAATGAAAAACAAAGCTAAGGATTAATATATAGCGTTCTATTCAAAATGACAATTTTGTGATGTTAAAATGCAACTACAACATAACAAATGCATCTGATAGGATATCTATATAATAACATGACATTTCAGTGTGTCTGTAACAGGCAAAGTGGATATGTTTATTTTCCTTTGATCTTACCAAAATTTTCTTTGAAGTAACCGAAAAATGTCTAATATGTTAAATTTTCTGACGTTACGGCGCGACGTCAATAACACTACTTTAACGTCAATATCCTATATTAAATTAATGAAGCCGTTACAGTGCACTTAAAACTTTGAAGCCAAATAACTTGGAAACGAGGTGGTGACGTCAATGATTTTTCACCGCATGGGTAACTAGGGACCACCTGGGACCAATTTGGGTAAGTTTCCCAAACCTGAGTCCCCAAATTGGTTTCTGAATGGACGGGTTGATGACGTTATGGCAAAAACCTACAAACCCCAATGTCTCTGCAACCGTTTGTCAAAAGTTCATGTTCCTATGCATTTTCTTGATCAGCATTTCAAGATCTATACAATGAATGCAATGTGTGTACGAATTTGTGAAGGAATTTCTTTTGGAACTTTTGGTAGGGACTTTACTGACGTCAGCAAAATTTTTAAACCCTTATATCTCCTTAGGCGTTTGTCAAAAACATACGATACTATACATTATTTTGATCAGCGTTTTAAACCCTTATATTTCATTAATCGCTCATCAAAACCACACGATTATATACATTTTCTTGATCAGTAGTGTAAGCTCTACACAATGGAGGAAACATGAAAACAAGTTTCTCCATTTATTTATTTTGAATTTGCACTGCTGACGTCAGCAAAAAATCTCATTTTTTGCTGACGTCTCAAATCTTCTTAAGGAATGCTCTTCATAGCAAAAGTAATTGCAGAGGTATAATAAATTATAAAATCAAAATTTTGAGGAAATTCTCTGCCATTGTCATTTTGCTATTTTCTTATTCACGTTAAAATCTTTACAAAATGACAGGCAGAAAAATAAAGTAATACTGTATACCTCTCGCAAATAAGTCACCATACTCTAATGAAGTAATAAGTAATCCTGTTTTAATGACTCACGAAATTATTTTTTCCAACCTTTAAAATGCTTTTTGTATTGCAGAACTTTTTATTTGTATCATAATACCACTTATAATAGTTATTTTATCCAGATAAGATTTCCATAACAGCACATTAAAATCTTAATTATTGTTGTGGGAATATTTAAATAATAATAGGAATAATTCTTTTATAACAAGGCATTTTAAAATTATTTTATTCAACAGGTCTAAAAATATAAAGACAAGCTTTAACCCTATTAACATGAATATATAAATTCCAAGATTATATATATGTAGTTCTTTATATTTAAAAATATGCATTATTGATCCGTATTGTCTTTTCTAAAAAAATAAAAATATAATGTGACATTAATGTAGCTTAGTGTGTTTCCCTAATAGGAGTACAAACTTATAAAATAATTTCCTCTTTAAATGCGGTCTTTATTTCCATCCACCCGAATAAAATGTTGTATGGTTCTTACAGCTAATAAATTTCATTCTTTTGAAAGTAGAACAAGGCAAAACTACTGTAGATGATTTATTGCCAATAACTCAAAATGTTACCAAGAGCAGAATTATATAAGAACTGAACAGAACAATACAAACAGTGTTTACATCTGCTACATATATAATTCTCCAGAAATAATATATGTTTACATTTACAAATGTCTTTATGCACTTTTATCGAGTCAATTGTTTTTGGATTTATATTACTATAGTTATCCAACTTGTCAAGATTCCAAATAGATAGAACAAGTGTGAAAAAGGTGATTCTCTTGATGACTTACCTGTAGAATATTCGAGGAGTGGTGCTGCCACAACATGGTAGTTAGTACTAACCTCTAGTATAGCCATGAAGGATTTTTTTTGCGAAACAACTAACACGAATATTTTTAGTTAATAGCTAAGTTGAACTTTTAAAATTACTTTGACATATAATGGATTGATTGACATGGTTAAAAGATTTATTGGTATCATTTATAGCTTTCCTGGGTTTCAGTGTGGTAATCATGTCAGCCATCAAATTACTGTGACATTTCTCTAAAGTTATTATGTTAAAATGCCAAGAAAGCATGTCCTTGTGTACGAAGTCTTGTTGGTATGAATAATTAATGTCAAAACAAGTCTCTCCATCACAGTTTTAAATTAGATTCTTCTTTATCATCTCTTTACATTTTTTATAGCCACACTACAACAGAGTGTGTTTGTTAATGATACTTATCAAATTAGAGATGGAACAAGAATTTTCATGTAAATAATTCAACCAACAATAAAAGATTTGATTTCAAAAATCAAATCTAACCATAACATTCATTTTTAATGAATAGGGAGGCTAAGTACAAACTTATTTGTTAAATGCGTGAATCAAAGTTCCTTTTGGCTACCATTCACTCTGTAGTGTAAGCTATGACAACAAGTGAGTGCATGTTTCATGTCTGAGGATTAATTTCATGGAAGTTTGTCAAACATGTCAATAAAAAATTAAAATTAAGAAAAATTTGACCAATGATAAAGTGTTTCATACATTTTTTGGCACAACAACAGGAAATTTCAAACGTACTTTCCCAAAATTTTGTTTCTGGTTTGGTTATAAAAAAACAGAAAAATACTAAAAAAGATCCCCTCAAGAGGTCACATGAATTATATATCAATTAGCAAAATTGTGAGTAGTTTAAATATTTTGCTAAACCAAGGTCACATGTGATAAATAATATATTTAAAAAAAAATTGTCCCTTTTTATAATTTATGGCATTTATTGCTTGGAAATGGTGTAGGAAACAGGGTTACTCTGCGTCACAACATCTTGTGGTTGTCAGGAAAGATTATGTCTCGAGTAATGCAATTCAGAGGTCAAATTTTTTTAATGTAGATTGTGGGAAACCGTGATAATCACAATGTTATAACTATTGTGATTTAGTTAAGTTTTTCCAAATTCATAAAATTAAATCCAGTCAATTTTTTTTAATCTTTATAACAAGAATTGTATTTTGTCTGTGTGTCCAAAATGGCTGCCAAATTTACTGTGTACTAAAAACCTAATAAAAAAGCTTCCACACAATAGTAATACATTACCTGTTGCTATGATGAAACAAGGTGGCCAGTAAATTTTGAAAACAAAATTCCATGACTTATCTTAAGTTTTTCAAACAAATTACCAAAAATTCCAGTTTAATTTTTTTTTTCAAGGATATTATTAAAAACTTAGGCTGTAAAAGTATAGGGTGATCGCAGAAATTTAAAGAACAATAAAAAATCCATGCTTTTTTAGTTTCTTTGCAAATAGGGTTTCTTAGTGCCAATGGCAATCCTGTACTAAAGAGATTTTTCTTTGAATTTTAACAACACATTTAACACTATCTGCTTAGATTTAATTGTTCCCTTATGCCTAATAAAAGAATTGCACTAATTAATTTTGATTAGTAGATTGGAGCAGTTTTGATGTTAATGCTGTCCAAATAAACATCTGTATTACTGCTGACATTTAAATATAATCCTGACATTTGCCACTTGTTAACATTTTTTATTGATCAGTAAATATTACCAAATCTTTAACCAAATAATATACCCCAAATTTTTTTTTCTCCTTGTGCATAAGTGCTTGCCACTCAATTCCATGAAGGATTCTTTCACAGATGGTCGTTAAACTATTTTAAGAAGTGGAAAACTAAATTCAAGGATAATTTTGGTGGTACATATTATCTTTTTCATGTAATCTGTGCTTTATATTCAGCATAAGTATGGTCAAGTAATGGTGTAACCTTCGAGAATACAGAACTAATCAATGAGACAGTACTTACCATAAAATTCAAACGGAACAGCCTCTGCACTCTTTCTAGCTTGTACTTTTTGACGCATTGCTAAGTATCCCATTGATAGACATTATCATCTGCTGGCATACATTTTTTAATTTGTTTATTTCTTTACTATGTATTATACTTTTCATGTAAATAACAAAAATTGTAAATAAATAGCACTTATCAGAGTTAAGATATCAGGAACAGGGCACATAAAGTTAAAATAAAGCAAAGTGTACAGCAGTAAGAAAGTCATCTTGAAGGTAGATAAAGATAGATATACAGAGTTAAGGTAAAAAGGTATTGAACATTCTAACGTGGACATAAGAGTAAAACCCATGTAAACAAGAGTTATAAATCTTTATTTTACCATTGTGAATACTACTTATGATTTATCAAACAATTTTTCACATCTGTTCAGTGAGAAAACGACAAAATTAACTTTTTGTTCCAGAACATCACTATATTAAATTTGAATAACCTGTAAAACCAAATGTAATAATAATGGAAAAGCCTAAAAAATTGTTGTAAACTATTGTTTTATTTTGCAGGAAATATAATAAATTGTTTTCACCAAGCATTTAAATTCATCAATTAAACAATACCAAATTGTCTCTCAAACCACTGTTTGATTCAAATTTTTCAAGGCATGACATGATTGTAAGGTACTTCACAAATAATGTTTTTGGAAGGAGAATGATGTGATGCTTAAAATCCATAATATATCGATTTACAAATTTGAAAATTTTTAGACATCTTTGCAATTTAATATTATCAACTAGAAATTGCTATTGTAAAAACAATAACTGGGAGTAGAACAGAAAAATGGTCTAGGCATCAGTAGTATCCTAAAGAATCCAGGACAGAGTCCTCTTAGCGTATTTGAGCCTTGAAAAGCATTGACTTTACCTTAAATGAACCTTATTTCCGCACCATATATACTATGTACGAACTTTTTCTTGTTTTTCTTTTATACCAAAAAAAAGTTTTCGTCACTCAGTTTGTTTAGGCTGTGCCAATTAACGTTTAGAAAATTTTCCATCCTCTTATTTTTCCTATAAATGATGTTACAAATTTGTTCTGTAAAATATTATGTACACGGTGTGCAATTGCACGCGCATTCATCTTGTATGTTTCGTCTTGGTTCTACATATTTTTAAAACGATTACTGAAGTTGTTGTTATCATCAAATTTGTACTGACCCCTTGAACTAGACATGGATCTGTTGAAAATTACTTAGACAGCTTTGAGGTACCAAGAAACCATTTTTCTTTGCTTTTACTGGCATGCCAAGAAAAATATGATATTTTTTTGGTGGGACTTATTGTGCATATCTTTTTGTCCATACTTAAACTGCTTATTTTTTGAACTGTTATATTCATTTACAAAAGAGAACAACTTTTAACAAAAATTGCAACTCTTATTATAACCAGTATAAAATCTTGCTGGAAATTTTACTATGTTGTGTAGAAAAAAACATCATCATTAGTGCGATTAATTTTTGCACACATAAAATATGCAAATTAGGCTCATATTGCACATAATGGAGCATTAAATTTAGGCAGCATTAAATATTTTTCCAATTTGTACATATCTAGACTTTAATAAAGATACATTGTCTAGTTAGCTACAACCACCATGTTGCTATATGTTATGCTAAATTTTTACATGACTGACACAAATGGTATAAAAAATCTGATGATTCTTTTATTTAAGAGGTTCAAGTTTGAGCCTGATAAGGAATCATTTAAGTTTTTAAATGATTATACTGACAAATAATTATTTATTAATATGTTATGGGTACTTTAAAGGTGGCAGTAACCCTTTTTTAGCTGTCCAAATAGCTTAATTATTTACTCAGTGTTTTATTTATACCATTTTTTTACTATTTCCTGAAAATATAGGCCTTAATACATAATAAAATGATTTTAACTTAACACTAAAATTGCTGAGTCGGCAGAAACTTCTATTTAAAAATGTACCATAAACAAGAAAAAAATTGGCTTCTATGAACTCCAACTTTTTACAATCTCGTTATTTTTCATCAGCTTCTGTTTTTAAATGAACCTTGGTTTAACCCTTTTAAAACGGTGTGCGGATTTTTTTTGTTCATTCTTATTTTTTTAACAATAGCCTTTTGTTTTTTTCAAAAGATTCTTTGTAAGCATCCCCTGCTGCATCTAACGCTGTTAAAAGAAAAATATTCTGATTAAAAAGATTTCCGCACACAGTATCATGGCTGCATGATTCACCAAGCATGTCTAAGAATTTTAAAGTAAAACGAAAATGCTATCGAAAGTTAAGCTCGTGCAGTGTAGCATAATGAAGATCGTCTTAAATTTCTATATAATGCGCCATCTTTGTTGTTATTAACGTTTCTCTTTAATAATTACGTCATTTCTTTCTGTACAATTTCGCAAGCGCGTAAACTTAAACTATATTCAGCAGAACTAATTAATCATTCATGAATTTTATTTTAAAGAGGAATTGTTGAGGCTGAATATTTTTGGTGAAGGATAATAGTATTATAGCCATAAAATCGTGACAAGTGTGTTATAACAGAAAAAATATGGATATATAGTCTGAAAATAACCTTTCGTAAACTAATTATGTAAAAAAAAAATTTCCAATTTTAAAAGGGTTACTGCCACCTTAACAGCTAACTTGAGAAAGCTGTAGAAAATTAAATTGTATATTTATGAAACTATGTAATATATTATGCAAAAAAAGTTCTTCTAAAAAAATGCATATAATTGAAGCTAATTTTGATACATTTAAAATACTGCAACCGGTAATTTTTTAATTTTTTTTAGTAAACTTTTGTTCCAGACTTGTTACACAGAAAGTAATTTTAACGTAAGGGCCTATGAAATGGCTGCTGTTCATTCATTCTCTCAAGTTACATAAAATCTTTCAACTGTGTGACATGTTTAACAGAAAGTATGTAAACTTTTATGGAGTTTTGTAAATGATAACGTACATTTTTAACAATCAATATATTTTTTGTTTGTAAGAAATTCTACGTAAGCCAGAAGAAAAAAAAGATTGCACAATAGCATTTTTGAAAGTCTAAAATAAAAAAAACTTCAGTGGAAACAAAAACAATATCGAAGTTGTATACCAAAGATTGCCTGTTCAGCCTGTGCGACTCTTTAAGCACCATGTTCATTTGAATATGTGGGATGAGATTTTCAAATTATACTTTATTAGGAGGAATTGAAAACAACTGTGAATATCGCAGGTGAGCCTATTTTTCAATTTTTTAACTGGAATTACTTTCATAGAAAAATTGATTGATTTTTGATGCATTTTTCTTACATAATTTTTTCTTGTGCATCTTTTTTCATAATATGTGCCAGTGTTTTTTTGTGCAAGATAAAAATACTTCATTAAAATTAGTATAATGTAACCATACCCTAAGCTTGATTGTGTTTTGCGCATAAGCATATCGAAGCCTGATTCAGAACATCACAAGCTCCTATATTATGAAAAAAAACCAACCAAAAAAAGATAGCGAAAAAACTACAGATGCAATTGCATTAGACCAAGTTCAGAAAGTATCGAGTTAATTAGGTATCATTGTGTCTATTGGAAAAGAGAAGACTGTTTCAATACAAGGGAATTAATATTTCAAAGTAACTTTTTGAAAATTAAATTAAATTTTTGCAAAAACTAATTTTTGCACAGTTGGCAAGTCCTAATATTTTGCCAGAATCAAATTTTGTAAATTTCTAGAAAATAGAATTTGATAATGTTTTTTTCTCAAGTTATACTGTTGCAAGGTTGTTATGCAACAGGAGACATCAAATAAAAACAAGGTGCAATTCTCATATATATTAAATGCAGTTCTAGGTAAATCAAATAAATTGTTTTCAAAAAGGAAAAAATCTAAATTTTACAGGAATTAATTTTTACAAAGTTTGGGAATAGAGTTTTCCAATAATTTTTGCATGAACTTATTTTTTTCGAAATTCACTAAAATTATTTCCTGCAAAAATAAATTCACCTAAGGTAATTAAAAAACTCATAACACAAGAAAAAACATAAATCAGAAGAATTCAACAAGGCTGAAAATATGCTGAACATGTGCCTAAGAAATTCTAGAATGGCGGATTAGGAGGACATCCATGGCATATAGCCACACTCAGGCTGGAGAGGGGGTGGGTCAGACTAAAAGTGTACAGGTTGCCTACATGGGGGAGGGGGAAGAAAATGAGCAATTTAGTACATTCGCAGTTTATGAAATCCCTTTCGTTTGAAACTTAAATACACAACCTCTTGTTTACATGTGTTGTAGATAAGCCAACGATAACACCTCCTAGTGACACACCATAAGGTCGTGGTTATGTGCTCCTTGCGACATACCTTTTTACATGTACCAAAAAGATATTAATCCTTAGTAAATGTGATGTGAGGACACTTTATGCAACAAAGAGATTCAAATGAATCAAATATTGTGTCAAAATAGCCATATTATCATTAAGTGGCAGTTACAAATAAAACTTGTTGAAAGTACAGTAGCCACTGTTCACTTTTGATTTGCATTTGTTAACTTTTTTCTATGTTTGATTATTTTAAACACAGTTGCTTTTGTAGCAGGCAATACCTGAAAATATTGCTTGCTATGGCGTAATTTTCAGCCCATCACGTTGCGCAATTTTTGAAAATATTAATGCTGCCTAAGTCACATATGTCATATACGCACTGTACTTTCTATAATAAAGGCGGATTGACTGATTGACTGAAAATAAAGTGCTAGCAAAAACCATTCCAGGAGAAATATATACACAAACAAAGACGACACTAGGAAAATCATGCATTTGGGGTATTTTGTAAAGTATAAGGTCAAGAAGATTAAAAGTTAAAGATGTCTGATTTTTTTTTTATAAAAAGCCTTTATTTTGTTAAGGTGACAATAATATTTTTAAAATAATTAACAGTTTCTCAAAAAAAATCCTTTACCTAGATAATGACCTGTATGTATAGTGTGATTTTTTATACATAAAATTTATTATTTGTTTATCATTTAAATGGAAGCAAAAACAACATTTCCTGTTTGGGTTTAAAAACCACAATACATACAAAGATGATACTTCAAATTCCACATGCAGCGTTTTTTTATTGTTCTCATTTTTTTGACAGAAAATTGATATGTATTGACTAAGATTTTTTCTTGTTACCTGCTGATGTGTTTGTCAATTTACAAAAGCCTGCCACAAAACATGCATTTATTAAGCTGAAAGTTCAAGTATAATGTACACAATTAAAAAATTAACTTTTATAGTAAACGAATATTAAAAATTAACTTTGACATTGTTATCTTATTTTAAAGTTTTCACAATCAACAATACAGATTAAGAAAAGCCAGTTAATTTGATAATTGAAATTGATTTTACCTAGTTACACAAGTTTGCTAAAAATTCTTTAAAAAAATATATAAAAACATGTTTCTCAAGTGCTTATATAGTTCCATGGTTCAATCAAACCCTATCTATCTATCTGTGCTCTTTCATCAAATACCAACCTATGTCACAATATTTTCCCACCTACTGTAAGCACTTTTTTAAGATTTAATACATTCTCAGATGATGAGTAAAATAAACAGAAAAAAGTGTCATAATGCAGTTGCTGGCGCAATGTAAATAATGCCATAAAATGTCAACCCAATATATTCCAACAACACCCATACGTCATTGGACATGACACTATAAAATATGAATATTCAAATCAAAACAAAACAAAGCAATATAGATTATATAAGAATTGGGTTATAAACAACATCTTTAATAAATTATACAGAACAATGCAGGAAAAATCTTCCAAGAATGTTAGGCATAAATATTTGTGAACCAGCAGCATAACTGTTTAGTATACATGAATAATTAATGAACTTTTTTATCATAAAACAAATATGTTTAAGAAAAAAACAAACTTATGCTCTCTCACACATACACGTTTCACTGATTTATTGCCAATTAAAGGATTGACTTTGTAATATTACAGTACATCTATTACAAGCTGTCTCCCACTCTATTTTCAGAACACTTCAAAACATAATGTCACGCTATTAATTGTCAGCAAGGGGGTTGCTTGGTAAAATTATCTTTAGGACTGAAAATTATTTATAAGTTTAAAGTGCTAAAAATCAACAGTCCTTGAAGAGGCTTCACACTCATTTTTGGTATTGCTGTCCTGAACCAATGGTGCACCTCTCAACCATGAAGCTTTGTGTATTTTTATTAAGTACTCACTTGCTTCTCACTGAACCAAGACAATTTTTTACAGCTAAAAAACAAAGCTCTTGGAAGTTTTGTTTGCAAAACAAGTTTACATGCTACTTCTCTGGTCTCGCCTAATCAATTTTTAAAAAACTAATTACACAGCAGAGTATTCTGGCAAACAAGATAAAACTAAAATATGCAGTAGAATTCATATTAACTTAATTTATTTAGGAAGAAACTCTTTTTGAGATGAAATGAAGTGGAAAACTAAGAAAGAAAGAGAAAAATCAATGTAAAAAAATTTATGTAAACATAAAAAAACTGCAACTTTGTACAGATCATAAAAACAACAGCACAAAGCAATATCCTTAACTCAGTTTCATCAGATATACCCCCTTGTTCAATTAAATGAAGCCATTCTATCTTTTAAAAACCAAGAACCATTTATTTTAGAATGGTAAGAAATTATAATTTAACATCCTATTGTACATACTTAATAGAAACATGATTTTGAACAATACACTATTATTTTCGACAGCTAATTGAACATAAAAAAACACAAAGAACTTTTAAATAGAAGTTTTAAGGAATTAAAAATCAAACATGTATGAATAATTACCATGACCTGGTTTCTATTATGTTCAAATTGTAAAAGAGCATGCTTGGTTCTTTTCAGGATTGCACAACTTTATGTTGTAAAAAACAGCTCACCAAAACACTATAGAGTTGCAGCTGTATAATTAAAACGTGATGAATAAAAAAAGAAATAACTCAACATGGTTTTCTAAGTCTTCTTTTTCACTGTACACCTGTTGAAGTGAACATGTTTGTTTTTCTATATTTAATTTCTATAACAATGTTCTTACTATTTTTTTTTTTTTATTTTTTAAAATTCCTTATGAATATTTGCATAGGTATTTTTCAAGAATACTTTTCTCATAACAATTAAGTGTGGAATGCAAAATATACACATGCACATAAAGCAACCACTTTATAAGCAACTGTAAGAAATGTGCAATATTTCTAAGCAACTTTAGCATAAATAAAACCAGACTACCAGAATTAGATCCTTTTCGATAAAACGGCCCCTGTTTTCTGATTGTGAACTAAATAATTAATTAGTTCTGGTATTAATTAAAAATCTGGCATTAAATCTACAACTGTGGGTGAACATTGGTAATTTTTCACTGGAGTTTTGATAATTTTGGAATTTATTTAATGTTCTGCTAAGCAATCATTAAGCAAGTTTTCTATTAAGTTTAAAACAATTTTTTATCAAAAGCAATAGGTCAAAATTAGTTTTTATAAAAAAAATATATGTGATTTTTCGAAAGTTAAGTGTTGTTGTTGTTGTTGTTTTCACCATGACTTAATAGTAAAATTATCTACTAGTGTTCTATTAGGTTGTTTAAAATGATTGATGTTGTATTAGTGGGGAATGTTGCTATACAACAGCTATATTATCTACTTAAAAACATCTTATATCTAAAGTTATAACAACCTGAAACAAATGGCTTATTCAATGAAAAGGACATAAAAAAAACAAAGGTTGGATTGAATAGGATTTTTAAAGATTACTGAATTATCAACTGAATAATCTGTTACCTCGGTAACAGAAAAGAGTTATTGTAAACAAAACAAAAGTGTGAGTTTACTATTAATTCAAAAAGATAGGGAACACAGTTGTTGTACACCCATGAAGTGAAATATTGTTGTACTTTCAATTATTTCATAGATGATGAAAGCCAAGATTCAACTAAAATGATGATTATGAAATTTGAAGTTATGTTAATGTGCACATTAATTCCAGAAAAAGAAACCACAAATCACTAGCCATATTACATGAATATGCAACCAGAATATTCTAGTGTTCTTAATTAGTGCACCTTCTCACATCTTATTAATAAAACATCTCTCTGCCTTTGTTTTGTTTTGCAAAAATGTCGGGTTGTGCCGTAAAAGATTACATTAAAAGTTTTTTGTTTTAAAGGCAACTATTGCGTAAAATAAATTTAAAGTGTATAATCTCCATCCAACAAATACTGTAAAAAGATATAAATAAATATATTGTATCTACGAAATCATGGGAAAGTCTTTGATTACACTTACCTTAAAAAATCAGGAAACGTTAATTTGAAAAATCTGGGGGAAAACGTATGCATAAGTAATACAGCCAAGGTCATTCGACATTATTAGCGTAAATAGCACAAAATTTCACAATTAAATGTTGCAGAATGTATAAAAAAATGTTACTCTAAATTTTATATTGAAAAGGTAACAACATTATACTACCTCCTATATCATATTGCACACAATTCAAAATGATATCAATGATCGTTTTGGAAGAGTTTTTTAAGGCAGTATTAGTTCAGCAACTTTGAAATCTTATTATCCTGCACACTAGTTGCTTTTTGATGCAGATTTTTTATAGGTTTTCAAAATCACTCTATTCATGTTTAAAAAGGTTACAGAGTGCCAAAACATAAGAACATCAAGCAGGAGAATGTAGTAAAGTAATAGAATAAAGCTGTCTCTATAAATTCTGAAGCTCTTCAAAAATTTACCAAGAAGAAAAGAGAAAAACAAACGTGCAGGCAAGTCACAAAATTTATTTAAATTAAAGTATTATTTATAAATTGGAATCTGTACAATTTGCTTAAAATAGTGCAGGCAAAATGCATGAAATGTATTTATTTGTTTTTTCAATAATTATACTAGCCACATTTTTAATCCGTGCATGTTTTTTAAATATGTGACTTAAAACAGTAGACATAATACAAAAAAGTTTATATAAACAGGCTAAATCTTGAATAAAACTATGCCAGCGCTACAAAAAGCACCCGCTTAAAAAATTATGAGTGCTATGGTGTGCGAAAAATTGCACTCATCATCATCATCATCATCATCATTCTCGGCTTAACGTCCGTTTTCCATGCTAGCATGGGTTGGACGGGGTATATTAATGACCCTCTTCCAATCTGATCTAGACTGTGTTAGATCTAAACTCAACTTCCTCTGTATCAAGTCTGTCCTTATAACCTCCTGCCAAGTCTTTCTCGGTCTGCCTCTGGGCTTTGCCCCAGGAACTATCAAGTCTCTACACTTTCTTACCCAATTATCCTCCTCCATTCTTTCCAAGTGCCCCAGCCAGTTCAATCTTCTTATCTGGATAACATCTTTAATTCTACGGAGACTTAGCCTGCTTCTTAGCCCATTTAAACTCTTTCTGTCTCTCAGGCTGGCGTTACACATCCACCTAACCATTCTCATATCATTCCTTTCTAAACGGTGAAGATCTTCCTGCTTCACTGCCCATGTCTCACTACCGTACAACATAACACTTCTTACACAGGCCTCATACAACCTACCTTTTAACTCAATTGACAAGACTCTGCTAGTCAACAAAGGAAGTAATTCTCTGAACTTTTTCCAAGCAGAACCTATCCTGCAAGAAACACTTCTTGCAACACCCCCTTCACTGCCCAACATATCACCTAAGTAACAGAAGTTCTCAACTATCTCTAACGAGCCACTGTTGTACATCATTAAAGCTGGAAATACTTTATTCTCTATAATCTCACCTTTGCAACGCTTGCATACAAACTGTATGTCAGCTCTTAACCTTCCACTAATAGTACTGCACTTCTTATGTACCCAATGCTTGCAAGTCTGACAAAAAATTGAGTTACTACCAACCCCTTTCCTGCAAACTCCACAAGGCCACTTTCCAACTACAAGGTCACACTTGGCTGCAATGCTACTAATCATGACTTTAGACTTTGCTGTGTTTACCTTTAGCCCTTTCTCTTCTAGCCTTTCTTCCACTTCTCAAACTTTTTAACTAATTCTTCCATCGACTCTGCTATGAGAACCAAATCATCTGCATACAATAACTCCCATGGACAACCTGTTCTGAACTCCATCGACAGCGCTTCTAAGACTAGAATAAACAACAAAGGACTAACTACAGAACCCTGATGTACACCAACATTTACACTAAATTCTCGTAAGCAAAATTTACAAGTCCGATGTGAATATTTGCAAGTGTGATTCACACTAACTATTTTTTGTTTACCACAACGTTATATCGAGATCCTAGAAAGCGAAAAGATCGCCATAGATCATTTAAAAATCATAAAAATGGGATCGGACACAGCGAAAAGATCGCCGTAGATCGTTTAAAAAACATAACAACGGCATCGTAGAAAGCGAAAAGATCGCCGTAGATCGTTTGAAATTTATGAAAACGAGATAGTAGAAAGCGTAAAGATCGCCGTAGATTGTTTAAAATTCATAAAAACGAAATCGTAGAAAGCAAAAATATTGCTGTAGGTCTTTTAAAAATCATTAAAAGCCTTTTTCATTGTCGGTAATATTTTAGAAAAAGAAAAATCAGGGGTGCGATAAAAAGCACTCGTAAATTTCTTTACGTGTCTGCGGGCAAGTGCGCGTGCAATCGCACTTGTCTTAAGGAATGGTCTGTATAAATTACTTTATCTAAGGCAATCTAAGGCAGTCTAATACAACTGCATTTCCCGAGTAGAATTAATCTTTACAAATCGGTGATTTGAAGATTCCCTGCAAGCACTAATATTATGTTCACTCGAAAACCCCAATTCACTCAAAGTAGAAAAAACGTCTCCCTTTTTACCTCTCGTCTTTACGCAGAGACAGACATAATACAGCTATTATTATAGAGAATATGTAAAATAGATCATTTATTGACAGGAAGTTTGCACTTGTTTTAGAAATATTTTTGAACATGAAAGTAGTAACCAGGAGATAAAAAGTAGAAATTTGAAAGAAATTCACAATAATCTTCATCAATTAGCATTTGCAAACTTAGTTCAAAATCCCTCAGCATAGAAAAATTTAGTCCCACCAAAGCAATCCAATAAAATTGCTATAATTTATTTAATTTCCTTTAGAAATTGCATTAAAAAGGTCACTAAACAATCTACCACTTAGAAAAACATAACAAAAGCCAACATGAAATCTATTAAACTCTGTAAAACAAGAAGCACTTACATTTTATTCATTTTTAAATCAAACATTACAAACTGTAAAATTAAAAAATCTTTTGTACTACAGTACAGTATGGTCATGACTTCTATATGTCTGGCCACCGTATAGAAAAAAGAAAACTGTTTGAATACATAAAAACAAATAATTGGGTTTTAACGTATTGCCATATAACTTTAACCCTTGAACTGCTTCATGTTAAGAATCTTGAAATAATAAATAAATAAATTCAGCAGAATTAAGCATGCAGTAACTGAGGCAAGCTGTACTTTTTTAATAACAAAACATGGTTGGAAAATAAATAACTTCAGTCAAAAGCTGAAGAGAATTTTAGTATACTGGGCAAATATAGAAAAAAATGAGTGAAACAAATAAGAATCATAAGTGGCAAAAATCATATTTGCAATAACACCCTAGTGATTGTTATTTCAGAGCAAGGTGGTTAAAAACAACTCTTTTAATATCCTAGTAAATAAAACAAGTTAAGTAAATAAACATGTTGTTCTGTGCATGTAAACAAGTTTAATATTTTTAATATCCTTTCAAATGCCCTCCTGGTTTTGGTTGTGTTTTTTTGAAGCCCCAATTTGTATATGGTCAGTAATACTGATTGTGCAGTAAAAAAGTTTTTGTTTTTAACATGGTTATAAATTCTGTTGAGGATATGATTGGCATTTATAAATGGTGATCCTGAATTGTGAACTTTGGACTTTACAAATTTATCAATTACCATTATTTGAAAGCTTAATGTTCATATAAAGACAGCGTAGTTGATATACACATTAAAATTAGCGTTAAAATAACCAACTATTAAAGTGATGTGACTAATATTCTAAGTTTTTCATTTACTTTTTTTATACAAAACCATAGATCAAAACAAAAACCAAATCCATCCATTTAGTGCAAGTATCCTTGCAATAATTTATAAAAGATATGTTAAAAACATAAAAGAGAGTAAAGTTTGTTTTCAAATAAACATTGACATATAATATTCTTCTAGAAACCCCATGTAATGCCAATTGGATATTTTGTCACAAAATACAAACCAAAAGCAGCAACAACAACACCAAGTAAACTAATCTATACATCTAAAAAACTTTATAGCCATGAATGTTTTTAAATTACATCAACTAATTGTTAAACCCATTGTTATCTCACAACACTCAGTCATAATTAAAATTTGCCAATATCTAATTTTATGTAAATAATGGAGTCCCAAAAGGGACATTAAATATTACACAATTAGTGTGAGTATCCAAAAGAATCACTCTCAGTTTGATGCAAACACTTTAACCCTTTATAAAATCAGGTTCAAAGGAAGTGATCTTGTTGCAGGCCAACAAGGTATAAAAACCATCATAGGTTTTTGACTGAAAAATTGCTCATTATTATTAAGTACCATTTTCTTATTAACTCTGCTCAATAAATATATACAACAGGATCCATATTTTAAAGTTGTGAAAAATTAAATAACTTTGAGGCCAATATTTTGAGGCTGAAAATGTTGTGCTTTATTTTTAGGATGCAATTTTATTTTTGAAACATTGCTCCTGCTTTTTGAAGTTTTACTAGTTATAAAGGTCATTTTTATCCTAAAAGCATAACCACCTTTTCCTTTCAAGTGTCTCCTAAACCTTTGGCATATATTCATGCATGTGGCGCTTAAGTTAATTTTTAGTATTAAGGGGGGTTTCTGATATTTTGAAACAAGCCCTTAAATTAAACAATGAGTAAATGCATACAACCTGGGAATCGAAATTTTAAATGAAATTGTTTCTAATTTATATTTTTAGATCCATCCCCAGATACATACAAAGAAGCGTAATTTCTGTGAAATTTCAATGGCCATTTATATTGTTAGACACAAGAATAACGAAAATAAAATTGTAGAGTTCTTGTTTAAATACATGATCAGCTTTTAGTTTCCTTTATTTAAAAAATTGCTACAAAAATGTTGAAGAAATTGGAACATAAACATTTACCTGATGATGATAATGATAAGCATGCATTATTTGTCTCCGACACCTATTAAAACAATAACATAAAGATCAATGTGGAGGAGTGTACAACCATTCTGCATAAAATAAAACAATGGTAATCCTTTCTAAGTGCTTAGGATCGTGATAGGGTGTTCACCAGCATGTAAATGGCTTGATTTCTATGTAAAAGAATGTATTTACAAAAATAATCTTTTGGTTTCTTTTGTTTTTTTTTTCTTAATAAAATTTATACACTTTGTAGAGTTAGAAATGTTAAAAATTTAGAAGAAACATAGTTTAAAAACGTCCACATCAGCTTTCAAAATTGAAAATGCTTGTACACAATACTTGTGCAACTCATAATAAGATGCTTTAATCAAGAGTGTGCATCCCATAAATACAAAGAAATATCTATTAACTGAGAGAAATTTATGTAAAATTCATGCTAAATCTAAAAAAGTAAAAAATTAGCCCTTGAAATATTGCAAGATATACCTGTTTAAATTTTTAAGCGCATAATTTTTCTTGCAAGATTACAGTTTCAGTGCTCAACCAAAGAAGTATTTTCAACACCCTGTGTTTTAACAAATACTTTATAAGTCTATCTGACAAGCTCGAAATAAAAAAAAAGAATCAGCTAAATTTTAAAAAGATAAAAAACCTAGTTCTAGCAATTTTGAATGAACATATTCCTAAACATAAATCAAAGAAGGTAATTAAGTCTTCTTTTTTAACAATATGATTCTATCTGGATTATTATAGCAATATGCATATTTTAAACAAAAGTAGATATAATTTGCCTCCACTTCCATACATAAATCATGTAAAACAATAAACAAAAAATATGTACGACAATGCTTTTCGTAGTGAGCTATTTATCAGACTATATTAAACTTAAAAAACAGTCACACATAGCTACTTCTTCTACCTACAATAAATGTCTTCATTTCTTGATTGGAACTTATAGGTTTTCAACACCAAATTTCCCTTAAGCAAGCTCCTTTCACAGAATCAAGTTTTGCAAATTACCCATTGATGCAAGTTTCTGGATGTATTCAGCTCTCTGAATACATGAACAAAAAGATTTTAAGATGGTCCTTGTCATACAAACTTATAATTACACAGTGTATTTAGCCCTATATTTTTTTTCAAAAAAAAAGTGGTTCCCGCTCATGAGTTTATGTTTTTTTTTCAGTGAAAAAAAGTTGCAGCCAGCACAATGATTTTTCCGCACTACTCCCAAACCGTGCTATCAAAATTTTGCACTGTGTAAACTGAGGTGAAAATCAGACAGCGGTCATGCTGCATACAAAACGTGCTTAGGAAGTATTTTAGACAGTTTTTTAGTAAAGGATAAAAGTATGATTGTTAAATAATACCAATAAGAGTTGGCATGAAACAAGTACAATATCACCATTTTTTAAGCCAACTGCAATGTAAATATAAACTCTTCAAAAACCTTATGCTTCATTTAATGGCTTTTTATATATCTTAGGGAGTGCATATGTGTCTGTTATATTTTTATGTTTAACCAGTGACAATGGTAAATTTTATTTCTCTGCTATTAAAGCTCTATGATCCGGGAAACAATGTGGTTTTTTAGGTGAAGGTCAGTGTATTTTTAAGGCAGTCTGGGATTCCTAGGTTACTATTTATACTGCTGGCAAGGTTTATGAAATCCAGTTTTTATTATTTTTTCCCACTTCTGCACCAATAGAATACTTACTAGTATAAAATATGGAGGTTTGGTTGATTCTTCATTTTTTTTCATATTCAAATAACATAAAGCTGTTTTTGCTTTTACCAAAAACCATGTTAACAAAGTCTTTATGTCATCTTTACTTGCCATTCAGTTAAATATGTTGACTGCCCATAAGTGAAGTAATTAACAAAATGCATAAATAACTG
This sequence comes from Hydractinia symbiolongicarpus, assembly GCF_029227915.1. NCBI lineage: Eukaryota > Metazoa > Cnidaria > Hydrozoa > Anthoathecata > Hydractiniidae > Hydractinia > Hydractinia symbiolongicarpus. The sequence goes on along the minus strand of NC_079888.1, from coordinate 11,535,838 downwards.
CACTCCAGTAAGGTTTAGTTAGGATACAACATGACATATTTAGACAATTTAGTTAGGGTCACCATTACTTCTTAATTTTTAGATTTTAGTTTAGCTGCACTTTCATACCAAGCGGAATATCACAACATACTAGGTTTGATTTAACATGATAACTCAATTCAAATGAATTTAATTTAATTGGTCTTGAACCTTAATTCTTAGCATACTGTATAGAGGCCCACCCAATATTGTGTACTTGGCAGCACCATGTGCATTTTGCTACAGCATTTAAAACATCCGCTACTACTTGTTTTTGAGTGCAAAAAATATCTATGAAACAATAACAAACATGTAAACATTTGTTTAAACTTCCACTGACTAAACAGACTTTGAATTTTGAACTACTGTATTTATCTGCAAAATAAACTCCACCTGGGCAGTTTTTTGCTAAAAACAATCTATTTGAGTGTGTTATGTATGTATATATTGTTTGTTTTCTATTTGGATTTTTTAGAAGGGAACTGGAAGACAGCCAAGGAAAATAAACAAGATCTTATTAACCACACTAATGTGAATTGTCAGAGGTAAAGATCAAAGAATGTTTATTATTTGTTTTTCAGTTTGTGTTTGAACCAAAACAACAGTGACCTGGCCAACTATATACAGAAAAGTGTTTTATTATTAATATACAAGATTATATGATTCCAAAAAATATAACCAAGTGGGGACGCAACAAAACCAATGAAAAATTAAATTGAAAGTGTTACCTTGGCGACACAAAAATTATTTAGTTGGAATTGTTAGCAAAATGTCTTTAAACATTGCTCATAATTCTTTTAATAATACAAACATGGATTTCTTTGAAAGTGTGACTTAATTTAAAAACACTTTCAGTTTCGAGTCTAAAAGCTTCACGTTTTCTTGGCTGTGGTTTACACAACACAGCATTGAGTAGCAGACTTGTTTACTTACGTTTGTTCAAAACAAGTTATTTTTGCTGTTTGGAATGTTATTTTTTGGTTTTAATATGTTTTTATTTTTGTCTAAAACTACTCAACTACTTCGGTTCTGACACCAAAATATTGACACTTTGTCTGATCGAACGATTCAAAACAACATATTTAACATTATTGTAACAGGATCTAGGTGTCTACTTGTATGGTCTTTGTGTCAAAACAACTTCAAAATATAAATAACACAACAAACAAAAGTAGTAGGGAAACTTTTATATATTTGGATTAGATATGTCGTTATTTTTTTATGTTTGTGTTTTTAAACCCTATGCACAGGTTATTTCTGTTATATACAGTGAAAATTAATGGAGAAAAAAAAACAATCTTTAATTCAATTCAATTTAAATATTATTGCATACAAGCGACTAAAAAACATGTGTTACAACAGTGTAAAAATGAGCCAATTAAATTAAAAAAATATAACTTAAAAATAAATGAGGAATGAAGATAAAAGGATTTCAAGCAAAGAAAAAAATATGTCAATTATGGCAGTAGATTATTTATTCCTTAAATTTATATTATTTAATTTATTTTCATATCTATGGGTCAATATTATTAGGATAAATTTTATGTGACTACCTCAGTAACATATATTTTAATTCAAGCTTATAAAGAGAGGATTACAATAGAATGAACCCACTACATGTAAAATCATGTACATGTGTGCTGTCAATATCACATGCAATTAAAATTAGTTGACCTATTTATCAGACATGCATGGATGACTAAAGTATCTGATGTGTGCTCACTAATTTTTTTTAAAAAAAGCCTGAGCATAAAATTATACATGCAAAACAAACACAAGGAATAGCAGCATTTTTCAGGATACATAAACACAAGAATACATTAAGTTATGAAGCAAGGATATATATATATCCTATAGAAAAAGCAAGAACAATTTGAAAAAACTTATCTAAAACCTTCAGTAATTAAGAATTTTGAATTTTGAGCCGCAAGAGAATGATTTTTAAATGACTTAAAATTATTATTCTTAATAGACATAAAAAATAGACATAAAAAATAATGCTAATAGATCAATCCTGAATGATTTCAATTTTTTTAAAAAAGATGTAGGATTTGAGCCTGCTAATATTTGATACTGGTGACTTAATGGTAATAAAAAGTATGCAAATGTAAAAAAAGTTGAACTAGCAGAACACAATCTGTTTTAAATATATATTAGCTTTTAGTACAGTAAGTTTGTTTTCTTAACACACTTATTGAGCATTACATTGAGTATAGTAAATAAATAAATAAATAAAACAACTTAAATATATAGATATACATAAATTAAGTTTATCAATATAGTATTAAGGAGTACAAGGAGAATTAAGAAAAGAACTAAATGTAATTGATAGAAATAATAATTGATAAAAATAATTAGTGTTGAAAAATAGATGAATGCAGTGTAGAAGTTTCAAAATATGTCAAACATGCTGATGAAATACCAAACTAGAAAGCTTTTACACAAACAACACTGCATTATTAGGCTTTATGATTGTGATTTCAAACAGTTCTTGCACAATAACTTAAAACCTGGTTGGACAAATATTAAGAAATTATGACAAAATTAAAATATTAATAGCATAATCTTAAATCCTAATTTAAGAAATTAAACATAGTGAACCTTAGATTAAAAAACAATATGCCTTGAATAAAAACATTAATGCACCAAACTTAGCTAGCTACATTAACAGTAGCTAGCTACCTAAATTCACAAATTTGTCTTTTAGATGTGGTAAAAAGAAGAGAAGTTTTGTACCTGTTTCCAGTTGTTCACTGGGTTTAAATAAAATCTTCTTGGCATGGTATGTGGCCAGTGAACATTGTCATGATTTATAATTGCACTCACTGTCATCCAGGATGGTCACCATCAAAGAGGCTCCATACAATAAGGAAGATCTTAAACGTCAGAAGTGTTAGTTTTTTGGTTAAGCTAGCTAGTTAGCTACCTAAAGCTTATCTAACTACGATAATACACCACAAGAAAGCTGCCCCTCCAATAGAATGTACGGTTTGAATGTGAGTGGATTTTGATGAATACGTCGACGATCTTACTTGCATGAGCTAGCTAGCTAGTGACAACCACAAAAACTAATATATGGATGACGTGTAAAAAAAACTTGTTTCTTTCAACTCGAGCTATCCTTGAGCAAAATGCTGTTTCATCGTATATATATACTTTTAGTGAGAGATTTGATAGCTTAGCAATTACTTCTCCGAAGAGATACGATCCGTATAAACAAACGCATTCTGAGAAGCCATATTGAAAATCATTTTGTGTAAAGTACCGAACACGATTTTTTATGTATGTTATTGTTTAACACGTGTAAGACAATGTAAAACATACCGTACAAACTTGATGTATAATACACAGGCGCCTTGAAGGCGATTCAGCGATGTTTTTTGTCTAATCTTTTCATCTCGCGCGTGTACCTTGAGCAGTGGTTAAGAGAATTACAATTTTTCTACTTAAGAACATTTTCCTAAAAACTCTTAAATTGGTAGTAAAAAATATACTGATGCAAAAATATGGATGCTAATTTAGGGTAAAAAGTAAGCCCTTTTGCTAGTTGCATTTTTAGGAGACAAGACACAAGGAAATGAACTAAAATTGTAGGGACGTGGGATAGATCTACGCGTTACAGCAGCCAAAATGCATTTGCCTTTCCGCGTGGTGGGAGGGGTTAAGATCTAAACACTACATCATTTTTAGTATTATGATTATTATTATTTCTTTTTTTACAAAAGAGTTGTGTTTTATCCCGTTAAAACTCGCGTAGCTTTCGGTTATATTTAACCGCTTTCCGAGAACAACGAAACTGTTACTTCATTCACGACAATTTTCGGTTGTATGAAACCTTGACGAAACAAAAAAATAACCGAACACACAAACACAATTAGATGTCTTAACACAATTAATAACACTTTCTAATTTCATTTTTCAAAACATAATTCACTTATCAAAACGAGACCATGGATGTAACATTGCTGATTTTTTTAATAAATTAAAAAGTTCTCATATGTTATGGTTGATGTTACATGTTTTAGCTGGCTGACCTGTTATAAAGTTTTTAAATAAAAAAGGTTAAAAAAATGAAACTAAACATAATAAATATAAGGGATTATAATCTTGAAAAGTCATAATAAAATTCGAAGGGAAAAAAATTAGTCTTATTTTTATAGGAAAATAATGGCTATTTTTCTGAGATAGCAACTTTAAAATTAAGATTGCGCCAGGAACCTAACGACCTACAATAGAATACAGAATGAAGGGTTTGAAATAATAATAGCCTTTCTTATTCTTAGCCTTCGTGCTCCGGATTGGTTCATGTACTATTGTTTTGCACTAGACTGGGATGGTAAATTTTTAGCACATTTTTGTGTTCGGCTTTGTACTTTAGCAACTATAAAAAAATTATTAAAAATGAATAAAAAAATAGTAAACGAAAATTATAACATCTGTGTACTTTTGGTTTAATAAAAAGACTCACATAAACAACAGTTAAAATACTTTTAGTGCTGAAATAATAAAAAAGAACTTTAAGTGCTGGACTAAACCTTAGTTGTGTATGGAATGCATGAAAAACTTGCAGAAGCAAATTAAAGCAAAAAAAATAGAGTATCAGGACATCACTGACCATACTGCGCACAAAAGTTTAAAGGCAAAGCGCACGTTTGTGACAAATGTTTATGAATTAAAGTTGCATTTTTCTATTGCCAACCATTCGCAATTTTGCTGGGACCATAATCTAATTAACAAAAAATAAAAATCGAGCAAAAAAGTGGTGTGCCCCACCTGGCGACCCATGTTTCGTCAAATTTTTGTAAAAAAATAAAAAGTATAGTTATTCTGCTAACAGAAAAACGTACGTGCTTTTTATTCTCCTTCTCAAAAGAGTAAATGGTCCTGAGGAAACTGAATGAGTTTTGCAATTTTATTTTCTATCTTTCAATATAGCGGAGAAAAGAAAACGCTACCTTTTTCTAACAGATTTCAAAGAAGTGAAGTTTGATAGTTTTCAAAAAGTAGATCATTAGATTTCTCTGAAACAATTTTATTAATTTTCGAATTTAAAGAAAAAACAAACTTAAAAGTTGTAAGAAGGAGAAAAACATATATATAAAAAAAACAGACACCTGGCGAAGATATCGTTTGTTTAGCCTAAACCTGCTCTTTAGATTTTAGCCTAAACCTGCTCTTTAGATTTCAGTTTTGACTCTCAATACACGATTTTTTATAAGAATAATACCGAAATTTTAAGGCTGATCTTGTTTTTCTGTTGTTCTAAACAATAGACCTATTGCTTTTAACATAAAATACCAGCCTAATATTCTTATAAAGCGTATTCTTAAAAATCTTTTTTCCAAAAAAGTCCACAGTATACGGATTTATTCGCAGCTTGCTAAACGTAAATTAAAAAGACTGAGAAATTTATTTACGTGCTTGCCCGTTTTTTATATATAGGAATCTAGTTTGCAAGAACGTTGAGGCTTAGATTTTGGCTATAATTAAGAACATCAGAACGTAGCTAGTCAGCCTGAATCTTTTCTAGATTATAAAATCAGTTATTTAGAAAAGTTATTTCTTCCTTTGTGTTAGTATACATAATGTTTTTACAAATAAGATAACTTCAACATCATCTATTTCTTCCATTCCTTTAAATATCCATCATCATCCATAAATTTGGTCATATATATTTCCCTAATTTTTGGAAGAACAACGAGAATATTTAAGGCCAAAAAAAGACGCGTAAAGTGTCATGCAAGTGTTTCCACTTAAACCCTGGTTATCCCCTTTAAGAATTAAATGAAGCTGCTAAATAGACTAAACTATCGTATTTCTTAAAAGGAAGAAATTGGTGACCGTATCTTATAAAATCACAGATAAATTTTAAAATTAGGAAATACTTTAAGTTAGCAAAGATAGACAATGTTTTAATTAAAAAATAAAGGAAAATGTTAAGCTGGTCCCGCTAGTAATCACAACATATATTTGGTACCTAGTTTATTACACTTCCCACATGAAACATCATCTTGTGATGTTTACTGTGTCTGATTTGTCATTGATATACAGTAGTCTTACAGTAGACAAAACGTCAGATGGAAATAAAGTAAGATACAATGGAAATGAAAAAAACCCAACAGAAAAAAAATACGATTTTCTTATATGACCTACAAGACAGGAACTTTGCAACTACTTATAACCGTTTTAGTAAAATAAAAAAGAAGTTCTGTATAGCTTTTAAAAAGTTTAAGTTGGTATTTTTTTTTAAAAAGGTTCTTTAGCTAAACACGCAATAAGAATTATTTCAACCTCAATTAATAACTTCTTAGTGTATTGAACAATTTGTTTGAATAACATTGTTATAAAAAATTTGGATGTTTTTTTTAAAAAAACGTGCACTGGTGCTCCACCCACTTACAGCCAACCATACACACCAAAGAAAATACAAAGATCAGCTGGTTTGATTCTTACGCACTATTAATATTCGTGTCATCACACCCAAAATCCTCCTTGATATGGTTTATATACTAAATTCGAATTCCTTATCCACTCTCACGTCAACCACACCTTTCTAGGTACAACAAAATGTCAATACTCTTGATGCTTCGGAAAAGACATGCAATCAATTATGTATTAAAAAACAGCACGAGTAGTAACAACAACAACAGTTAGTAATTATCAAATTAGATTCGATTAATAATTGCATGTAAACTGCGACTAAGGTTTTGAGGAACTAATGTCACAAGTCATGCTATTAATAAGATGTAATAAAATTTCAAAATGTCGAACACCGCAACATCGTCACAAAAGTTATCTCTCGCGAAATTTTGCCAGTCAATCTTTTACGATCCTGCTGGATCCAAGATTAAAACAGTCCAAATGCACAATATAGCTTTTTGCATGCTATAAATTAACATAAACGAATTCGAAAATGGCGAAATTTTCTAAATACTTTCTTAAATTCAGTATTTTAACCAGAAAAAGCTGGGTAGATAAATATTTCTATTCTACTTCCACCTTGGTGATGCTAGAAGCACGTATTTTTTGTGCGATGTGCGAAGCAGACACTTAAGAAAAGTCAGAAACGCTTTTGAAAGATTGAACATAGCATAATTGAAATATTTTCGTCCAGATATTTTTGTCGCGCTAAATTTAAAACATGGTTCTCACTTCCGGTGTTTATTTACGAAACGAAAACCGAAAAGAAATGTCGGCAGAGTAATTTTGACGCATTCGTTAAGTCTGAGGACCAACGACTTCCGCATTCGTTATGTTTCAGAATATGTTTAATTTTCAGTTAAATTTTTTTCAGAAATTACGAGTTCAGACATGCAAAAGGAAAAAAGAAGTATTAAGTGAAAAATTCCCAGTAGTTTTTACTTTAAAAATGTCAAGTAAAAAGGTTTTCATAATATCGTTTTTGTCCTAGTTTAGCAAGAAGAATTAATTCAGGATAGCCAAAAACAGAAAGCTATCCAGTTAGCTAGCTAGTTAAATATGTAACCAAACAAAACAAAACTTTTTAAAACTTGCTTTTTCACTGCTCCTTGGTCCTAAATAATCTGTTTGATTTTCAAAACAAAGTTTTATTATACGCTTTGCAAAAAAAGTTGGCCAGCCAACTCGATTAGTTTACACGAATCCTTCGCTTCAAACTCTTTTTTATTTTTGCACAAGACATTAAATAAAACCAGAGCATAAAACATATAAAGAAAGGGTTTTTGAAAATAAATAAACTTAACCTACCAAAAAACAACAAGCACTGGAAAAAAACTTTAGCAGTCTTGCCTTACCTCTCCACAATTTTGCGCGGGCTTTTGTTAAGGAAATTGCAAAATCGAATTCTATGCTTCGATTCGAATTGCTGTCTACGTTCGAAAACAAAATTTACCGGTTAATCTTAACGTATAAAGTGAACTTTTTGTCCAAATTAAATAAGAAAAATTAATTATAAAATTAAATAATTTTATAAAAAAAATAATTCACTAAAGAAAAATTAAAAAAAAAATATTGTTTATAAAACGTGAAGTAGCTACACAAGAAATGACAATGCATAAAAATATTTTTCTTACAACTAACAACATAATCTTTACTTTTTCTTCCTACGCAGTATATAAAAGACTTATTCTAAAACATTTGACATTCAATTTTCTTATGCATACGATGTTCACGTTAAACTTTCTATTTTTAAAGCTTCGGAAATATGTAAAATTTCTTTTCTCACTTCGTTTGAACGTCCGCATTACTTTTATAAAAAATTTAGAAACCAGCGAAGCAGCAATTTTCAAATTTTTGCAGCCATAATTAAAAGCTGGATTGTATGTCTCATTTGCGCGCAAAGCCATTATTTGTAGAAACAAAAAAAGCTACACAGATAGTTTTGTTAAAAAAGATCAAAAGCCTGATAAGTGTATTTTCTTGCAAAAATTAATTATTATCCGATTAACTCGAAACCTTGTTGTATCCTTTATACTTTTACTGTAAGCCACCTAATATGACCGGATTAAAAATGCTTTATGACGCCATTACAAGCCAAACAACACTTATTTCCCATACAAAATAGCCAGTACATTGTTTTAAAAAATTCAATTAATGGTGTAAGAGTAACATGTTGTTATTAATGTAGTATAGCCAAAAGATAAATAATCACTAAACCGTTGTTAACCAATCGCATTCCCCGTTGAGACATCGCTTCCCGCCAAAAGTGGGCATAGTTGTTAGAAGCGATTATGTTTCTCAAAATAAAACATGCTTCCAGTGAAGCAATGCGTATAGATGATTTTAGAAATTAAAAAGATTCTTAAAAAACTATGCGACACGAGTTTCTTAGTTATTCTCAATTTTTTTAAAAATGATCTGTGTTGCTTCTTAAGAAACGGTGCACAGTATTGATCTACCAAATTATTTTAAATCAAGTTAAATTTTTTTTTTAAAAAAAAAAAGTATAAACTTTATGCAAATGGTATTTTCCTTTTTGTGTGGTGTGAAATAATTTAAGAATGAAAAAAAGTTAAATGTTTTCTCCCAAGTATCTATCCAAAGAAGCGAGGTGATTTTTTTTGCTGCTTTAATTTACTTGGCCGCTAACTTTTATTTATATTTTCCCGCCACAAATGTAACCAGCTCCAGTCCTCTGTTGCAATGCTAATCAGATTAATAACAAATCGGACTCTCTCAGTGCGTGAGGCAAAAATGCCTTTGCATAAAATATGACTCGAAATTGCCTATTTGATAAACCAAAAGTTCACAGCTGCCATAAGCCCCTGAGCACTAAAGTTGCTTAAAATTTACCATATCAGCACTAAAGTGACTTATTCGTTGGTTGCGCATTAAAAAATACCAGTCGTTAGCCCGTGGAAAGTCCAGAGTTTGCCCGTCACAGCAAAGTCGATAAAACTATATCACCTTTGATATTTGTTGCATCAAGATTTTGTGCGTAGTACAAACAGACAGACGGACAACGGCTATTATTATTATATTATTGTTAGAGAAGTGTATCCCTGGAGGTATAAAGTCTATTTCTCCTAGTGTATCATAGTATGTAATTCGTCGGACAGAATATTCTCTTAAAAATCACTATTTTTGTCCGACATTATTTTTCTTTGAAAAGGTAAATCTATGCTATTTTTGTCGCTATTCTCAACCATCCTGAATATTTTTTATAAACAAAAAGCTTCACGCTTCGCTGATTTTTAAAATGTGCAACTTAATATTTTTCTTTTTTAGTTTGTTCACTGGCTTGAATTTGATGTATGATTGTTTCTTTTTTGTAACCAGTCATCGCAAACCTAACTCTTACCTAACGTCAAAAGTTTCTTGAATTTTAGCGGGTCCAGTCCTAAATGAAATCGCGCCTGTCTGTTTTTTTATGAGAAAAAAATTGAATATGCAAAGGCTAGTACAACAATTTTAAATAAGGAAAACAAGTAAAGTAAGTTTTTTTTTATTTATTATGCTTTTCTCAGTACGTATAAATCAAAAAAGAAAAAAGTGATTTTTACTGGAGTCCCCCTTTAAACCTTTTTTAATTATGCAGAAATACATAAAGAACAAAGATAAATTTGATTTTTTATTTTTTTCTTAAACTTTTATTGTTTAATTTTTACTTTTAAAAATACCTATGCACTTTAAAAATCGAAGAATTTTGTTGTTTTGAAATAGGACAAATATTCTGCTATAATTGTTTACTTAAAATACTCAAGTGTGAGGCTAAAAGAAAGGATGGTGCGGTTTTTTTAAGAATTATTATTGCATAGGACAAAATTTCAAATATGCTACACAGACACTTCTTGACTATATTTTGATTCTTTGTTGAACTCGTGCCATTTTTTAAAGAAGAGTGTGAATGAATATCCGAGAGGATATCTTAAATCAGTTCAGATTGAGAACAACGATTTGTTTACGTTTGTTGATGTTAATGTTGTTGTTTTTCTTTGTGCACAATAAAATTATTTTGTCCAAAATCCATCTCTTTGTGTCTTAGCGGGCTTTTATAATTTATTAGCGAGAACTATCAGGTTACTTATATAAACGTTCGTATATTCGTCCTGATTTTACACAATTTCCACGCATGCGCGGTGATGCTTGCGTATTAAATTGGGATTCTTTTTTTAAAAAAAAATATAATCTTGCAAAATACACAAAGGTACAAGAAACAAAGAGCAAAAAAAAATCATGTCGTTATCGTCAATGTAAATTTGTTCCAATTAGACCAGTCTATCTATATTGTGGGCTGGCCGTAGAAAGCGAGAAAAAACAATCTTGCTTTATCGACAACGTTGCTAAGGATTTTTCTCTTAAAGTGTCAGACAATCCATTGAATCTGACATCTAACATCGGAGAGTGTAAAACACATGTGTATTAACATCAGCTTTTAGTCTCTATTGGGCCACAACATTGTGACATGTCCATGAAAGAAAGTTTAAAGTTTCTCTTTTCTTCATCCATTATGGAAAAGGTTACTAACATTTTTTATAAAAAAAACAAGTTACAAAGAAAAGCAATGAGTTATCAAGGCTTGAATGAAAGACTTTAAGAATTTTTATGCCCGTTCTTACTCCACGCCGGGTTTTTATAACACAGTGGACTCTCTCTATCTCGACCACGCTTTATCTCGGACAAAAGTAAATGGTCCCTTGAACATATGTGCACGCTCTAAGCTATTTTCCTCTCGAAGAAAAAGCCTGAATGGTCCTTGCAACTTTTTCTCTCTCTATTTCGAACTTTAAAGTCTAAGGACTTCTACACAATAGCACATAAAGGTTCAAAAAAAAAATCCAAGTGCACACAAAAATTGAAATTTAAAATTTAGATACAAACAAGGAAAACAGTAGGCTTTATTTGGCTCGATTGTCATTGTCAAAAAGAAACTTGAAAACAAAACTGTGGTTCAAAAGTGCGAAGTAATTCGAAGAAATATTTCATTATGTCGTGGAAAAGCCGTCAAGATCAGAAATTGACGACGAAAGTAGCCAGATAAAAAAGCCTACTTTTAGCTGGAACGGCTAGCTATGTGAAAACGAGAGATTGAAATCTTTCGTCTCAAGCAAAGAGATATTACAGAGTTTTTTAAACATTTTAACTCTATCTAATGTATTATATTTCATAAATTTAAAAAAAAGTATGAACATGAAGTTTAATGCACCTTCCATAAACAAACCTCTGATACCACCTTTTGCTTTGTTAAAAACAATTCCAATTTTATAAGAATTTTCTCAATCTTTCTCTATCTGGAAAAAATTTTTTAATCTATTGCAAGATGAGATAGATAGAGAGAGTCCACCGTATTGCTATCTGTTGTGAAATAAACACTAAAAAATTCCTCTCTTGCATAAATTGCTTTTTTCTGGACGTTTTTCCTGTTACTTATGCTCTTGGGTGTCCTACAAGTTATGCCAGTATTGATACTAACTGTGAAACTTTCACTTTCGTTTTTTTTCTACAAACTGTTACTTTCACTTTGAAGTGTGCAGTAGTGCACAAACAGTAGTTATCAAAAATATTAAACTACAGTTAACTCCAGGTAACTCGAACATCGGATAACTCGAACTTACATTATCTTGAACCATTTTCTTGGGTACCTTGAACTTTTGTTAATACTTTTTTATAAAAAACTGCGATTAACTCGAACCTCGGATAACTCGAACACTCGCTAACTCGACCCATTTTTCGTCCCCCTCTGACACTAATTTCTTTGGATAACTCTTTACACTTTAAACTTTTTACATATAACAGATTTTAATTTATTTTTATTTTTATAACTGATGTAATCTATAGGGATAATGTTGTCTTTCAAGAAATATTTTTAAGCAACCAATCCTTGAAAATACCAAAATAGGTATTTAACAAGCAACTCACTGGGGCGTAGTCAATAGGTCAATGAGGGAGGGGCGGGACTGTGGTTTACCTTCGCCCATCAAAATCAAACACTAAACAAAGTTATTTCATACGCAATTTATTGGCATATTTTCGTTTTCTTTAACGGAATTTTATACTTTGTTTTTAAAATTTAGAGTGCATTTCAGCTGAATTTTTAAAGACATAACTCACCAACAAAATTCGACTTGTTTTCCTTGCGTCGTTGCATATTTTCTTGTCTTTGGAGAGTTTAGAAATGATGTCGTCCAGACTTTGCCTAAGTGATGAAAAAAGAGTTTTGTTATTAATGAATATTTAGAATAAAAGATTCGTTTTATTTCTATAGAACCAAATATCCTCGTATGTTATTATTGACAAATGAGAAATTGATAAGGAGGTATACTAAACTACAATGTATTTAAATGCATCAATGATAAAATAAATGACGTATACCTAAACCTGGTTTAAGCTACTAAGGTTTTATAAGAAAGCGTTATACACACTGTGTTTTAAAAAAATCAGAAATGTAGTAATCTTAGTTAGTCAGTCAGTAACTAGTAGAACAATAAAATTCTATCATTCAATTCTTATGTTCTATTTTGTGTTTCTAAGTAGTGATAGATGTGCAGAATGTGTAGCTCAATGAGATATCTATGTATTTTTAATGTGTGCTTTAACCTTGTATGGTTCTTTAGGCATTCCAAGTGCTTGGTATATGTTTGACGGATTCTTTGTACAATGTCGAATATACTGATAAGGACGTTTATTTGTAGGGCGTAAAAGGCGTTTATTTAAGAAACCAGATATTTGTGTTTTCCAAACAAACGTCTATTGTTTTCATGCACCAAGAACATATTAGTTACAAGTAACAAGTAAGTTAAGGGAAGCTTAGTAAAATTTAAACTATTTTTTCTCTGTTTGACATTAGACTAAGCAATTATTCCTACTATGTTTAAATCTTGGTTAAGAACAAATTAAAATAAAATTGATAAAAATGATTAAAAACAAATTTTTGATAATATGATTAAAAAAATTTCGTTTTTATTTATAATTTAGAAAGATACCTTAATTCACTGTTCTTGCTGCAATCGTCAGATTGAGCCACCATATTTTCAAAAAGAACTCTCCCTATTACAAAAACAAACATCGAAGCAATTATTTCTTGTAATTATACAAATAATAAACCTTGAACCCATTGGAGATTAACTGGCGAATGGTTATTCTCCGTTTGGAGTATTGAGATTATAAGAATATTTCAAAACTCCAATTTAAATCTGGTTCAAAAGCAATTATGCTCAACTAAGAAAATAAAAACTTACAGACGCAATGCAATTTATATTTAAGGGCAGCTATCAATTGATTTCAATGTATCGTATAAAATTTCTCATAACTTAGTTACTAGTAAGCAGTAGTTTCGTAATTGCTAATGAAACCGAATTGAGCAGTCGCAATTCCCGCTTTGTTTATTGTCAATAAATATTGCGAGATTGAATTTTGACGAATTATCAAATATTTTAGTCAGCATTCAATCCATCAATCAATTATTTTTGTCAGTATTCAATCCATCAATCAAGCTAATTTAACTAGAAAAATAAACTTTGTAGAGGGAAAAATCAGCATCAGACTAAGGCCAGGTTCAAATATTTAAACCCAAATAGTCAGGGAGAATTGGGTACCTTAATGTTGGTCATGAGAAGGGAAAAATACCTTATTCCATGAAATTAACGAGTCAAGAAATTAATGCGAATTAAATTAACGGTCATTAAAGTAACGCGGTTCAATGAAATTATTTTGAAAGAGGCATTTAATTAACACGGTTGAGCAAGGTTGTTTTCAAAAATGCATTTAATTAACGCGAATTTGAGAATATGTGACATCACACGAAGCAAAAATTACGGCAACAGTCAAATCCACGGTAATGAAGCGGCCCTCTCTATTACAAGGCGGTTTGGAAAGACAATGTTAAAATTTTTGAAGAAAATGTGCTTTCAGTTAATTTTCCACTTGGATAAGAGTATGATGATGATACGAAAGCGATTTTAAAAAAGATCGCTGAGAAAGAAAACACCGTTGAGCTATCGTCCGATGAGGAGAAAATAGTAAAAAATTTGTAAAAGAAATGTTTTTTGGGCTTTTATATATTATAAAAAAGGCAACAAATTACCAGTATTTTAATTAACGAGTCATGAAATTGACCGTCTTTAAATTAATACTAGCTACATTTAATTAAAGGTCATTACATTAACGCGAATTTTAAAAAACCGCGTTAATTTCATGACTTGTTAATTTCATGGAATAAGGTAATACTTTTTAAATTAGTCTTTCAACAGTAGAAGTTAGTCGTTTTATTTGGTCGGCGGTCATCATAAAAACGCTCAAATATGCCATGTGTTAAAACTGTCAAATATGAAAATTTAAATTTCAAAAAAGGAAAAAAGAGTTCAGAGACATTATGCAGATTATCAAAATTTTGCCAGATAATGGCACATTTAGGGCGCAAAAAGAAGAAAAAAAACATTTTTCCTAATATTTCAAGTTAAAAATTCTGCCATTATCTCTGATGTATACTTATTTTGCAATTAGATGGCACAAATTATTCTTTATTCGGAAATTTCTTATTTATAGTTTTTGATGATTTCTGAACTCCATTAGTGTCACATTTAATAACATCTCCTTATAATTTCCAAAAAAAAGGAACGAACATAAAAAAAGTTGCTTATTCAAAATTTTTACGAATTAAAATTAACAGTACGCATGCGCATGTCTGATCTCAACAAGAGGTCAAAGCATAATAAAAACAGGAATTTGATTTGGGTTCTTATTTTTACGTATTATGTAGCTGATTTAGGCTTTTTTTCTTTATTGTATAGGGATAGGTTTAGTAAAAAAACTACTCATAAAGGTTAAAAAGAAGACTCCTCCTTCGTGTACTTTTTTAAACAGTCCTGTATAGAAGCAGCTAACAAAAAGCTTATTCACTTTTTTCAGCATTCCTTCTTTACAAGAGCCGCCACATATGTTAAAAAGAAACTATATAACTAGCTAACAGAAAATCAAAATAAAACGAACAAAGATTTAGTAAAACGTTCTGAAACAAGATGTAAGTAGTCGACATGCAAGAAGGGCTAATTCAAACAACCAAAAATTTCAAAATCAACAATTATTAATTTTTTTTCGAGGCGAAGAGTTGATTAAGGGGAGAATTTGACCTAGAAAGAGGGTCATCTGACATTATGCAAACCGTAAATGCCTTATTATAAAACTTTATTTATTTTTGGCAACGAGGACCGTTGCATCGCCTAACTCTGAATACTAAGTAAGGCTTTTACAACAGGTGCGCCTACCAAACAGAAATTCCAGGTAGCAACGAAAGAGGAGACTGTATTAAAAAAAATCGCTTGTGATGAGTCATCACTGATTTGACTACCATGTTTGTTTATCGAATGAATCCCACATTTTTGGTTAATTAACGATTCAAGTGAAACAATTAAGTTCATTGCACCTCACCATAGTAATGTATTTTGACATTAAAATTAGAAAGGTGTGTATGAACTTAAGGATTATTTCAAGCATTCTTCATCTATAAAAATTTAGCCAGTATTATGAGACGGAAACCAGGTGTGATTTTTTTAAAAGTTACTTGCATTTTCCGAAACATGCATTATAAAGTTGTACTTCCAAAGTAACATTAGTTTAGACAAATTTCTTGTAACTCAAAAATCCCTGTCGTAGGCCCTGGGAATTTATCATCAGCAAATGCAACTGATGTGGCTGGACTATCGCAGATTTATGTACACGTTTCGTTACAAGTACAGCTTTCATAAGCAAGGCAAGGCTGAAATCCGAAGAAAAACTCTCTACCTTCGTTTAATTAATTCGTTTAATAAAAGATGGATTGTAAATATTTGAAGGTTTTATTCATGCATGCAAAAAATGTATAAAAATAAAAGCTTTTAAACCAATTTTTTATATCGCAATTCCTTTGACGATATAAACAAGTCATGACATTCCTTTGTGAGCGTATGAGCTCTTCCCCGTTTTTTATAATCCCGGTTTATCCAGATTTTTTATGCAAGACTTGTTAATGCCTTTTAAGCAATAGCCTAGCCTAAAATTGCTTTAATTTTAACCAATGCTTATTGGACATAAAATAAAGTGTTGTTTGCTAAAAACGATGTATAATCATACTCCTTTATTATCGAGGTAATAAAAAATTACCTTTTCCACCCTGCACCCACACTGAAAACAATTTGTGGTCCGCCTAAGGTATTTTCCTTTCTTTATCTCCAAATTTCTCTATCTCGAACAAATTTTTTGGTCCCTTGCGAGTTTGAGATAAAGAGATTCCACTGTACTTATAACTTTTACAACTAAAGCCAATATGATGACCAATACTATCGCAACAATCGTTATAGTTTAGGCATATAGGAATAGTTTTAATTATCACGAGATTAAAGAATGTATTCTATGTGTTGGCTCATTTGTTGTCGTGGGAAACAACCACAATTATCGGACGAGAGAACAAGAAAAGAAAAACGCCAACGCCAACGCCTTTAAAAAAACGCCAACGCCTTACGTTGACAAAAAACAATTGTTTATGTTCACACATCCATAAAACTAAAACGATATTAGTATTTTACTTCATGTCACAAATCCAAGTAAAGTCAGCAAAAGAACTGTTAATAGAAGTATATGATTTTTTATAAGAAACACAAAAATTTTAATTGGTGATCAAAAGTAACAAAAAATTTCAACTGAAGCTCAAAGCTGCTTCAGTTTCTCTCTTTTACAGGACTAACTATTGCTTTCTTGTTGGCTATAAACTATCTACTTGGCATGAACAAATTCAAAAGTTGAAGTTCTTTTATAGATCATCATAATTTCTGGGTTTTTTTTTTTTTTTCATATAAATATAGCAAATAGATTGTTGCTTTAGTTAAAGAATTTAAGCCTAACGTTTCTAATAAAATGTTAAATAAAAAAAGGGTATTATAATTTTAAATGTTTACCAGCTGCCCTTTCGAACGTCCCTGACATCAAAAAAATGTAGAGAGGCCCTGGTTACAAGGTTGGTTTCTAAAGATTCTAGTCATAGCTATATAATCTCTGCGTCGTTGCTGCACCATGCGGCACTAACAACGGTCAAGAAAATGCTATTTTTATTGCGAAAGAGTATTTTATAATCTTGTTTCTAGTAAGTTTTCCCTTAGTGAGTTTGAGGAAGGACCTGGAAGTGAAAAAACAAAAACATCATTTTCGGTAACACTTCACTGATATCCCGATACTTTTTTGAATCGTGGGAAGTAAAGGAGCTTTGGTGTGAGAAAAACCGGCCTGGCCGGTTTTTATCAATGCCAGATCCCGGCAAACCAGGCTACTTTTCTATTATTGTGCATGTTAAAGTTATTGAATTAGAGAAATCACATGTATTCTGTACATTAATAATAAAAATAGTAAAGAACAAACTTTTATTAACAAATTTATTTTAACTCGTTGATGAAAATAATAGTTTATACATTAGGAACAATAAATATATGTAAAAAAAACTTTATCCCGGGCTGAGAAAACTTCACGTAATAGTGAGGTGGTTCAGTCCAAGCCAGGTCGGCTAACCGGAATCGTGTCCTCAAGTTACAGAAACACATAAATTATCAAAATATGTTGGTTAATCTAATTTTTCATTGATGTTGAAAAAGTATAGGAGGGACAAAATCTGTCGTTAATAACTAAAATATCTATCCAATAATTTTCCCAAAAGATAACCCTAAATAAATATTGTAAATTGGCACTCCTATCTCGTAAACCTCGTGTCGTATACCCTAATTCTAAACTCTAGAAGTGACTATGCTCAATAAAATGCGCTTTAAGGGTGCGTTTCTTTCAGAAGAAAGGGAAAATTAGTAAAAGCCTTTCCTTTTTTCTTTTCTCATAAATTCTTTGCCTCATTGTTCTTATACCACTTTACAGCGTTCATTCGCTCTCTGTAAAGCCGAATCTCCACTGGATGACATTCGCGACAATTTTTGTGACGAAAAGTAGACACCAATTTAACTTTTCGTCATGACGAAAATCGCGGCCAATAAATTCGAGTATTGATGACGATCGTCGTAAAAATTGTCCCGTGGAGATCCGCCTTAACACAAGATGCACACGTGGTATAAATCACAGGCTCCAGCAAGTGATTCAGAAAATTGCGCATGCTCAATATGCTGTATTGAGCAAGAAAAATAGAACTGTTTTGCCAATAAGTGGGTTTTTTCTTTTCCCTAGCAACTATACAATTGATAAGATTTGTAAAATAAAATTACCCTGCCTGAAGCATTTATTTCTTCGATTTACACATGAACAATCCAGAATCTCTCTAAGGTATTCCAAACTCATATGCTTTCCAAACTCAATATCATAAACACATGTGGGTACACGTGCGTTTCAAAAATATCTTAACCAAAGTTTTCAACGACTGATCACGTTTTTCTTTCTATGTAATAATCCAAAACGTTCTGCTTGGGTTAATCACACAGAAATAATTTCTTTCGCAATCTTTGTTGCAAAACATGTTACGCAAACGAAAGACATTATTTCCTAACCCAAACACATTCAAAAGCAAAAAAACATTTATTTCTGCACAACAATTTTCTATACTTCCTTTCGCGCCATTTGAAAAAATATAATTTAAACCAATCACATTTGACCCTTTAATCGAAAAGTCATGTTCATCCGGGACTTTTTTGCTGCATAACCAGTAATATTCTTTGTATTTAAAATATTATCAAACCTGATAAGCTTTTTGCACTCCTCCACGCAAGTTCTTTAATAATATTCTGGACGCGCATAATTTTTGTTTACATTTGAGTTTAGGCAGTAGAGGGAATCAAAAAGGGTCTGAAATTTAATTTTCCATAATTTTTTTAAAAAACAAGGCATATGTGAACATTGGAAATGCTGATTTGGTAAACAACTTTTTATTAAAAATTGAGATCTATTTTTCGCACATTAACACAACTTTGTTTATTTTTTTAGCAGACATTTTCGACGCGCTCTAATTCATAAATTGTGACATCATCACATCTTGTTTCTGCGTGTGAAGTCATATATTTTCGTGTTTGATGGGGGTAAACTAGCAAAGTTACGGGGCTGACATACAAAGCGCGGGGTGAAAGCTCTTTTAAAAACGTTCTCTAAGAATTACTGTAATTATTGTAAAAGATTTTTTTTTATTTACACGTAGGTAATTAGGTACTAATTATGTATCCCCGCGAGAAACAAATGTAATTAAACAAATGGAAGTCAACAGGGGGTCAAGAAACAGACTAGTTATAAATCTCCCAGCAAAAATTCTACCCCCTTTTTAATTCTACCCCCTCCCTTTTTTAAGTTATTTTAACAACCTATATTTATTATTTTGATGTGTTTTTTGTTTTTGTTTTCAAATTTCATTTTTTCAGAAACAAACTAAAATTTTAAAAATTACAATTTATAAAAGGAAGGAAAGTTTGAACTGGCAGTCCTAGCTTTACACAATTTTTTTTAGCAATATATAGTGCAGGCAAAGATGATCAAAGCTGTTAAAACCTGTTGCATAAAGTGAAAAGTTAAACACTCTAGCTGACAAACTATCAGCATGGTAAAGCTGGTACCCTAGATAGTAAAATTTTAAATTTAAAAAAAAACTAATAAACGGCTTATAAAGATATTGAGATTAGATATTGGATATACTAGCTACATTTGTAACAACATGGACATCTTTGGTAGCTTTTTGTGGGCTTTCAGATCGTTTACGCTTGTGCTGTTATCAGGTAAACATTTTTAATTTATCATATGTTTGTTCCAAACGTATTCATAGCAACATTATTGACGTTTTAAGATTTTTATGTTTTATAAAAAGCAAGTTAATCATTCTCATTTTGAAAATTCACCTAAAAGGGACGAAATAAGTTTACTTTTAACTCAATTTTTGCGCAGAAGAAAAACAGATAGAACTAATCTCAGAAAATCAGTTCTAGGTGCCATAACAATATTTAGTTCAACTTTGAATAACCACACAGAGGACATAAAATGTATTGTAGATCAAAATACTTCACGACGCCATGTTTGTTTTGATTCCACATCCAAACTTTCTTTCTTTTTGATAAACTTTTTCACTTTCCAAGATTAACAACGAAGTCTAAAGATCTCTAAATTTGATTATTGATAACTTCCAAACATGTAAAGGATGCATAAACTCGGACAGAACTGCTAAAGCGCGTAAACACTATTCGTGAAAGTTTACGAAAACCTCCATTTGCAATTTGCACGTTTTGTCCTGCTGAAAAACAAACCTCCCTCGGAAAAGTAGTTCCCAGACCTTTAAAAACCTTCTGTACGATAACATGATTTCTTCGTAGTAGAAAGTGTTGCATAAAAAACTTAAAATTTTGCGTTTTAATGTATTTCTTACCGGTTATTTATTGATCCTTCGTGATTGATTTCGCCATCTTGGTTTCCGTGTAACATGGTTGTGTCATTACCAGGTAGAGGCATGGGTACTAACCTAGAATTTTCTTCTCTAGAAAACATGTGACAAACAGGCCAGAGTTGAGAAGTTTGGAATTAAGAAATGAATTTATAACATTTTGTGCTTGATTTTTCACAACTTTTTTAAAATCGACCTCCTTAATTTATAACCATGTTTTTTGTATGTGTATCCAGTTTGAAAATTCCTAGCAGGGGCGTTTCTTGTCACATGACAAACCAAAATGAGGGAAGTTTGAGACGAGTGAGAAAAAACATGTAAATGGCGAAAAAATAGAACGTCCTTGTCAGAGGAAAGTGCTTAAAATTTTGTCCATAAAAGTTTAAATCACATTGAGCTATGGTTATATATATATATATATATATATTTATTTATTTCCATATCTGTTTGGCGATGCTGGAGTTACTTTAAACTATTTTATTTTTCTGTCAAGCGAATAAAAAAACCTGTAAACTTGGAAAAAAGATTTTGATAAATATGGGCTGGCTTTTTAGCAACTGGGAAAGATTTTCAAAGCTTTTCTACTAAAACATGAGAATACAGCCCACCTATTACAAATAATATCACATAAACATTTAGAAAATATATAAAAGATTCATGAGGATCGAAGTTTTAATTTTTATATATAATCTCATTCTGAAAACGAGGTTAAATTAGGACAATGAAAAAGTTCAGAGCTGTATATCCCAACTGTAAAAAATTAAACTGTAAGAAATAAAGTAGCTTTTAAATTTTTCTAATTCTGTCTTCTTTAAAACTGGTTTTTAGTTTAGCTATGTATATAAAAGATGTGTAGAGATAATTTAAAGTAAAATGATGTGTAAAAAGTCCTTCGTTTGTTGGCAGGAAAGATAGAAAACAAAAACTCAAGCTTGTAACTAAATTATAAAAACAATTAATGAACTAATAAATGGGTGAATGAATAAAAATGTCCTCTCTACTAAATTATCTGATTATTTTGATTTATTACGATTTGTAGACCTTCTTTTACATGAAAATGATTTAAGGACTGATTTTTGCCTTAAGGCATAAATTTTTATCAAATAAGTAGAAAAAGTATACATTTACATGGATTAAAAAGAAATTATTGAAAAAAAAAATAATATTTTTAGATTTTACTTTCGTAGGTAAAATGTTTTTTCTTGTTAACTAAATTTTATAAAGTTTAGAATTTAAGCGATTTTTTGTATATATTTTCTTTGGTGTTTAGCTATAAATAAATTCAATTTCCCTATTTAAGGAAAAAAAAGAAAATATATATCTATTCAGTCAAAATATATTTGAAAGGGGTTACTTTAATGAAGGAAAATTCGAACGTTTTAGGTCTGAAAGACTTTTAATAAATTAAAGAGTAACTGTGAATTTTACTGGTTGCCAGCTTTTAGAAAACGTGTAGTATGTGCCTGAATTCTTTACAAAAAAAACCCTCCAAGAAAAAGTAAAAACTACACACTTAACCAGTAAATTTAATTTTTAGGTTTCTTATCCTTTAGCTTTTTAAAAAATTTCTTTAAGGCTAAAAAATCGAGTAAGTAATTCCCCTCTAAATATTTTTTTTGTATGAAAAACACGTACTTATTAAAATCCAAAAATGATGTATGTAAAAAGAAAATATCTGGTAGAATGTTTAGTTTAAATATAAAATTAAAATAATCTTTATAAAAAAAATATATTGTTTATTACAGACAGGGGTCTTCTACATAGCATAACGTAAAAAAAACAGCAGAATAAAAATTAATGTATTATATACACAATTATTTAATATTCTTGTCTGGACACAAACAAACAAAAAATATATTGCCTAATATTTTATCCTTGAATTCCAAACAGTAAATAATTGAACAAGTTTTTTCAGTGGAAAAAAAATAGGTGTGTATTAAAAAGAGTGAACAATAATGTTGTTTTCTGTACAGTTTTTCACATCTTCTTTTATGATTTTATGATTTGTTTTGATATGTATATATATATATATAAATTTTTAGTTGCATAGTTATAAACTTGACATAACATTTAGGAACAAAAAACTTGTCGGAAATTGGTTGTCTCATCATCATCATTCTCGGCTTAACGTCCGTTTTCTATGCTAGCATGGGTTGGACGGGGTATATTAATGACCCTCTTCCAATCTGATCTAGACTGTGTTAGATCTAAACTCAACTTCCTCTCTATCAAGTCTGTCCTTATAACCTCCTACTCTTTCAAAAAAAACTGAGTATGTCGGTATCAACAGGAGTTCTACTAAACCTCCTCTCACTTAACGTTACGGTACTGTGTACTTTTATAAAATCCAGCATGCTCTGCTGGATGTTTCTAAGTTTCTCTAGAAAGCTTGACAACGCAATTTCTCTAGAGACTGTAAATTGCTGTAAAATAGACATATTTTGGGATAAAATTTGACGAAACATTGCTTTATAACTTGACGCGATAAATTCCCGGATTCCCTTTTTTCTTATCAGGGTTAAAACATGACAATAAAAGTTTGAATAATCGAAAAGCTTTTTTACTGTTTTACATTTTGACAAAATAATTAACAAAATTGGCGAGCGAACTAAGCTTCCTAAGGCATTTAAATTTGATGTGAAAAATGACGACCTATGATTACAATTTCTCGGGAGAATATGAAGACTTAAAAAAGATTCTGTGTTATTATTTTTTAGTTTCCAATTGTTGTCACATGATAGCCGCTTGTTAAAACAACACTCTTACCAATGTGCAAGGTGGTTTTGAAAGAGGAGGGGCCAATATATTAAAATAGAATATCTCACTATCGTTGGTACTGGCTTAGAAGACTTTTGAAATTCAAAACCTCCATATTGGCTCTATTCAGATTCTAAATTTTGAATTTACCACACATAACATGGGTTAAGCATTTGCAGTGGTAGCGACACTTGCTAAACACCTGTGATGTGGACCCATGTTTCTAACCACACAGCCACTTATCTTTTTTGTTAAGTATTTCAAAAAATATGCATTACTAACACTGATCCAAAATAATTCTGAATAAATTTGAATCTCCAAGAGGAGATGTAGAAACGGGCGATTTTTTCCGATGCGCGATAGCATAATATTGAAGCTGAAAGTAGCAGCGGAAGAAAATCGCTTCACGAGAAGTAGGAAACATTTTTACCTTTCGCTGGTCACTTAAAAATACAACCAATCAAAATTCACGAAATTGTAAACAAACTTATTTTCAAACACATTTTTTAAACTTATTTGAAACAAAGAAATAAAACTTTAAAAACTTTCAAGCATTCTAATGTTTTAAATGTCCCAAAATTAGGCCAACAAATCGTAAAATTAAAAAAATTTTTCGGGGCAATTAACACCAACGCTGATAACACCAAAACGTTTGTTTGAATACTTCAAAAATTTCGGTCGTGGTTGAATTCGTTACCCTGTCAAAATATCGTCAACATTCCATATTTTTTTAATGTGACACCCCTGATTCTCTTTCTTAAACGGTTGTCTACAAAACGATTGTTCAACCTTCGGAGGATAGAAATACCTTAGCCGGTTTTTGCGTCGACGTCAAGCAGAATACGTCACTCTGCAAAAAAATTTCTCACGTTGAAATATTAAAAGCAGGTTGACGAATAGAAAGCAACGAATTTAAAATATTTATGGATAGGTATTTTTATAACTGTTTGTACCAAGACATTTTTGTACTTTGCTCTAGAAAGTAGCTAGTAGAAAGAATTTTGAATTTATTTGTTAAAATTTAAAACAAGCGCAAAAAATAAATGCAAAACAAATCTGTAATTTCTATGTTACACAATGTGGAAAGGACTCTTGCATGTCACTCCTATCCTACATCTAAGTCAGTACTATTGACTGCTATCTATTATCTTAGGTTATCACGAAAGGACTTTAAAAAAAGAGGTTTTTAATAAAGATTGCACCAAGATTTATAAATCAACATCTGATTTCAGATAATACGGATAATTTTCTTTAGAAAAGCGGCTTCCCAGAAATGTAGAGTGATATTTGATTCGGCTTGAAATTACGATAATGTAAACAAACCCTTATCAAGAACACTCCTACCTGTCTTCTAGAGGTGTACTTACATTAGTATAATGTTATTTTGTTCTTCCACACCGTGCATTCCAGAAAACATGAGCGACTATTAAACATTTCTTTTTGTTACAAACAGTGTATTTTTCTCTGATTCGTAAAGTAAACAGCAGTTCCCACTACTAATCTACCATTTTTGACCACACACACACACATACGTGATAATATCTTAGCGACAAAAAGTTGTTGTTTTTCTCCAATTTAGTGAAATTATTTTGCGCGCTTAAATTTGTGGTGAGGAAAAAAATAAAAATAAAAGAAATATAGACACTATGGAATAAAAGAAACAAATAAATAAATGTCAATTTAAATGTCAGGGTCGCATAATTTTTACTGGAGACTTTTTCATTTCCGTGAAATATAGCAGTAGCTTTTACAGCACTCTCTTGACAAATTTTAAAATTAGAATGCTGGCCAATCAGTCAAAACTACTTGTTTGTACTTTAGTGCAATTTAGGAGGTGTAATCGAGTGTTTTCTATTAACAGTATCTATGGAAACGGGATGTCAACCGTTGTCTCGACAACCCTTTACACATTACGACTCTGACTCATTAGGGATTAATTAATACGCCTTTTCCAAGATTTTTTCTCGAAACATGAAGACGAGGCCCGATGTACTTAAAATGTAAACAAAACGATAGTTAGTGGGTAGAGCAGCTGCAAAATATAGATCTCGTTGTAAATTTTATGAATTCACCCGTAGTAGTTATATATTTCGGACTTCAGATTTTCGTCAGCCCTAATAGCAAATTTCGTGAATTTCCATGACAGAGCAACAGTTTGGCAACTTTTTAAACAAAATTGGGTATTAAAATAATCCAAATATATTTTTAGTTTCAAATCTAGCTGGTGCTACTTTTTGTGGCCATGTAATTTAGATAAAAAATAACAATTACAGTTGATCAATTATTAAAAATACAACAATAATATTTGGATTAAACCACAGGTCACGTGACAGCCTACATTAATATTTTATCAAATGGCATAACGTGGAGCCAGGGTCAATAAAAAACAAGTTTAGTTTCGTCCAATGAAATGTCAATATTTAATTATTTATTTACTTATTCATTTTGATGTTATTTTTTTTGATAGTTGGAACAATAAGAATAAAAACAACATTCTGAATGACAAATATTTAAGTTCTCACTTTCTGTTTCAATACAAGCCATGACGTCACAAAAGGGTTGTTTTTGTCCCTTTTCTTTCTAAACAAAGGATTGAAATTGGCCAAATATTTTGGTTTGCGATTAGTCCCAGTGCTTATCTTTAACCTGTGATCTTTGGTATTGTTTACAAGCAGCCACTTATAATCACTGTACTGAAATCAGCAACAATAATGTAAAGAATATTGTTGATACATGCAACAAAGTTATATTTGGGTTGCAGTTTTAATAATGAATTGCCAAGCTTACATTGATGTTGACATTGTGTAAATTGTTTTCGTGTCATCGTTTATAGTCTTATCTGACCTCATTTTTGATTTGAAATTAATAATAATACTCCCTTTACACTTAAGAAAATTTATCCGGATTCATAAGTCAGGTAAATGAAAATAGAAATTTGTACGGATTGCGCTTAATACAGATTCAGCATAAAAAAGATAAAAAAGAAAAAATGAAATGTTTTCGAAAAGTTTTTCGTAAACGCGCATATCTAAATAACTTTGGTATGATACAAAGGTGATAATTCAAACTTTAACGTTTTCGTACACGAGGGTGAACAGATGAAAACGGATTATATTTTCTTTTTCAAACTATTACGTTTTGTTTGAATACGTTCGTGTGTAAACGCAGTATGAATGAAATAATTGTGGGTATGGGAGATTTTTCCTTTTTCCGCTACAATTTTTCTATCAAAATTCAGGCAACATTTTACCATCAGAAATACAAGGTCGAAGTTAAGTTGCTTATATAACTAAAAAAATACGTGTAATTTCTGGAAGCTCATTTTAAATAAGCTAAGACGGTACCAAAATTTTCGTATTCCAACAAATGCTGGAACTAAAAATCATCTTAATCTTATTTCAAGTATTTCCAGGTTGAAAACTAACCTAGTCTGTTTAGACAATCCCTATGATCTCCTCTTTACTCTTTATATTCTCTCTGTTATAAATTTACCTAAAAATTAAATTGATACTTGGTACCAAAATTGATATTCAAAATGTATTTATATTTACAGCTTGGTGTAATGTCGATTTTTATTTATTCTTAGCATTAAATTTGCCTCGCATTTACCTTTTTGAGATATTTAAACTCGAGAGTTTTCTTGTTTATTCTTAGCATAATACGTGTAAGAAATGTCCGAATTAAAAAGAAAAAGATGGCGGAAAAAGTGATGACGAAACGACGTGAAAAGCAAACGATGTTGCATACCAATTACAAATTAGAAAAAAAGCCAGTCCTGCACGACTAGTAAACAATAATGGAATACTGGTTGATCAAGTTGTTGTCGTTAGTATAAGTACCTTTTTTTGTAAGAACAATTTTATAAGAACCTTTTTATGAGAACAATTTTATAAAAACTTTTTATGAGAACAATTTTATAAAAACCTTTTTTATATTATAAGAACAATCAGAACAATTTCTTAAACAGGATCGACGGAAATCAAGGAGTTGTCCCCCCCTCCCCTCCTCACGACATGACAATGCGCATCTTTTTTTTCATTTAAAATCAAAGTCTCATCGAACTAATTGCAACAAAACCATATTCTAAATCTTCTGTTATGAGTCTTGGATATGTAGCATTTTTATTTACTTATTGATTTCATTTCATTGTTTTGTATATTCTTGATGCTAATTAGTATAAAGACACTTATTTCTTTGATTTTTCATAAATAGAATAGCCTCATAACAATTGAATTTAGATCATCTTTAACAAAGTAGAGCAGCGTAACTTTAAAAAATTTTCTGGCTCGGCAGCGGCAACCATGGTGGGGACTCCTTTGTCACCGCACATTTTAACCCCTTACTTTCAAAACTAATTCACCGACCCTGATAAGAACAATTTTATAAGAATCTTTTTTCCTCCTTGTTTTTTAAAAACACGATAAACAAAGGGAAGAGAAAAATTTTCTACGAATCAATTATTGCGATTTTCTCAAACTTGTATACTATATATGACAGATTAAGCACCCCATGCCCAATAAGCGCCCATGTCGAATAAGCGACCCGGGGTTAGGGAAATACAGTGGAATCTCTCTAAAGCGGACATGGTCTAGGGCGAACACCTCTATATAACGGACACTATTCCTTGGAACGGACGGATTTTAGGTCAAACTCTCACAAGAAAATCTGTATAGGACGGACAGTTATAAGGCGGACACTTTATAAAACAGACAATTCTTTTCGTACTAAATAACATTTTCCTTTGAAAAAGCTCTGTGTATAGCGGACACATAAAAAACCACTTGTTAAATTTCGATTTTTATCTTTATTTCGCACATTTTTTAACTTTGTTATTCAAAATCTCTAAAATCTTTCTTTTAATTTTTTTTTCGACCAATTAAAGCTTTTATCGACATTAACAAACTCGTATAGAACTTGAATTTCCAGACCATAACCAGCCTCTCTGTTTATACGCTTTCCTGTGACCCGACATGTTATTTTGCAATTGGGGATTTTTGTAAATTGGTGGAATATTTTGTTGAGATTTTTAGGGACATGTACTACTGTACGTCCCTCAAAAATAATCGACATGGCAAATTCGTCGTGAACGTTTTCTTCTTCGTGAATCAATGAAAAGTTTTCATCTCCAATATCCGGGTGTCCATGTAGGCATGATATCCTCAAGCTTGAAAACAATATTTTACCAAGAGTATTTAATATTATGTTTCAGAAGATACAACATAAATATCCATCCAGATTTTCAATTAACAGTTTTTTTCAACCTAAGATAAATTATACACTCACAAAGTTCTCTGTAACTAGCAGAGGACCTAAATTATGGTATACATTTCTTGATAACGACATGAAAACTATTACATCACTTAACGAATTCAAACATAAACTAAAACATAAACTATTGACTACTGACATCTATATTTATTTTAGAACACACGACAGTTACAACGTACGACACATATAACACAACTCCTCATCATCTTCAATGCTAACCTTTTATATAGGTTCGGGGCTTGGTGATAAGGCTATTATAGCCTTCTTCTCGCTCCTGCCGTTTTTTACCTCTTTAGCTAATATTTTTAGCATATGCAATCCTATCTTTAGATTATACGATATAATAGCTAAAGATTTGTATTTTGTTTTTACGGAAAACTGTAAATTCTTCAACGGCAAAAAAAAAACAAAAAAAAAAACAAACAAAACAAACAAACAAAACAAACAAACAAAACAAACAAACAAATGAATTAAAGGCAAATCTTTGAACAAAAAAAAACCCGTATATAACCAAAAAATTTTGTTCTGAAAGTGATTTTTGGGAGCAATCTCTATAAGCGAATACCTCTATAAGACGGACACATTTTTTTGCACCAATGGTGTCCGCTTTAGAGAGATTCCACTATATTTGTAATTATTACCGAGTAAAAGGGCGGCATCAATATTTTCAAAAATTGCGCAATGTGATTGGTTAGAACTTACGTCATAGCGGGCAATATTCCACGGTAAAGTTTAAATATGGTAGCATTAAATCATTGGGGAATAGTTTCTATATGGTTTCTACTTCCTGCTTTTAATGTTATATTTTTTGTCGTAAAATGCAGTAACCTGATAATAATGCATATAATAACTTTTTATTTCGCACAATACTTCGAATATTGACCTCTGTCACGTACACGTCGGTCAATATTCTCCGGTATTGCCCTTATAAACAGTTATTATAGGGTTAATAAGCAACCCTGCAATAATAAGCGCCCCCACACACTATTATATATCTTTATTTTTTATTTGCATTTCTTTTTTTTATTCATAAAAGTTATGAAAATAAAGTTTAAAAAAATTGTTTTTTAAAAAAAAAAGAAATGAGCACTCCTGGTGAATTAACCGCTCCTGCTCAATAAGCGCCACCTGTCAAAATGAAATCTTTAAATAAGCCCGGGGCGCCTAATCCGTTATTTACGGTATATTTTAAATTATGATGACTCGCAATTTGAGAAGTGTACAATAAACGTCAATTATTAGAAAAGGACAACCTCGATCCCAGGACAAGTTGTCTCTTTTTGAATATCGGACGGCGAGACGAACATGGCCCTGGTGGAGGCTGGTCAAAAATCTTTGATTTTCGCAGATTTTTAATTAATGCACTCGTGTCTCGTTTATCAGGAATTTTATACTTCCTAGTCTTTGGTGAGCGAGTTTCAATTTAATTATTAGGGTCTGGATTTTATCGTGATCGATGGAAATAGAACTTTTTAGTGAAGACTGGACCTTGAAGGCTTTAGGTCGTGATGGCTCTAACGTATATTGATATTTTAAAGCGAATATCTTTCGCATTAAATAATTACATTTTTCAGTTTTGCCTGAAACCAAAGCAAGTCATATGTTTGGAAGCTTTGTTAAAGGGGAATGATGTGGTGGCAGTTCTGCCTACTGGATTTGGAAAATCAATTATTTTTCATTTACTTGCTGATCTCTTCCCAGTTAAAAATGAAAAGAATATTGTTTTGGTCATCAGCCCTTTAACTTCCATTATAAATGATCAGGTGAAATACTTGAATGGGATTGGTTTTTCTGCTGCTGTATTGAACTTGGAACAGAGGAAGTTTGAGGCAGATGAGAGCTTGTTTGGAAGTAATGATGCAGTGGAGGACGACCATGATGGTACAAATATTACAATTGATTGTGGTATTAAAAACGGAGATATTAAGATTTTATTTGCCCATCCAGAATCCTTTGTATCTGATCAAGGGCGTTCAATTTTAAAGAGCAAATATTATTATTGGATTTAAGCGCTGTTTCCAGTTTTAATTTTTGCATTGCTGGTATATTGTCTCCGGGAGAAACAATATTGCGTGGTTGCAGTTGTGTGGTAGGAACTTCAGTTAACTCCTTGTTTTCAGCAAAGTTAAGTTGCTTTCTAGATTTTCCTTTTTCGTTCTTTTTCTCACTTTCAATAGTTTGATTTTTCTCGTTATGCGGAGACAATATGCCACGTTTGACAGACACGTTTTGTCGTAACTGAATTTGATTCAGTTGAACATTTTTCCGAAAGTCTGACATTTTCTCGACAAAGGTGACACAAGACTGACATATAACAGTTGGAAGAGCATCCAGTTCCGTTGTTCTTAACCCACATGTTAGACTTATTTTGTTCTCAATGTTTTTGTTTTTTCCAATATTGCTGAATATTTTCATAAACAAAGATTTTTGTTTTAATTTGGCACATAACCTGCAGAAATTTCCATCATTGGAAGTGTTACGAAAGTAAATCTTCTTAGGAGTAGCTGGCTTAGCCATTCTTCTATACCTTGAATAAAAAAAGAAAATTTTTATATTTAGCAATATAGATGTATATATATAAATGTATAGATAGCTTTGTGTTTTTATCTTATATATAATCCCTTACCATTTTAAGAGTTAACAGAATTCTTGCAATATGTAAAATCTGCGTAATTAGCATGGAAAATACATCCAATCCTTTATCTGTTTTTGCGTTGATGTAGCTAACTGCGCTTACTTTGTATTCTGATGTTCAGTAGTAATAATAATAATAAATAACTAGTAGCTATCTATCTGTAACTATATATATGTCTACACTTCTTGTTTTATAACTAGCTAGCTCTAGACAATCTCTTGGTCAGTTGCTAATATTAATTTGAGCATAAGTAGCATGTAGTTACATACAAGCACATCTGGACTGAGAGTTAACTAGTTAAAACTAATTGAAGCCATAAAAGTTTCTTGCCAAAATGTATTTTTCAAATATTTTTTTCTGATACAAAACATGTATGCGAATTAACGGAAAGGCAGTCATTGCCCCATTTTTTAAATAACCTCTCAGATGAAGATATCGTTACACTCCGTTGTAAGTTTAATATCAGAACACCAAATATGGAATCAAGGGTTCAAAGTCATAGGCTTAAACATCAAAACAAACCCCACGTGCGCGCGGGAAAATCATATCATCCAAGGAAATTGAGTTAGTACATATTTGAAGCTAGTCCATTTTTTGAAATATTAAAAATTATATATAAAACGTTTATTTACTTTGTGCTGGGTGCTTGTTCTCGGCTAAACTATTTGTTGTAGATAGTTTGTGGAAGAATTAGTATGGAAACAGAAAAGACAGGTGAGAAAAACTGTATTTTCTTTATGAAAGTTGTCTCGCCAAATGTTTTACCTTTTTTTCAATGAGTGTTTTCTTGTTTGTAGAAGAATCAAGTTCGAACGTTATCGGGGAAAAGCTTTTATACAAAGCCATTATAAGGGAAACTAGGGAAGAATTAGGTAAGGTCTCTAAAATGTAATTTTTTACTTCATAGACACTGTCACAAAATGTTTTAGTCTTTTAAAAATATTTTTCACAAGGTTGCTTGAAGCAAAATATAAACAAAGCAAAGTACTCAATAATCGGTGAGTGAGTAAGATGAGTAAAGTATCCTCAATGTTAAAAAGTAATCGCCAAACTGTTTCCAATATACAGTATTATACACTTTTTTTTAGTTGACAGTTCTTCGGAAGATGAATGCAACACAGAGCTAAATAAAATATTTTCAGATGTTGAAAAAGAAGTTTCTAGTAAGTTATGTATGCACTTCCCAACTACCTTTCGTTTTTGTAATACGTCTAGAAAGTAGCGTCCTTGCGAGAAAATAAGTAAAAAATTCTGAGTTTTTAGGCAAGGCACGTTTTTATTATTTTAGAGCAAACTAAAAGATACAACCGCAGAAGAGAAAAGAAGCTTCAAGCACTTCAAGATGAAGTTATAATTACCCATGATGAAAGATCGGGTAAGTAAATAATACGATAAAGATAAATGTTTTAAATGATAAATATTTTCCTTTTTTTCTAACCTTTTTACTCATGTTTTCAGATTCACCTGCCGAAAAGCAAAGTGATGGAATTAATACGGAATTCCCTGAAAAGGTCATCACAGAAAATGTAACCACCTTTCAATGTGATGAATGCGACGCAAACTATACACGCAAAAATAAGTTAAAAGCGCATATGTTGAAGAAACATAACACTACGTTAACTGATCAGGGTAAGCGTTCAAAATGTACATTCCCTGGTTGTGAAGAGACTTTTTACCACAAAAGTAGAATGATATCACACCTAAACACATTCCATGGTACGAAGACAAACGTTCGTAACTTGGTATTTGAGGACGAACAGATGTTCATGGAATGGAAAGAAAAAGAAGAATTAGATAAACACATATATTTTTCAAAACAAAGAGGGGATGGCGACTCTAAATTTACGAAATACGCTTATTACGTTTGCCAGCATGACGGGGACGGAAGATCGCATAGAAAAGAAGGTGAACCAGCTCGAAAAACAAGCTGGCAAGCTAACTGACAAATGCGATCCAATGGGCTTTAGAAGACATATATATAAGACGATTGTCGGAAATTGTATTTCATCTGCACGTACATGGAAGAATATTCAGAAAGAACATTCAATGTGTCGGGTAAGTGCATTTATATTCATATTTATGAGTACACAAGCAATCAATTGTCGTAATTAGTTCGAACTTTTATGATTCTTCTTCTTGATTTCAGGCATGTCTAAAAAAACCCAAAGACAACGAAATTGACTGGGTGCAATGTACACGATGTCCGCAATGGTATCATTGCAAATGCGCTTCTTTTACGGCGGAACAAGCCGATTTATGATGACATTTATCTGTTATTTCTAGTTATTTCTAGGGACCTTACACTATTTTTAATTTTTTTAAATGTTTTTTAGATCATCATCATTTTGTTGCTTAACTGGAAATAAATCAAAATAAAATAAAGTGATCTACCAACTATCTAGTTAAACTTTTTAAAACACAATATAACACAAAATGCTTTGTTGCTTTTATATCTAAACCTATGGGAGTGCGGTGAAAAGAGAGATTCGTCTTATTATTATAAAAAGAAAAAATTAATTTTATTGTAAAATGTTTCAATTCCTTTTTTTTCTGTTTTTCTTACTACGCGCTACGCACGCATTTGTTTAAGGCCCCTAAAGCGCATCTGACCAAGCCCACGGTGCGTGCGTCCAAAAAAAAATTAAAAAAAAAATGGGGCAATGACTGCCTTTCCGTTAATTCCATGTATGCAGTGTCGGCCATCTTTATTGTTTACAGTTAGTTTCAGCGTGAATATTTCACGGACCGAGTGACGTTTTATCTTTCGCATAATTAGGTGAAATTCTCGACCAATCACGGCTCGGAATAAAACCAGCCTCCTCCAGGGCCTTTTTCGTCAGACCTATCAATAAGCGCAGCGCCGATGAGAGACAAAAAGCCCTGGGAACGAGGTTGAGAAAAGGAGACAGGGGTGGGGTGGGCAATTTATGTAAAGAGTAAATATTTTTTCATAGGAGTGAATATCTCGATCATGTACTCCGGCTTTTAAAATGATTATAAAAAGTAACAAACTTTCTTGATATAATTCGTGCTGGGAGGGGGGGGGTGCTTATTGTTACACCTTGATATTTCGTTACCTGTCCTAACTTTTATTTAGGGGACTTCTTAGTATTGCTCCATGATTTTACATTATTTTCTGTTTGTGACATTTGCGTGACTAAATACAAAAATTGTACAAATATTTTACAAATTTCAAATTTAAGTAAATTTTTATCCATTTCTGCAAATTTCATGACGTAATTAGCCAACTCTGACATCAGCATTTTTTGACAAAGTTATTACTTAAGGCCTGGGCAACACTTGGGGTAATTTTAATGTCTTTTGAACAACAACTTAAGAAAGTACGAAGGAGAAGCATCAGCCTCCCCAGCATTGAGAACCCTCCAAATAGCCCAGCAGGGTTGAAACATGGCATGGAAAAAGATGGGGAAATAATTAGAATTTACCTGGTATATCGAATCTTGCTAATGAGAACAACGGCAAAGAAAACCACCTTGATTAATAAAAAGAAGTTTAATGTCAAAGTTATGTGAAAAAAAGAAATACATTTTTAATACTTTCTTGTTATCTACGCCATGATTCGAGTTAGCGCCCAACACTAGTAAGCGCCCCTCTTAAAAGACTAAAGAGTGCAGGCAAATTTATGCAAGTGTAAATAAAATCAATTGCTTCATGCAACATATTTTATTTGTACAAGGACAGCTAATTTAGTGTTTCTTTTGTGTTCTGATTATATGCATCATATATATCCACATTTGATTCCCGTCACATGCTATGATTGATCCGCACCTTGGCAGTAAAATTTTTTAACTACTCAGCCACAAGCCACGTCAATTAGTTGTGTGTTAAACAGTTCAAATAAGGTGTACCTTCACGTTTTACGATTACTCTGTCAAAGTTTTTAAAGCGATTAACATCTAAACCTACGTTACGAAAAGGCGGTTTAAAATGTTTTCTGTTCATGCCTGGGCCGTCGACACTTGGAAATCATATTTTTTAGGATATCATTTATTTGTGTCATCAAGACTGGTAACGAAGTTTGAAACACGTGCGTTTGAAACTTCGCTGTGCGTCTATAACAAGATGTGAGTGACCTCCTAAGGTTGCACGAGTTGATTCATTGTGTGGTTGCTTATCATTTTTGTTTCCACAGGGATTAATCCGTAGCTTGGTAAATATTCACATGCAATAATTAGTCACGCAACACTGTGGTCTATTTAATCACAAACAACTTATAAAATGTCAACTATGCAGTTGTCATGGCGATGATAATAACGTGATTGTTGGAGGGATGGTCAGGAGAAGGAACTACGAGTTTTACCGGTTTTTATTTAATGATCATAATCCTTGACATATTAAACTTTATATTGTATACTCCGCTGACTCAAAGTCCCTCAACTTTCCAACGATTTAACACTTTTGCTTAGAACAGGGAAAAGTTCTTTATCACGGAATGATATTAGTTTTTGAATATTTAATTTTTTTGTTATATGAATTATATTATTCTTATAAAAAATGATACAATGAAACAATCAGACATATCCTACAGTTTCTTCATCAAACTTTCTAAGTTAACTTAATTACGACAAAAAGTATTTTACAATGCAAAAAGAAATAAATACGATTATGGGATGGATAATGTGCTACACGAAAGATTTTTTAAAAAAGTATTTTGAAGCCTCTTCAGGTTTAGTCGAATCCAACTTACCCTGTTAAATTTAAGTGACATTCAGTGGACATTTTTTTGTATATATATAGAACCAATATCATCAATCACTCTATACCTTTCGAGGACTTTTTTTGTGCCTTTTGATTTTCTGAAATGGGCAGATATTATGGATTACAAGCGTATGCGCTGATGTTGACGCTAAGAAGCCGTTCCTGTCAGACCTAAAATAACCCCTGGAAAACTTTGTTGTTCCACATTCTATTGGTGTAAAAATAACTTCATAAAATCGCTGTTACGTCTAACCGCTTAGCAAGTAAACAGTATGCCTATTTCATAGACATAGGGTGTCTTGTGTAAAGGTTAATTTTACGTGATCTTGATGGCATTATTGTATTCAAGAAGACAGAATAGTAGAAAAATAGAGTTTATATTCCACACCACAAATAAAGCAACAGAAAAGAAACATAATGTTATTAATCAAATATAAAAAGTAAATAAATTTATTGATTGAAATCTGTTTGAGGTGTCCATTAATTAGACAGTCGACTCCTAACTCATGATCAAGGCTAAAATTGCCAGGAATAGGGTACAAAAAATTTCATAAAAGTAGAAATAAGTAAAATAGGAGTGTTTTTAAAGAAGATTTGGGCTACAAAAATATTACAAAGCGAAAAAAACATGGGAACGAAATTGAGTAACTATAAAAACTTACATGTAGTTTGAACAATCGAGACAATCCATATATCTTGTTTGTAGCTCTTAATAAACGGAAATATCAACATTTCTTAAAAAACTTGTTCAAATTGTCCTTAATTAATTGCGGCGAAAAACAGGTTTTGGAAAGGCTATCTTTCTTCCTTAAACTAACTTCAGTCCTAGGACTCTGATATTTTTTTGATTCAAAGGTAGAAAAGGGCTTGAGAGCGAGGCTGATAATTAGTACTTTCAACATGCTAAGCTTACATCGCATAACGAGAGGAATTGAAAGATAAATATTTTAATTACAAATAACTGCAAGCAATTAACTTAAATAAGACTTGACAATAATTAAACATAATTATGTATTGCGAAGAATTTTAAATTATTTTTTTTTTCTCAAAAAAATAACAAAACGGAACAACTAGTACGTACGGTGATTTCTATCTGTCAACATCATTTACACGCACCAAAAAAAAATTTGCACACACTGAAAAAATATTTGCACGCACCAAAATCAAATGTAAATTCCATTTTACATTTGATTCCGGTAGGTTGTTTTATCTTGCAGAATTGCGAATTGCACTGTAGGTAATTTTATCGTGCAGAATTGCTCGATATGGAATTTACATTTGATTTTGGTGCGTGCAAATATTTTTTCGGTGCGTGCAAATATTTTTTCGGTGTGTGCAATTTTTTTTGGTGGGTGCAAATTATGCTGGCAGATAGAAACCACCGTACTCCTGACTAACAACAGGCGCCAGAAATCAATTCTGACAATTTAACTTTGAATGCTCACTAACACCCACTCTGGAAACAGTGACAGCATACCGGTAGTTCAAATTGAGACGGGGTATACAACAAAACTCAATCCAATTTTTTCAAGTGTGGGAAGGTAACTAACAAAATTATTATCTTCTCCCGGTTAAAATACAGCACCTTGGAAACGAGGTTGTCCTTTTTGTGAACCATGGTTGAGCAAACCGACGTGAATAATCTGATGGGAAAAAGTATGAGAACTTAAACAATAGTTTTTTTTCCTTAAGTTTGTAGTATTTACAAACGAAACTAATTTTGCAATAAAATGATGAAATGTGCAATACTGTAGTTATAGTCAGTAAATAAATAGTTCGTTGTTTTTATTTTAAATGTGCATCAAACGTACAGTCAGAATTACAATCTCGTTAAATTTGTTAGTATTCTACAAGGCAGATAATTTAGATTCCCTATTCTCCCTATAAAGGGACCCTGTTCTATTTATTCTAGGACTTTATCAAAAAAATTACCAAAAATTTCAATTAGTTTAGACTCGAACGGTGCTAAAAAGCTGTCAATGTGAAAGGGTTTAATAACTGATATAAGCAAAGCAGCTAACTTATTTTTAGAATCCCGCGAATTTAGCTACCTTTGCATGTAATGAATTTGAAACAGTATACCAGAATGCAAGAAGTCTGAAGAAGAGAACCAAGTGCTGCGGTGACATATTATTTAAATATAAACATAAAACAACCGTAAGTAACCATCCTTTCCATTTTCCACCCCTCAGCTGTTTCAACACTTAAATTATAAATTTTTAATACATTTTTTCAACCCACCCTGTAAATTTCTCTTCACCCCCTATATTGGGTACACAAAAGTAGTTACGTTTATTTGGTAAATAAACGAGAATTTTGAGAGTTTGATGGAAATACAACCTCATCCCCAGGACTCTTTTTTTCTTCTAGTCGTCCGAGATTGTCAGAGGGTTTTTTTCTGGCAATTCTGACAATCAATTGCGTTGTGGAAAATAGTCATTGTTCCTAGTCCTAATCTTGACTACCGTTACTGACAACTTAACTCTAAAACTCTGCCCATCTTTAAGCCCAATTTCTGGCCACATGCTACCCTAGAGGTGATAAACTTAAGCAAAGCTAGATGAAAAATTTAATTCTCTTTCATATAAGCCTGTATTTTGATATTACAACGGTGTGTGATCACGAGTTATGGGTCTTGTCTTAAGTCTAGTCGAGTCTAAAGGTTAAGATTTTAAAAAAGTTTTTGTGTCAATCTAAACTACAAGGACAATAAGAGATCCTTCTAAAACTGAATGGTAAAGAAATAAAAATTAAAAAATGTTTTTTACGAAAAAATGGATTTGTAAATTGGGGAAAGCGCGTTAAATACCCAACCTCATCCCTAGGGGGCTGCTTTTTTTTGGCTTTTTTTAATATTAGGGATAGAGCTGTCATCTTGGTTCTTTTCAAATTATCGCAGTCAATAATCACCTCTAATTAGTAATTTCCCATGAATACTATTTTCATCGCTTCACTGAAATTTTTAATTTTATATAGGCTACGTTTGTCAGGCTTTCAAACACCCGGAGAATTTCTTATAATAATACGGAGTGTATGTGACGGTCATAGTGGATATCGTCATTTTCCTTTGATGTCGCCGAAAAAAGTGTGTCTCAAATACATTTTCTTCATGAGCGTGTCGAGCTCTACACAATAGGGACAACGGATAAACTGAATTTCGTCAATTTTTTTCGCATATGCATATGCTGACATCAGCAAAAGGTCTAAAATAACCAATTTTTACATTGTCCTCTTGCCTAAGTGGATTTTTCCACGGGCCTTATCGACTAATCTATATAATAATACGCCAGTTCCGTGTCTCTGTGACAGGCAAAGTGGATGTGCTCATTTTACTTTGATCTTACCGAAATTTTCTTTGAAGTAACCGAAAAATCATGTCTAATATCTTAAATTTTCTGACGTTACGGCGCGACGTCAATAACATCACTTTAACGTCAGTATCCTATATTAAATTAATAAATTAATGAAGCCGTTACAGTGCACTTAAAATTGTGAGGCCAAATAACTTGAAAACGAGGAGGTGACGTCAATGATTTTTCACCGCGTGGGCAACTAGGGACCACCTAGGACCAATTTGGGTAATTTTCACATACCTGGGTCCCCGAATCCATTTCGAAATGGACGGATTGATGACGTCATCACAAAACTTTTAAACCCCAATATCTCTGCAACCGTTTGTCAAAAGTACATGATCCGATACATTTTCTTGATCAACGTTTTAAGACCTATACGATTAAGGCAACAGGTATACAAATTTCTGAAAAATAATTTTGTGTGTTTTCGCGGCAAAAATTTTAAACCCTTATATCTCATTAACAGTTCATCAAACTTTATCATGAACGAACAATAGATATCACTTCTGATGAAGTCTCCTTTCTTTAAGTGACAAACAACGATCTAAACTTTTTCCATGCACACTGCAAACTGGTCAACGGAATTTTCTGGCTCCATTACAATACAATGAGAAAAACCTTCGTATAATTCTGTAAATATATAAGCTGAGCGACATATAAAACAGCGATGAATTCGACATATTTTAACAAGGGCTTCCAAAAAAACCTTGCACATGAAAGGTCAAAACTGCACCAGCGGTAAGCACAGTAAATTCCGATGAACTGGAATGGCGGCTGCAAGTACAGGAGGAGAATTACAAATGTTTGTAATTATTAATTTGGTAAAGACAAGATGTTTTAAAAACGTCAAAAGTGCCGTTATCGATCGCAACAGAAATGTTAGATGAACAGTCGTAAAGTTACTCTGTTACGTTCCCTAAAAGCGAAATATCCTAAAAAGATCATTCAAAGGCTGATCAGAGTAGTATATATATATATTCATCAAGGACTACCATTGAGTTTCGAAATTTATATTTTTGTATATCATATTATACGCAATGCTTATGATATCTATTTCGCTTATTTATTTTTTTAATTTAAAAACAATACGTTCCATCAAAATACATACGATAATTAGGCAAAAATGAAATTTTATTGAAAACTCGTATAATCCAAACATTTTGTATTTCAAACGATTTTTAAATCCCCCTGGTAGAATTAGAAGAGTTATAAATTAAATTATATGTATTTTGGTTTTTAAATCTGTTTTATCGTGGTCAAACTCTCGTTAACAAACATTGAAACTGTGCGTTTTTAAATTCATTGCAATGCAGGGTGGGTGTTAAGCCAACAAATTATTAGCAAACAACCTCGTATCAAGCATCTGTTATTTTTACATCGAAATAAAATTGGAAAACACGACGAAGAATTCTAGGTACGAAATTGTCTTTGTTTTTTGTGTCTAAGTAACAAAATCAACACGCGTAAATAACTTGTTTTACTGATCCGTAGTACCTTGTTTATATTATAATCGATATCTCCTATCCTGCTTACAAAGCGAAGACATTTGCAATGCGTAACGAGGGAAAACCAAAAAATTACAAGGATTACAACATTTATCGTTATAAGAATAAAATTAAATCTAAAAATCATGCTCAATCCGGGTGTAAATGTACCCTCGTTGGGGTGGAATTTTTAACAGATTTATCAATAAAAGTATAGGGGAAATTGATAAGATCTATTCGGCTAAAATTGATACAGATATGTATATATATATATTAAATTTCCACCTAAGACCTGTCGTCTTTGTGCTCAAAATGGTAGCTGCAACAGTACTTTGTGCTCAAAATGGTAGCCGCGACGCTACTTCGTGCTCAAAATGATAGCCGCAACGCTACTTCGTGCTAGAATTGCACAGAATGAATACACCCGAAATATGTATGATGAGCAATAATTTGAGAATAAGAATGCATATGAGGACGCCCAGTGGATATTTTTGACGACTCAACGACTAGTCTCTATATTTATAATGCCGTTAGTCCGTCTCTCTGATTGTACCCGTGTTAACCACGCACGGAATCTTGAAGCTACAAATACGTACAAATAAGCGCCAATCAGGACCCTTGATTATTACGAATAAACGATCATCATTTTTTAGCGGCTTTGACATACTGAGGAATGAAGGTGAAACGACAGAGCTAGAGCAACAGCCATTTTGAGTGTTGTGGTGTTGAGGTTTACACGTCTTTTTGTTGTTGACCTTTTTATTTTTGTATTTCATGTTAAAATAAGCATACCATCGCATTTTAAGCATATTTTGTCTACACAAAATATTCGCGAGGGAACAGAACATATTTTGCTAGCTAGCCACACGGATTTTATATACGTGGTTTCTCTACTCTTAACGCAGTTAAGTTATTCGTCAAATTAAGAAAAACCTGAAAACTTTTTTTTTTTTGCTAGACGTGGTGAAAAACAGATTGTATAGCCTGTGTTCTTGTTTTGGGCGAAGTTACGAGTAATTTAATTTTTTGAAGAATATTTTACACCCACCAAACACTCATAGCTGTAAGCACTTTACTAGTTTTGCGACATCTGTATACCTGTACTAAAGCGCTCAACCTGGTTGTGCAACATGGTTTATCTGCATTTAAGCGCTCAACCTGCGGTTTAACGCTTGGTCTTACGGCTAGTCTATATACTAAATACCCGTACTCTATCCTCCTAGGTCGGAAAGAGACAGAGTTGCAGTTTACCTCCCCATGAACTGCTTTCTATTTGGACACAAATATTTCATCTTAAGGACTTATTTAACTTTCATTGTTGCCTCGAACTAACATGACTTGTTTCATCCTCCTCTTTCTTTATCTCCTTTCAAAACAAGATCAAACCAATATGTCAGGTTGCGTGAGATTAAGCGTAAATAAAAAGATGAGATAGTTAAGTTGATGGTTTTTGTAAAATAAATGTCCTTCAAAAATGCGAAGTCAGAGAAACCTTTAGAGGTCACATGACAAAGTACACATTGTTTTGAAAATATAGTTGTTTCGAATTCTTTGTGGTAGAGTTTAAGCAAGGAGGTTTAAGAAAGTTATTGCGACTTTGAGAAAGTCATTTCTCATTTGAATTAAGTAACATCAACCACAGAGTTTAATCATTATATTACCTCAGAAATAAAATCTTCTGCGGGTACTAATTTCGCAAATTTTGCAAAAGTATATTCCTTCTTCCTAAAAATCCTTAAGCCATTAAAATATTTTTTGAACCTCCAGTACAACAGGAGTCGCTTCTAGCTGTTATAAGCTGTAAACTGTAGCTTTCATAACGCTCTATTTAAGATCTGCAGGCTAAACATTTTGACACGTAAAATTTCGGAGATCTTTTCCCCTAGTTTTTGTTGAAAAAAGCCATTGGAAGTTTGTATCTCTTTCGCTATTTAAAGCCATAAAAAAGCTAGTTTCTCTAGTTTTAATGCTCTTACAAAACAGCCATGCAAACCCGAGAATGTCCTAAACTTTGAGCGATTGACCGATTGATTAACTTTTAAACAACAAACCTTTTTTTAATAATATAAGTTTAAGTTCCGTCTAGTTCCAGGCAAAAATATTTCAAACAGTAACATTAAAACAAAAAAACAAAAACAAATATATAATATACCATATACCTTACTCTCATGTTTATCAACTAACTTTTTGTCACTCATATGCTTGTAATTTCTGCGTTTTAATATTTGGTTTTGACATGTTGAAGTAATTGCATATCCAGTACTCCCAAAAGAAAAAAAACTACTTAAAAACAAATTCGTGCGCCTTGAATTCGTGTAACATAATTTCACCCCTGATAATAATCAACACACAATATAAACAAAAGCTAAAAACCAATAACCCATGCGATAAACCAAACTAAACGACATCAAATATAAATCTTTCTAACTTAGTTATAAAATGCTTTTATTTCTTTCATAATGTTATACATTGTATCTCAGTTTTGTAAATGTCATATGTCATACGGATGGAATGTAATAAGTAGGCTTATAAAATTTTTACCGATAAGAAAATAAAATTCACGCGATTTGTTGTATACGATTAGTTTTTTTTAGGTGAAGTCTCTTTATTGGATCATGACCTTTAGAATGTGTTTTTATAATAACTTTCATCTTAGTACTCAGGTTCTCCAGGCCTAGTTTCCAGGTCACTTGGAAGTCCTTTTGGAAGTCGTTTTCAGATTTCTTTTTTTATTTTTTAGGGAAACAGACTTTGGACTTACATTAAACCCTCTAAAACTAACAATATCACTATTTGAATCAGAGAAATAATAATATATATTTT
The DNA here is from genome assembly GCF_029227915.1 of Hydractinia symbiolongicarpus. Classification (NCBI taxonomy): domain Eukaryota; kingdom Metazoa; phylum Cnidaria; class Hydrozoa; order Anthoathecata; family Hydractiniidae; genus Hydractinia; species Hydractinia symbiolongicarpus. Next base: position 11,491,990 of record NC_079888.1, on the reverse strand, counting down.
ATTGCACTCTTCAACACTGTTCAATATGACATTATTTCTCCCAATACGTTGACTGTTATTACATACTTGTAGGAGATTGAAAAATTGAGAAATATGCCAGATAGGCTGTTAAAGTGGAACTGGCGTAAGCCAGGTGTAGTGACTTTTTATTTTATAGGGACAGAAAAACCTCCGAAATTGATTAGTATATAAAGTAAAAGCAATAATTTTTTTACGGTATGGAGAATTTTAAATATGTTTTTTAATTTCAATACCGAATTGTTGTTTATGATTTACACAATTCATCCACCAAAAAACTACGAAGTCGTTTTGTTAGAAGGATTTTGTCATTTTTTGCCACAGCACCACGTGGTGCGTCAATCGCCTCGAATACGGTGTTTTGATTTACAAAATTCTAATTGATTTATGATATGTGAGGCTGTACCATAAGATGTCGACACTAATCGCTGGTTAATAGTTTCCCTTGGCAGGGAGGTGGCTAGCAAAACTGGAACGACTAAAAGAAACTTTATGTTGCGTGACGTAATCCTGACAAAAGCAGGCTAAGGGTAAACTATCACTCACCCAAGGTGACCACGAAGGATATTAAAAGTCAGGAGTCACCCTATGTCTTTATTCTGAACCTAGGCTTGACTTCAGTCACTGCCCAATTCTCACATATTCTCTTTATAACTATAAACTCGACTAAAACTTTTCTCTTGATCCCAGAAAACGTTTCTCGAATTAAGTCTTCAAAACTGACTACCTGGTATTAGAATTTAAAATAATTAATTATTAATTATTTTAAACTTATTGTATCTAATAGAATCCAGAAGGCGCATAAAAGTTACCTCACCCTGTCAACGTCTTTTCAGGAACAAAAACGTTTATGATTTAAGGTGGGCCTAAAGGTACCAGGAATGGGCAGTTAAAATTAGTTTAAGTTTTATTATAAATCCAAGTATCAGTATAAAGAATGACTCAAAAAATATCCTATAAAAAATTCCATTTTTTACGACACGCAGCATATGATGACGAAGCAATAACAATAATTGATTTGTCGATATTCTTTTATACATAATATTTTTGTTATTTATAAAACATATTACCCTATTCAGTCAGGGGTGTTTTGAACTGTTCTTGAAACAACTCACCAAAATTAGAAAAAACTGTAGCAGGAACGCCATGAACATGAAACTAAACCTCACGACAAACCATCTTACGAATATTAACATCAAGATTCTCCAATCATGGACTCCTGTCTTATTCTTCCTTTTTGTCAAATACAACAGTACCTCTGAATTAGTTCAACAAACAAATTCATCAATCCTTACCCGCGCAAACAATGTTCGCTTCACATTTTTAAATACCTTCACAATCAAAACACATCCAAGCGAGAGAAGCTATCTTCGACGTTTAAAACAAAAGTCTAACTTTACTCTTCATAATAACTGAAATAAATATAACCGCACAATAAGAATGCATTGAGCTGTACAAAATGCATGAAGTTCAACAAACAAAATTTCCCTAGAATCTACAACACAATCTAGAACACAGTTAAATTTCTACTTCAGTAAATTTTCAAGCTTCTCAAAAAATCACACCACACGCTTTAAAAGACGAAAGGACTGTAACTTTTCTCGCGTGACTGTTCGCTTAAAACTTCGCTCCAAAAACAAAAATCTTGAAACACAAAAAACAAAAATGGCCGCATAGCTAGCCCACGTGACCTGAAACAATTAATTGTTTTTTTCTGAATAAATTTACACACCCTCTTATCAGAAATTACATTTTCCCGGTCAGCTCTTCCTGTACAAATGGCCTAAAAGATCATCTTAATCTGAGCCGTAATTGGTGACATAACACTAAGAGGGTCATTTATAAAGCTGACAAACTAAAATGTTTCTGAAAACTTTTTATGTTTACATAATTAAAAAGTCAAGAAACTTATGGGACACGACAATTGTCCAACTACCACCACATACCAAATGTATTGCAAAATTTTACAAACTTTGTGTTTAAAAAACAAAGTAAAGCGTGGTTAGACTAACTTTAAATAATTATCCTTGAGTGTTTTTGCAATGAACTTCAACTTTCCCATAGTAAATTTCGCTAATTTTGTGGCGTTTCTTCAAATCCGAGGAATAATTTTTTTGTGATCATTTGCTAAATTAAGCCCCCAAATTCCCTTAAAATAGTTTTTCCATCTCCTTGATCCTGTAACTAAACTTTTTCATATATAAGGCCATGTAGGAAAATATTGACTGTCCAAAACAAAAATGTTGGATATAAATGTTGTAGCACGTAACTACACTATGCAAACTTCAAAATATAATCTTCTGCAAAAATCTATTGCAAAAATGCGCATTGTTGCAGTGCTTGTGCAACTTTTTTTGGTGTAATTTTGTTGCATTGCATGTAAAAAAAGTGGTGTAGTACATGCTCTTTTTTTAAGGGGATGCAACGCAACGTATAGCATTGAATCTCCATGAAAAAAATTGCTCACGTCTTCAAGTGTTAAGATATAACTGATCAGAATACTTATCCCTTTTGTAATTGTCCTTGTTAAATGCCTTCAAGCAAAAGTAAAATAGCCTTATCCTTTGATTACTAGTTTGTTAAAAACCCAGCAAGTTTTATGATATGTGTGGCCTCTTCATAAAATTTAGTAGGTTTCTCAAATGTTTGAAATACTGTAATTGAATACAAATTTTTTATGTTATTGCTTTACAATTTTTATAAAAATCAAGGATAAACCTTTTATTACCTTTCTAGGCCTAGACAAACTAATTCCTATAATATGAAAATACCCAGCTTTACCAAAGTCTTACCATAGAAAGTATAAAAAATTCAGATGTTGTGAGTGAATGCCAGTTTTCAAAAGTGTTTAGTGGTCTGACTCCTCTCACAACAGCTCTATAAGGAAGTTAGTGCCTGAAAATCAAAACTTAGAATGGTACGAAGTTGAAGAAACTTTATTATACTGGTATCACTCCATTCAACTGGCTTAGCCAGATTGTTTAAGGTTGGCAAAAATCCATTAATTTGAAAAAGGTACAAAATTCTCTTTCGAATGACACATTTTATATTCCATGAAAATATTTGGAACTTCCCATTTTTCTGGAAAAAGCCTTTTCAGAGGTGTTATATCCTTCACACCTTCGAGAAAATATGTGCAAAATGAGTTGAGCATATTTTTTGTAAACATTATGCATGATACGAAACTACCGTATAAATATATGCATAATAATATTTTTTAGATAGTTTACTTTCACCATCGACATATATATATATATATATATATATATATATATATATATATATATATATATATATATATATATATATATATATATATATATATATATATATATATATATATATATATATATATATATATATATATATATATATATATATATATATATATATATATATATATATATATATATATATATATATATATATATATATATAAATCTTGTCGTATAAAAAATCATTAAAAAAAAATCAAAGTTAAGGAGTATGCATATAAGCTTTCTCTTGTAACCCTGACTTCTGTCTGTTAATAATTCTGAACGCGTGCACGCATATTCAGCATAAAGAAAAAGTTCACACTTCCATCATCTTTCTGCATACTAAGTTCACACAATTTCATAACACCTACGAAAATTTTTAAAAACAAATATCTCGTTAGTAAATTTTTGCATACATGCCTTTACGTTTGTGGTCTCTTTTTCCGAAAGCTTCCTATTGGCTCATTAAAATTTTCGGTAATGGAAAGCTGAATAAATTATGCACAAAAGGTTCCCGGATTTTTTTGTATAAATTACTGATTAGCGAATTATGACGACAGAAAGAAAAAAATATGCATTTTTTTGAATGATTATATATAATTACAAATAATTTCATAACGACGTTGTTACAAAAAAAAAAAACCGGGAACCTTTTTAAATTTAATTTATGCTGAATATAATAGTGCAAAAACGAGAAGTCTGCGACCACGCGTTCGGAAAAAGAAGCGATTTTAAAACGTACGGTGAGAAAAAAATGGTGTGTGTTTAATTCATTATATTTTCTTTTTGGAAAATTAACATCTCACGAAAATAACACCATCAAAAAAGTCTTTCATCAAACATTCAGAAACAAAAAAAAATAAGAAAAAATATAAAAGTATTGATAAATTATAAGGGTTTTTCTTTACAGTAACCTTAAAACCAAAATTAACGGCAGTTTGCATTGAGTTCTGGTGATAAATTATATGGGGTATTGAAACTCTATTCCCAGCAGTTTTAGAATTCGTAATTTAATGAACTTAATGAAGCTATACCCATGATAGTCTTTCGCCTGAAGGAGCGTATGTTAAAAATAGCCCCTTTTGAGAGCACGTCTTACCATAGAAAATACTTTTGGCGTTGCAGCTGCTCGCTTTAAAATACTTCGACGACTGACAATTGACAAGTGAGCCTTGTGATAAGTGTCAGAAAAGCTGTACCACTGCAATACTTTCTAATGCTTTAAAGATTATTCGAAAGAAGAAACAGTTTTGTCCGACAGGGTACACTAAAAAAGAAACCTTTTCCCGGGACAGCAAAGGAAGGATGCAGATAACATAGTTGGTTTAATCAATAAACAAGGTTCCATTTTACGCTTCTACAGAATAAGACATTTGAGTATCCCTCATCATTTGTTTTTCATTCTCCACGTCCTTTTTACTGGTTGCGATGACTACTTCGTTTAAAAATCTGCAACTTCTTTTTATCTTTTTTTATCTTTAAACGATTGCGGTGTTTCTTTATAATAGAGTTTAATCTTGACAATCGTGCTGACATCCAGACGGCTGGGGGTGTTTGCTATTGTGAAAATACAGATTTTGGTTACATTTCAGCGAATTCTTATATGATCCGCCTCTACATTTGATACTAAACAGACGAGGTGGCCGAGTTGTTAAGGCAATGCACTGCTAATCCATTGGCCTCTGCAAGCGTGTGTTTGAATCCTATCTTCGTCGCAACTTCGGTTCTATGGTTTAATGGTTAGCACTCTGAATCTAGCGATCTGAGTTCAAATCCCGGTAGAACCCGACTTTCTTTTTCAACTCTGATTTAATCTTTTGTTTAAGAAAGACGTGAGGGAAGGGATGATTTATTTAAAATTGACTAAGCCATAATTTGGATGCTTTCAAGTCATTTCTGTCACTTTTGCCGGGTTTACGGCAGCACTCATGCTTATAAGGAAATTTTGCGATTTCCACGGCGCGTTGGTAATGCAATCCAAAGTCTATCAGAATACGCCCAACGTGGGGCTCGAACCCACGACCCTACGATTAAGAGTCTCATTCTCTAGCGACTGAGCTACCCGAGCTGATGCAATTTTTGGTGCCGCCACTAAAGCCGTCTTAGACTTACGCGATAATTGACCAGAATTAAGATTACTTAAAATTGGGTCACTTACGTAATCCTACTGTTTGGGCCGGTAAAAGGTTACGTGACTCAAAACAAGTTTAGCAATGTAAGCATTTCTATAAAGTTTATTGTAAAATAAAAAATTGCACAGTACCTTGATATTCTTTTAAAACATTATACATGACATTCGATTACTTTAATGGGATAAATTTTCGCGGAAATTAACTTTTGTGGTTGAGCTCATCTGCGAAATTTTAGCATTTCGCGGGAACTTAATTTTGCGGATGAGGGATGTTCTAATTTTTCGCGGGGACTTAATTTCGCGGATGAGGTCATGATAGCAATTTTTAAAGAAAGTAAAAGAAGTTGTCAAAAGGGTTCAGGGACGAATAGCACTGTCTTATCGACCCTCGTTACACCTGTCATTTCCACACCGACCGAGACAAAATGTAGTTTTGCATTTTAGTTCAAAGCTTCTTCAACACAACTATAACATCAGGTAGATTAACACAATTAGATAAAAACGAATCGAAATTCTAATTGAATTAAAAAAAAACTGATTCTTTATTCGTTACATCCACTACTACTATTTCATTTCGTGGGGATGAAGAAAACTTTCAATTGTTCATAGGTAAGGCTGGAAAGAGAACTCAAATTCGGTTGATCATCTGCATTAAAAGCTGGGAGCAAAGGGTCGATACCCTTAAAAGGGTCGACTGATTTGAGACCTTTGTCAGTTTTCCCTTATATTTTCATCTTCAGTGCTAGGTTGAAAAACTGGACCTACAAAAAAGGAAGCCTCAGACTTTGAAAACAAAGAAAAACAAAAATTTAAAATTTCGCCGATTGAGCAATTTTCCCAAATTTTCGCGGGGACACATTTTCGCGGATCGCCTGTTTCCAAAGTTTTTGAAGTGACATATTTTCGCGGATAGTACCCAAATCCACGAAATGCGTGAAATTTAATCCCTGCGAAAATTTATCCCATTAAAGTAATTGATTCGAAGATTTGAAAGAAAAAAACATTTTTTTCAACAAAAAAAGAAAGTTAGAACACGACGCATGCACTTTAGAGTAAACAATAAAAGAATGTTTATACAGTACACATCTGTTAATTCGAACACGCAAGGTACCAAAAAATTTGTTTAAATTAGCGAATGTTCGAATTAATAGGGAAAAATAAGAATTTTGGTATAATTTCTTAAAATTCTTTACTGAAGACTAAGATGTATAAGAATTTGTTACAAATTCCAAAAACAATAATTTATCTTTGATTGTTTCTTCGCCTAGACTAAATGCCTGTCGAGAATGCGGCCAATGTTATTTGTATATGATTGAATCATCCCCCTCTTCATTTAAAAATCTACCATTGGCAAAAGTTCACGTCGGTCGGGGCACTTGAAGTAATCTTCTTCAACTTTGACTTCGCAATCATTTCCATCATCATCTCCATTGCCCAGCATCTTCCTTATCCAATACATCTGCTATGATTTCAGTGTCTGGAAAGAAAATTAGCTGCACAGCTCCAACTCCATTAACAACGTCAGTGAAGGAAGCGACATCAATGGTGTCAAACAAGATCAGGTTGGACTACACGAAGATTCTCTACTTTCAATTCTTTAAACGGGTTACCATCTTCAGCAATAGCAGCGTTTGATTGATATCTTAGACCTTTGAGCACGATACTGTCTTTACCGTCACTGCATTCTAAGCCGAAACTAAAATTTGCATTCCTTGAAGTAAAGAAACATTTAGAAGTGATTTATTTTTTTGAATAGATTAGATGATCTCACGAACAACATGTTTACGATAAATTGCTTTAAGAGAGCGAATCAAGCCCTGGTTCATTAGCTGGGTCTGGAAAGTTGTGTTTGGTGTGGAAAAGAATAATTTTGTGGCTTTTACATTTTAAATTTCCGGATTTGCTGTCAATTGCCGATAGTCAATTCAACTTGTATTCCTTCCGCATAAAATTTCTTGCCCTCTCTTCGACTCACTCTTAAAAAAAGAAATCGCATTCCATCCAGCTTTTGCGTTGATTTCTGTAGCGGCATCGTAAAAACTTGATGTTCTTGAAGTACCGTGGATTTCTGGTCCTTCCAATAAGGGGAACATTAGTAACTTATCTCTAACTGCATTAGTTGCTGCCACCCCAGTAACGCGAATTTTACTCCACTTTCCACCAGAACATTTTTCAGACTTGAATTGATATGTCTTATTTGGAAGGCATTGAGAAAACAATTTAAATTCTTCTACGCTATAAATGTCCTTAAGAGGTTTTCAACCGAGGGTGATCATGTCTGGTATAACTGATTTTCATTAACCTAATACGGTCTTGAATGTAATGTGCTTTTACTCCTTTCAGCGCCGTAGCCAACCATCTGATGCGTGGATTTTTTAACGTCCAGTTGCTCGGCGAATGCAATCGCTTTTTGTTGGGTTATGGCTACAGGTAACGGGACATTTTCATTTCGCATGTTCTTCTTAAACCAGTTCAAAACAGCCTTATTTACCAATTTAAAGCTACCTGTTCTCAACCTCTGTCGTTTAGCGTTGGCTCTCATTCTCAAGTTTCTTTTTGTTCTTGACCCAAGTTGACAAAGTGTTTTTTAGTACATTAAATTTTGCAGTGTAGAACTGAATATTTAGTAGGACGAAATATTAAATCGGTACCGTAAAACTCGGCAAAATCGTCCAGACTCGGCAAAGCACTTAGAAAGATGACAATAACAATAAATCTTAAATCTCAATTATGACGCGCTTGCCAATGTGTAAACCAGCCCCTGCGTTACTATAAATCGTCCACCATATTTGTTCTTCTTGTTTACTATTTTAGCAGGGCAATTGACGTGCATAATTTATTTTGTAAGCATAATTTTCATAAGTTATAAGCAATCATGGGCGAGCGTTTCCAGCTTTTTTTCGATGTTTTCAGATTCTTAAAAAATGCAAAATGCCCCCGGGAACAAGGTTGGTTTTTTAGTTTTTTTTGGTTCTGTCAAGGAACAAGACCAGCTTTGTTTACAGACACATGTCTTGAGGTGCATAGTAAAAGTGAAATTAGAATCCTTTTTGGGATGTAGCTTGCTTTACAGTGATTTATTTGAAAAAAATTGACTTATAACTTGACGTTAAAAAATAACCAAACTGCCTTAAACGTCACTCTACAGTTTAAAAGTCTACATGCGAAACAAGATTTGAACATGATGATACTTAATGGTAACACACAATACATAATACAACAATGAAATAATTGATCAAAGAGAAGTGACCGCATAATATGCACAATGACCACTTGTTATCACAAAAAAAAATCACAACTTGTTTTCATAAAAGAAACGAGTTGCTCCAGTTACAAAGCGATCTGGCAACACCGAAAATATTTTATGCTACAACTCAGTACCGCAAAACCGGATTGAAACTGCGAAATCAAACCTTTCAAATTTCACCCACAAGACCTCAAGCCGACGAAAATGAATTGTATTTTAAATTAATTTGTCGTTTTACGGAAGCGTATGTTCCAATGCTTTTAATTTCAAGTAATGAGGATGCTAAAATATTTTTATTTTTTAATTTTGATCTTAACATTAGATTAAGTTTTAGCGTAGACTTTTTGATTTGCGGGTAATCCCTAAAGTCTTCGAGAAAAACAAATATAAAAACACTACATTAAAATATAAACATTTGTCACGTACTATTTTTAGCCTCGTGGACAAAAAATTATTACAGCAAACTCGTTTTAGTCCGGTAAAACGAGTTTTAGTCGGGCTAAACAATGCATGCGGCAAAGTATTACACGAAAATTATATACTTGAGTAAAAATAAACACGGTGGTAAAAAAATCAAGAGAAAAAAGACAATCTTTTTAAAATTTTAACATCGTACTTTCAAACATTAGGTATTATGCACTAATTCTGTAGAGCGTCGACCAACGGGATGGCTGTCAACAAAGTGTAGCTACACTTTGTGAGGTAAGGCAAAGTTTTGATATAAAGTTTTTGCATGTAACTAATTACTCTGAAGTACTGAATTTACGTGGGGGAGGCGGCTAAAAAAAAGGCACTGGAAACGGAGAGATAGAGAAATGTTCCTTCTGGCACAGTCCCTAAAACGCACACGCGCACGCCCACGAACAAGTCCCTAATAGTCACCACCTAGCCAGCACAATCCCTAATATTCACCACAGTGACGTCATCAAGGTTCTAGCACAATTCCCTAGTAATCAACGCGTATATCAAGGGGGAATTCCCCAATGATACTAATATTCATCAAAAATCCAACGGATGCGCAGTAAAGAATAAAATTGTGTTAGTTCAGCAGAATGAAATCTTCCGACGATGTTAAAAATAGTATATAATAAAGAGAGAAATGGAATCAAAAACTGTCAAACAATTACGTGATATTGCAAAAACCCGTGGATTAACCGGGTATTATAGACTACGTAAGGATGAATTGGTTGCCCTATTGGAGAACATACCACAGAGGCCACCCAGAAGGGCCGGACAACGAAAGCCGGTCAAGTCCGTAACTATACTACCAACGCCAGAGGCCATGGATATTTTTGAGAAACAGGAGCTGTCAAAAAATCGCTCGATTGTTAAGACCAAGATGAGGGGATGGTACAACTGGCTAGTTAATGCTGTCCCCAAACCCATAATGGAGGGGATCAAGAGGACCTATGCGGCCTTCAAACGTACTGTTATGGGACTCTATGGCAGGGCAGCCGGCGCGAAACCTACACTGCATGATGAAGTCGAACAGGAGGCCGAGGAAGACTATTTGGAAGATATCCAAAATCTATACAATCGGCTGGGACACGAATTCACACCCCAGGAACATAAGCATGCTCTCCACAGGACCTTCCGGAGTATCCGAATATCTGGTATGGAAGGTGCCGACGTTTGACGGGTATATCGGGATGGTGCGACCAAACGTGAAAACCTTGGTTGAGGGGCAGGTAGAAGATATGGGGTCAGCGAAGGTACAGCTGTCACTATGGATCATGTGGAAGAAAAAGAAGATGAACCTGGAGGAGGCCAATGATGAGGAGTACATTGAGGTTAAGAAAGTTTTTCATAGCAATATGGCCTCGGTATTTCAGGGTAACGATGTAGATGACGTGCTGGATAGGATGTTTGCCCAAGTTAAAACCCATGTGGAAAATCCAGCGTTACCCCAAAGTGGCTTTACAATATCTCAGATACTATACCTCGACGTAGACTTTCACAAATTGAGACTAACAAGAGGCTCATCGTACATCGAATTACCCAAATGGGTAACATCCAAAAAGGCCGTCATTAATCCGGTAAATGAGGATGAGGAGTGTTTCAAATGGGCCATTATAGCATCACTGCATCATAAGGTTATAGGGAAGAATCCAAATCGAATATCTCAGATGAAACCCTACGTGGACTAAAAAGTTGAGTAAGCACATATCGTCCGGCTGGTGTACCTATAGTACCTTTGCCTATAGGGATGTACCAGATCCCCTAAAAGTATACAGGCGAGAGGCCTGCGTAACCCGTTTTGTAAACCGCCTAGAGGATGAGGTGAAACGTCTCTACCATACCTACCCGCAGAAGAACATGCGACCTCTAACAGAGGTCATAAAAAGAGAACATAACGAGGCATCGAAATGCCATGTCTGCCTAAAACCCTTTGATAACTATGAGAATAACCGTAAGTTTAGGGACCACTGCTACTATACAGGGCAATATAGAGGTGCGGCACATAACAGCTGTAACCTCAAATACAAGATACCCGGTCACATACCATGATATTCCACAACTTGTCGGGGTATGATGCCCATCTCTTCATACAGGAATTGGGCGAGAAGTACGACACACAGGACATTGAGTGCATCGCCGAGAATACAGAGAAATATCTAAGCTTCAATGTCAAAATCAAGGTACCCCTTGGAAGTATGGGATATGGTGATGGTGAGACCTAAAAGACCACAGAGATTAGGTTCATCGATTCCTGCCGACTAATGCCTTCAAGCCTGGACAAATTTGCAAGCAACCTCATTGGTACAAACGCCGCAGGTATGAAGTGTAAGCAGTGTGCAGATACATGCCTGGAATTCCAGGGCATAGACGCTGAGTACATAGCAGTACCACCGACAAGTACCACCAAGTAGCTTCATCGGGACAAGGTAAAGGCAAATATACCATCAATGGCCAAATTTATCGACATAGATGATACCTTCAGGCTGATGCTGAAAAAAGGCGTGTACCCCTATGAATATATAGATGGATGGCAGCGATTCGAGGAGCTGGAGCTAACTCCCAAGGAGGCCTTTTATAGCAAGCTGGATATACAGGGCATCAGCGATAGGGACTATACATATGCGAAAGAGGTATGGAATGTCATTACCCCAGGGGGTGATAACGTCACCATGGAGGACTACCATGACATCTACCTGACCATAGACGTCCTGCTGTTGGCCGACGTGTTTGAAACGTTTCGAGACGTCTGCCTGGACAATTACAGCCTTGATCCCACCCATTTCTACTCCGCACCTGGCTTGGCATTGAAGGCCGCCCTGAAATTTACGGGGATTAAGTTAGAGCTCCTCACAGACGCCGACATGCTCCTGATGTTCGAAAAAGGCATCCGCGGGGGTATGACTTAGGCCGTACATCGTTATGCCAAAGCCAATAACAAGTACATGGGAGAGCAGTATAACCCGGATGAGGAGTCCTCCTACCTACAGTATTTGGATGCCAATAACCTATACGGATGGGCGATTCGTCAAGACCTGCCCACGGATGGTTTCAAGTGGGTGCGGAATGTCGAGGTCTTTAACGAAAGGCGGATCGGGAGCTCGTTGAGGACAATAAGCATGGGTACATATTAGAGGTTGATATTGACTACCCCAAGGAGCTACATGACAAACATAACGGGCTGCCGTTCATATCCGAACGCAGGACGGTCCACAAGGTTGAGAAATTGGTACCGAATTTGGAAAACAAGCTGAAATATGTGGTACATATTAGGGCCCTTCACGAGGCTATAAAACATGGCCTTAAGTTCAAGAAGGTGCGCAGAGTGATTAGATTCAACCAAAAGGCATGGCTAAAGGGATATATTGATCACAACACGAGGCTGAGAACGGCTGCCAAAAACGAGTTCGAAAAGGACTTTTATAAGCTGATGAATCTCTCGGTGTTTGGGAAGACCATGGAGAACATTAGAAACCACCGCAATATTCAGCTGGTCACAAACGAAGACAAGTATACGAAGCTTGTGATGAAGCCAAATTTCAAGGGTGGAAGCAGGTTCAACAAAAACCTGATAGTCGTTGAAATGGGCAAGACCGAGGTGAAGATGAATAAGCCCATATCCATTGGACAGGCTATAATAGATATGTCGAAGCTGGTCATGTCCGAGTTTCACTACGATTTCATGCAACCTAAATATGGTAGCAAGTTGCAACTCTGTTACATGGATACGGACTCGTTCGTATACCACATTCGAACGGAGGACTTCTACAGAGATATAGCCGGCGATGTTGAAGCACGATTCGATACGAGTGCGTATAGCAAGGATGATAGAAGGCCCCTCCCCATAGGCAAGAACAAGAAGGTGGTGGGCTTGATGAAGGACGAATTAGGTGGTAAAATCATGACTGAGTTTGTCACCCTGAGGGCCAAACTCTATGCCTATGAGAGCCTTACCAAAGGAGGCGGCGATCGCAAAGCGAAGGGTGTGAAGCGATGCGTCACTAAAAAATCAATAACCTTCGACGATTACCGGCAGTGTCTGGAAGAGGGCGTTGACATCCACAGGAGTCAGGTGCTTGTTCAAAACAAGGGTCATAAGGTATATACCCAGGAGGTGAAGAAATTGGCACTTAACAGAGCAGATGACAAGATCGTGCAACCCGATCAAATTACGACGCTTGCAAGAGGTCATTACCGCCTAGCGTCCGCAAGGGAATAAAATGGAGGTGTGTACACTAGTTGCTATACTCCTACCGTATGCTCTGATTGCCTATGTACTTTTTCGATATCGATGTATAATAAAGATGTCGTCCGATATTGCACAAGTGTTCGACAACGCCTCTGCAGAAACCTATGAGCATATAGAGAAACCTATCGATAAGCGCCAAATTTTAAAGGAGCCTTTACGCAAAGGCAAAGGGCACCTTCTACCCAAAAAATGTACCGATTGGTTTGTTGACAAGGCTCCGGAGGAGGCTATCGATAAGGTACATACTGAGTATGTACAACGGGAACCTTAGGAGAAGGGTGAAAAAACAGCAAAAGCACTGTCCCCACATGTTATCAGCCTATATGCTAGCATAATAGGGAACTTTGTGGATATTGACTCCGTTGAGGAACTGCGTCGGGATATTGAGGAAGACCCTATTATCAGGGATAGCATGACCGATTTTGGAATACTCGTGTACTGCACTATTGGAAGGTGTTTAACCCCGCTGCTTGTGGCGGGCCATACGGCCAGGCACATGGGTAAAAGGAAACGGGAGGTGGATACCGTGGAGGAGGACCATGCTATAATAAAATGAGTGAAGAAGAACAAAAACAAGAGGAGAGGGTTATAACAAAAAAACCACCGAAGAACGAAGGTCGTGTTGCCGCAGGCAAGAGACTTGCCGAATGGAACCGAAAGAACAAGGCTAACTTACAGAAGAACGTGGGCAAAGGTACCTCACAGGATGATGCAATGAATTTTTTCAAAAATTGACACTTTATAAAATGACAACAAGCAAACATGATGAAAATATGGGTCCTACGGAAACTATGATTATCGATGCTTTATGGGAGTCCTTGGGGGTTTCCAGTCCCGGCGCCAAGATGGACATGGACGACGGTGTACTTGCCGGCTATATGAGTGCGGCAATTTTTTTCGACGAGAGATATGAAATATGGAAGATACCAAGCAGTGTTTTAAATGCTCAAAAACATGCATTCCCTGCCTTGATCTCGGGAGAATTTCAAAAGGTAATGCCAAACGTCGCATTTACATGCAACCCCTATACAAGTTAATAATCATCCTACAGGACCATATTCAAGCCCAGTTTTCCGATGGGTACACGTGGGAGAACTTCGAGAGGCACGTGAATAATAAAGTACGCTTCAGGCACGACGAAACGTGTAATTCTCCGACGCTTGCTGACGTCACTAATGCATTACGGCGGGCACAGTATGCTATAACAAATGGAGCTCAGATGCTGTAGGACATGCAAGGAGATTTTGCCACCAAACAAGTTCAAAATCAGGGGAAATACTTTAACAAAACGTTGCATGGTTTGCCTGGACAGGGTGAAGGAGAGGCGGGCCGTTAAAAATGATATCGAAGACGTTGAACACGAGTTGGATCCCATTGCTTTTGATGCGGAAATTCGAGGTGTTCAACAGAATGAGAATTACCTCATCCTGTATGACATACTCACATATAACATTATAAGTCAATATACCGAACTCATCGGGGATAGCCCGGAGAAGGCAAGGCTCGTTGAGAGGTAGCGCAATGCACTGCGGTGCCTGCAAGGAAAATTAATATATACTCCACTACCCCTCGAATATCAGGCTCGAGGGACTAAGCCCTGCCCTGCCTGTCGAGGGTCCTTGGAAAACAAGCATGGAGGTGTATGGGCATGTGTGGCATGCTTTGGAGCATACCCCAAAATTCACGACAGGAAGTGAAGCAACTATTAAAATAAAATGCTGGATGTCGTAAGAGATCCACATACGGCAATCTTCACCGGCCCGACAAGCTGTCGAAAAACACAACGTGTATTGGATCTACTGGAAAATGAGTATAGGAAGCACTTCCACAATATTGTCATTTTGTGTCCGCCCATATGGTGGAACAGTACCTACCCCGAAAGGGCCTCATTATGGAGGGATAACTATGTATTTATCATAGACCCCGGGAATAAGTTGTTTGAATGGATAGCGAAACTATCCTCATTGCTAGCAGGTGGGGGGACCTTTTTGTGATTGATGACGTCATAGCCGATGAAAGCCTCGATAAACGTCGACAATCACTACTTGAATTTGCTATTTCGGGTAGGCATAGAAGGCATAGTTTGTGATTATTAACCCAGAGCTATTCCGCTCTCCCCAAGAACCTTCGTCGTCAAAAGAAACAGCTCTTCCTCTGGTACCCTCACGAACGTAGCGACATGAGGCTAATTGACGAAGAGACGAACCTAATAACAGACTGGGATCAAATTAAAACCGAATTGAAAAAACGCAAGCATGCCTGCGTGTGGGTGAAATTAGAACATCCTAGGACGTGGAAGATTCTTGGGTGACCACGGTGAAATCCTCCGGCCAGGCATCGATATAATAAAAAGGTGTCGTCGCAAGTTTCGCTATTCAATGCTGTGCCCGCAGGAGTCATTGAAACCCTGTTTGACAATCAAGATCAATCTCTGTTTAAAAGGGTAGGTGTTGGACGTTTTCTGGGTATTGCTAATATCAAGTCTAATTTTCAATGTTTGACCGAGGAAAGGGATATTTCCATTGCTATGCTCGAGGATGATCTTGATGTCCTTAAGCAAGACAACTCGGAACTACGGCAGAGGCATGTACCACGTCGTCATCAATATGATACCGTGCTATGTGTGGTTGATAAAAACGACCCCCACGAGCTTGGAAAAAAGGGCATACATGAGCACTATATGATACGATGCCAACACAGACAGCTCAGCACGAGAATAAAGATGTTAAGGGCAATGTATCCCGACATGACTGTGAGGAAATCGGAATGCAACGACCCGAATGCCGTACATGCTTGGTGTCGATTCAGAGACGATTGTCTTGGTATTGAGAATTGCTACCTCAACCATTTCACGTTACCCGACGATGATACGCGGGAGCTATTCGAAGGTATGTTTGATATTGATATGTCGTAAGCAGGCGCTAATTCTCACTACTCTTGTGGGTAGTGAAAATTATATGCAAATTGAGGGTGTTTACCACTCTTTAACATGTTCCGGAGGCACTTCAATATCCTTGGGAATAAGCATCAACTCTTCCGAAACGAAGCTGCAATCAGGACCATCCTTTAGGTAGTATAAAACGCGGCTACCCGCCACAATACGATCCAACCTATACATCTTTTTACTCCAGAAAGCATCAGTTGCACGTCGTCTTGCATTACCGTGCTCTTCCCCGGGTTGTAGCAGATACAAGTACAGCCCATCCTCGGGCAGGCGTTTTTCTTCGGGGTATTCTTCGCTTTTTGCGAGTGGTACATCATCCACTTTGATCGCTTTGTTAGGTTTCATGCCAATCATGGTAGTTTTGCTATTGTTTAGACCCTTCACTATAGTATACAAATGTTTGACCCAAATGATAATAGTCTCATCAGAAGCCAGCTCCTGGGCATCCTGAGGCTTACAAAGCCTTTCCACAAGGACCTTGTTGTAAGATTCCACGAATGCCGTGAATGTATGGCAATACTTTGTGGTTGCCCGCCTAATTTCGACCCCCTTGTCCTCCAGCAGCTTGGTTATATCTGACTTGAATTCGGAACCGTTATCACACTGAAAGGTTATAGGGTAGTGTAAGGGTCCTGCCTTGTATATGCCTCTCAACATGTCCGCGACTTCGCTGGCTTTTTTCGTTCGCAACGGCCTTGCTACTTTGTATCTCGAGGCAACGTTAATACCTGTCAATATGTATTTGTAGGTGTTCCCATACAACCGATCATGAGGCATATAGAGCAGATAGAATTGATGCATCTCATTCGGTGTTGTAATGGTGAAGTGTGGATAATCGATACGTTTTGGGCCCCGGCTGTGCCTCAGCCATAAGAGCTGCCTACTCAGCCAGTGAGTGACCAGCTTTTTCGGGAGATTACTCTTCTTTGCGAGTAATCTAACGGCTTTGCGACCGGCCCACAAATGTTCCAGGGTATAGTAGATATTGCTACCGTTTTCAAGCCTCTTCCTCCGTAACGATATGTGATGATTTTTCTGACATGTCTTTATTATATGTCAGAAAAACGTTCTTACAGATACTTGTAAGCCACGAAGCCCAGTAGGGATAAGGAGCCAAGGACGAACGTTAACTCACCATCCTGCTGCTGCTTTGAGGGTACATAAAAGTCCTTCAATTGCGGGGCTTTTTTATCCAAGGCCACATAAAATTGGTATATGTCGTTGTCCAATTCACGAAGGCTTTTGCCGGCTTTTATTTGTTTCTCTCGTTCTTCGTTGAACCAATCGAGCTTGGCTTGACGTGTCCGTATCCAGGCAGCTCGGGGCGCATTAAGCCTTTCAATGGCCTGGTTATGTCTTTTCCGTTCCGCTTCCCCGTGTCCTGCAAGTTTGCTAAATAGAAAATTCGTTCCGCTGAATGCTAGGGCGTTGATTAGCGCGCCTACCGCCATAATCATAAAAAGTAGCCATGTCTCTTTATTTCAGTATTCCACCCTATCCAGTCTAACATCCAAAATATTTATTTGCGCATCCATCAGAAGGTATACATAACATTTGAACTCACCAGTTCCATCGGCTTCTTTGGCGATGTGGAGGGTGATCCCATCACTCAGTCTTTGTAGGGGCCTTCCGGAGCCATGTAGAATATCATCGGTGGGGGGGGGGGGGGGGCGGGGTCCGGAAGTCTACAAACAGGGCATACCTTTCGTTAAAAAACTGTTCTATTGTGACACTTGAGTCGTGAGCTCCAAAGATGTTGACTACCTGCTCCAAATGGTCCTTCGGAAGCATGGCATGGCTGTATAATTCGTTAGGCTCCCCCTCAACCGTAATGCTAATTTTTTCAATTTTTGGTTTGTAAAACACCTCGTTTACGCCGGCATAGGACTTCACTTTCCCGGGGTCTATAAACAGTAGCAAGACGCCTTTGAAGGACTTGGAGGGGGAATCAATTTGTAAATTGTGGCTGGTGTGTGATTTTTTCATGTCAACAACCTTCATCCTGAGTATGCGTTCGTATGGCAAAGCCAATCTTGCATAACGGGACATCAGGGCACTTTCCAGGCCTTCATTAGTGATCCTATCAAATTCAAGCCTGATATTAGTAATCTTGTAGGCAGCATCAGCCGCCCTGGCCGCTTTAGACTCTGAGGCTGCCGTGCATCCTTGATGACGTCACCGTAGGGCGCGAAATTTATGATGAATTGCAATCTGTCGTATAGTCCCGCAGGATAGATTTGGATGTCCCGGCTCAAATCGAACATCTTTCCAAGGGGTATGCAAAAGGTGTTCCCATAGGCCTTAACGATGGCCTTCTCCTCATCTGTCCCTACATGATCGCTAGCCTTGACCGGTAGAGCCCTGATGGTACCATCATTGGGATTAATACCTTGCAAAATAAGGTTGTTATCCCGGTCAAATTTCGGTAACCACAAGTCCCGGTACAACGCCAGGATATTGTAATCCGATATATTCTGGACTTCTTTGCCATTCAACGTTATGCGTAAATTCTACACCAGACTTTTGCCTATGTTCGACACGATGGTACGTTTTGTATGTCCCCGTCAGCGCAAGATCAAATAGGAGCTTGAGACTACCAGGGATAATGACATCGTTCTGAGGCATGTTGGGTATGTCAATATAGAGGTCCTCATTCTGGCTGATGGTTGAGGGTGTATGGGAGATTTGAACCCTCTGTCTACTACCTTTCATGCCCAGGAGCTGCTTTGTTTCTACATAGGGAACCATTAGGGTACCGTATGCATTCATTGTTGTTTATTATATGGGTGAAAATGTTGTAAATAAAGGCTGATAATCCAGTATTTACACCGGAGGGGGATTTTGGCAGAGATGATAAGGGTGACAAAGAGGATACACAACAATCAACGCAACTCCCTGGAACATTCGGGACTTCAACGCCTGGACAACAACAGCAGCAGGGTAGTGCGATAGATAGAATTACCAAATCCGTGTTAAAAAAAGAGGTAGATGATTTTTATCTGCATTTACATAATAATTGGAACCTGGGAAATCTGGATGAAAACCGAGTAGATATAATTGTAATTAATGGTAACTTTGAAATTGAGGAGGGGCAGCTTTTATTTAAAAATATAAGGCTTACGAAGGAGAATGGGACCGGGTTCCTAATATTAAGTACACTAAGAAAAAATGACCTTACGGCTCAATATATTCGAGAAATGGGCTTTACCGAGTATGTCTCTACGCCCAACAAGATGGAAGCGGTCCGGAAAATCGCTATGGATGTTAATGTTATTGTTAATGAGGGTGTGGAGGACCCTGGCGAGGTAATTCAGATAAAAACTATCAACAATATAAGGAGAATTATGCATGATGTTGAAACCCTTACGGAGGAAACCTCATTCTCTGATGCGGGAACCCTTACGGAGGAGCCATCATTCTCCAGTAAATTCACCGAACGTGAAATTAATGGACTTAACCTCGAACTTCAAACCTACCAGGGTAATATTAAAAGTCTTGAACATAAAATAGCCTCGTACAACGCAAATATCAAAAATTCTGAGGATAGTCTGAAAAGGATCAGGAATCAGGTAGATGCCGATGGTGAAATTCATGAAAATGCTAAGGAGGCCATCAAAAAGCTTGAGAAGGGCATTAAAAGGATGAACGATGAAAGATATGCCTTGCAGGACAAGGTAAAAGAATTGAACCGTTATATTTACAGCCAACTTCGACATATAAGGGATACGTTATTAAAAATCTCTGGGGATAATACGACATTGCTTAAGAAGCTAAAAATATTGTTCAAGGAGCAGGGTTTGACCATAGCTAGTATCATATCCGCTGTTGGTCTACTGGTTTCCACCATTGTTACAGGAGGGGGTGATGCGGCTGGTGCAGGGGGAAGTGCTGCGGCTGGTGGTGAAAAAGGGTTTGTGCAGAAGCAACTTGAGAGGCTCGGAAACTTCCTGAAATATCTGGCGGGTAAAGCAGGTGCCGCATTGCCTGGGGTCATTGGTACGGTAATCTCATTTCTTCTGAGGGTGGTGTTTACTATCGTTACATACGCGGCCAAGTATCTGTACATGGCAGCTGCTGCTGCTGTCGAGCTTGTCGTGCTACACGTGAAATAGGTCTACTTTTTTCGCAACCATATATAGGCAAGGATGATCCCCACTCCTATAGTGATTAATGCGGTCTTGGTATCCTCATGCCGGTTTTGTTGGGGTTGTTCAGGTATAGGGTGATGAAGCATGTTTTGGAGGTATGGATGGTATGGCTTGTATAGTATGATCGGGGTACGTATAGGAGGTGTTGTATGCTTTGGAGGTATAGTATGTATGTCATGCTTTGGGGGGTGTTTTGTATGGGTGTATTGTATGGGTGTTTTGGCGGTATGCCCAAGAGGTGCGGAATGCCTCATAAGTGGCTTGTTATTCAAGTCAAGCTGGATACCAATTATCGCACTTGCAGGGGCAATCAGAATATTGTTGCTATACCATACAATTTTACCTATCCGCAGATCGATGTCGGAGGGTAACACGTGATGCATGACAGCGAAATTCACTTGCACTACCTTCTGAAATTCAGTGATGTTAAGGCTTACATTTTCTTGCCTTTGGACCATAGCCTCAAATTTCTGCAGTAAAATTTGCCTTGCTGTCTAATTATCGGCATTGAATCCAATCAGGGATGCCTTGGCACCTGCTTGCGATCCCAGCAATAGGACCGCATAAACCCCTATACTCTCACTCAGCTTGGTCAGGCCCTCTGACGTCAGACTTTGGCTTGTAGGCATAATAAACTTGGCCCAATCACCGTCAACCTGCGGCCACCATCTACCATCTGTCAATGATGACATGACAGCCTTGAATTTGTAGAGGCTATTAGGATCTGCACCGTACTCGCGGCATACCTGGGCGTATCCGGAGCTCGAGTATGGGTTTTTGTACTATGAGAAGCCATTGTCATATGGCGTGGGTACCTTCATCCTTGCTAGAATACAACGCATGTGGTAACAGACATGGAATTTAAAAATAGAGTTTATAAGGGGTACCGAACCCGTTATGTGCTTGGCACAGATACCTAATGCCGTGGTTGCACAATGAGTGGCAAAATTGACCTGAATGTTCCAATAGTCCATCGCTTGTCCTTTCCAACCCAGTTGAACGGGGTCATCAAGGTAAGTCGTTGGGACCCTTATGGCATACTTGGTAAACTCTGGGAATGCCACAGAAATATGGGACCCCGTACTCACGTACAGGTCCTGGTGCTCCAAGTTGGTTACACCAATTTCCCATTCTCCCCTGTTACTTTTGTACCTTGCCTTGGGGTTGTATTGGTATATGTTCATCTTTTGTTTTAAAACAAATGAAGCAACTGTACATCACTGTTATGTCGCACATGTATTCGGTATAATACACCAAGAACTTTATTGTATTGACTCTGACATATTTTATTTAGTTAAGATTTACGTTATGTTAAGCAAGCACGTCTCTTTTCTTCTCTCTGCCAACACACGCAACATAACAATTGGCGACTAGAATTTTGTGAAGGAAGAAGATGGCAAAGCTTATGGAAAATATACCCTTCGTGGAACCGTTTATAATCGATAAAGCAGCCACAACTTAGAAGAATTTGAATTATTCATAACAGCATCTGGCGTGAGTGAACAAAAACAAAAAATTGCACTTCTGCTTCACCTTGGTGGTAGAGACTTACGAGAAGTCTACAAAACAGTAAAACAAGAAAACGACTCGTACAATGAAGTAAAAGAAAAATTAACGACGTATTTTATTCCGAAGAAAAACATACGAACGATTCGTATTTAAAAGTGCAACACAGGAGGTAAAGGTTTCCATACAACTGCATTTTGCGCCCAGTCGTAAAAAGCGCCGTGACTTTTAATCTACGCATGCGCATTATCAGAATAATGCCGCTGACCTCGCGCTTTTGCATGCGCTGGCTTTTGCATGCGCCGCGCTTTTGCATGCGCAAAAGTTGAACAGGCTCTACTTTTTGCGAGCTACATTTTGCGCTTCAGCTTAACAGCCAATCAAAAGGTAGCAATCTACATGAATTACGAAAGAATTTTTAATTAGATCTTTTCAATATGACTAGCAACATCTCGTTTCTGTGTTAAATTTTTGTCAAAGCCAAATGAATGTAGAGAATCAGAATATATATCAATCAAGTGAAGTAGATGAAAAACAAAATAACATTAATGAGTCTGTGGAGCCACAAAGAAACAACATTGTAAACAAACTTAAAAAGACTACTCGTGATCTGACGACATTAAATCCATAAGCAAAACGTTGTATAGTCCTTTGATTCTTCTTTCTATGAAAAGTCGTCTCATCCACATGTTTTTCTTACGTATTTTACAACGTTGTTTATTTCTACGCCATAAAAATATTGCTAGGACTACTCTCAAATTTTGCAGCAACAAATATCGTCTGTTTACATCAGCCATGTTTTGCAAAAAACACATGAGCAAAAATCGCTTAATGGAAATGGTTAAGTATATGTGATAAAAGTCGCGGCGCATTTTACGACTGGGCGCAAAATGTAGCTGTATGGAAACCGGCCTTTAAGTGAGTCTTGCTCGTCGTACATAACAAGGCTTAAGACTCTCGCAGACACATGCTCATTCAATGATCAATCCGAAAACGAAATACGCGATCATTTTATTTTTACATGTCGATCAAAAAGTTTAAAGAATAAATTACTTCAAGAAGAAAATCTTACGTTAGAAAAACTATTAGAAATTAGTCGGAATCTAGAAATATCGCAGAAACAAGCAGCCGAAATTGCTACAACAAAGTCGTCGTCAAGTTCAACTGAAGACGAACAAGTGAACAAAGTTTATCGTAGTAACGAACATAAACCCCAGCAAAAACGACACGACGGTTGAAATCGTAGTAACCATAGCAAAAAGTATTGTTATAAATGTGGAGAAAACTTTACACCGAATCATCAAAAGACGTGTTATGCTATTGGTAAGAAATGTTATAATTGCGGTAAATCGAATCATTTATCGAAAGTTTGCAGAAATAAATCAACCAAATATGATGGTAAAAATCGACGTATTCGAAAAGTCGAAGAAGAAACCGACAGTGATAATTCTGAAGATGACCTAGGTCAAGCATTTGCTGTTTTACTTTCTGTCAATCATAATTATGAAGAAGCATCGAAGCGTAAGAAAACAAAGATTGTGCTGAAAGTTAATGACGTAAATACATATAATATATTTCCGTATGGTGTACGAAAACCACTGAAAATGCTTGGTTTCTTTCATCCAACAATAGAAAGTGAATTCACTATTGTTACCGCCCCTGTTTACGTAATCGATAAAGAATCAGCTGGTAATCTGATTGGCTACTTAACAGCCAATGATTTAAAGTTGCTTCAAATTAACAATGGCAACACCGTATCAGCCAATCAGAAAATTAAAGACAACGCCTTCCAAAATGTACCGAACGATTATCGAAAAATCTGCGAAAAATTCCAATGTTTATGTTACGATGGCACTGAAGGGTCACACTTCCATACAAAAAAAATTGAGACTTCTATTCAAAAAATTTAGACTTCTGTTTAAAAAAACAAAAACTTCTATACAAATAATTGAAGTAACTATTATTGAAAAAATGCAAACTTCTATTCATAATAATAAAAACTTTCATTGAAAAATTCAAAAAACTTCTGTAAAAAAAAATAACTCTATAACTTTTTTTGAAAGGTTCTATCGGCTACCGTAAAATTAATGATACTAAATTATAAACAAACATGGACGCCGTGCTGGAGCAAATAGACGATATCGCAGTTGCCGTAAAATTTGAACTGCGCAAAGCATTCTGGGATTGTTCTGGGGATGAAAATAAACAGCGAAGCGATTTTACGGTCTTTCACAGCGTTGCCTTGAGTAAAGAAAGATATCGATTACATTATTCGTACATTATTACATTATTAGCAAGATATATTTTATTGAATTTGGACCGTTATGGGTAAAAATGATTACTGTGCTGTATATGGATGCAGTAATGGAAGAAACAGTCCCGATAAGTGAGTTTAATATATATAACTCTCCCACACTAGCTAGCTAGCTGGCAAAGCAAGTTCTACAAATATTCAATGACAGTGTTTTCTATGTTTGTTTGAACTATTTGTGGTTTATCAGTCTATTTCAGCTCTTTGGATGCTTGATAACTCAAGTCATACAAATACCCATGCTAGGAATTTTGCTTAAATGCTTCATTTTTAATCTGTCTTCTTTTATTTTCACTTCTTCAGGTTGATCATAATGTCTCATGTTGGCATTCTACGATGGCATTCTCCTAAAACTGAGAAAGATGCTAAAAGCTGGGAGAAGGCTTTGAATCGGGGTGGTAAATTCAAAATCTCTATGTCAACGAAAGTTTGCTCGAACCATTTTGCTGCTGGGTATTGTTCCGATATATGCAGAATACCGACGTTATATATGAAAGGTTATCAATCAAATCTGACGAAACGTTCACTACCAACTGAAAGATCTTCACTTATTTATGGGTGCTTCTACCCAATCATTTTTCAATGTAGTGGGATCGGGCAGTCTCATCAAACCATTCTCTAATAGCAGCTTAGCAGAAACGTCCCTCTTAATTTGTTCTTTCTCTTCCTGAATATTGGTTGCTGATACTGCAAGATTCAATTTATAAGCTCCGAAGGCATTTTCCACTAATCTGCATTTATTTCCAGTTCGGTTGATGTTTCTGTCTCCTAAAAATTCTTGTAGATGAGACATCGTCCATGTTTCAAAATCGGCTTTGCACATTCCTTCTTTTATGTCTGGGTATCTCAACGTAGGATCACGAGGTGTGCTTGCTGTTACCCCAGGAATGGGTTTTCGTATAGGCGACAAAAGTATAGCTGCTGAAGGAGCAGCAGCATCAGTGTCATCTTGATTTTCCTTCACCGTCATTGTTGATGAAAGCTGAATATAGTTTAATTTTTTCCAAGTTAAAATGACTGTTTCTAGAACTTTCTGTTTTTTGGCATTTGTCAATCCCTTTAACTTCCCACTAATCTTCAAAAACAACTTTAATTCAGACAACTTCCAAGCAGCGAAGTTACAAGCTACATCATGCCCAGCTTTCAAACCTTTCACACCAAACGTTTGTAGTAAAACATCGACAACATTTGTATCACCATCTAAGTTGAAAGTACTTTCATTTTTATTCAATTCCATCGATGTATTTATAGAAATCTCAGTAACACAGCTCTGCTCATATGAAAATCAATATTAAAATGGCTACTCTCACAGCGCTAGATAATGTTTATCCGCAGAACGATCCCAGAATGCTTTGCGCAGTTCAAATTTTACGGCAACTGCGATATCGTCTATTGTACGCAGCCAGGTAGAATCGTACATGATGAATACTTCAAAGTCAACAGCAAGTAGTTATTGTAATGCAAACAACCCCGATGACGGTTCTTCAAGTTCTTCGAGCACTAGTAGTGCTAACAAAAAACGGAAAACAGAAACTCGTCTTGGCAATTTACTGTCAAGAGTTCGTCAAAAGGCCTCATCATCCTTCAAGTTATATTTTGACCAAAATGACTGTAATAGTTACATGGAGGCAGAATCAGAGTGCATGAAGTCGTTATGTGGTCCAAATGGGGAAACATTAGATAAAGATGAAGACCTTTTTGCATACATTGAAAGGAAAGGTCTATTTTTATCGAAGTGTTGGTTTGTTTTATCAACTAAATCTGTAGCATATGACCATGATAACGAGTATGAAGAAGCTGGTCAGGAAACTTTTAATAAACAAGATTACGTTGAAACTTTCACTGAGAACTTTTGCCATGCAATAACAGAACCAAAGGAAATTAGCAGGCGACGTATATGTTCTGTTTGTAATTGCAGCTATATCGGAAACCAATGTATTATTTGCATCCAAAATAATGAGTATAGTGCTTCTTGTATTGCAGATAGCAACTTGAACTTGTTTGGCAATTTGTTTAAACTTCTTGTGTTGATGATGACTCTCAACTTTCAAATGAAAACGTAGAAGAAAGGCCATCTTTAAATCAATTGAGAGAAAGAAGGATTCAAACTTTAGCTGGAGCTTCAATAGCTATAGCAACCGGTGGGAACGAGCCTTCGAATTTGGATAATGCAAGCGCAAGTTCTGATGTTACAGACGTAGCACAGCACATTGCTAAAATACACCGCATGACGATAAGGAAAGATTTGATGGATTTATTTATTACTAAGCAGGTGAGACCATTTTGTATTTTACAATAATTAAGACCCTCTCTGAATACAATAACACATGTCTTATTGAATTAGTTATCTTCTATAAAGTCCAGGTATCCTAAGTCATAAAGTCTAAAGTATTCAGTTCATTATTTTATGTTGCTCTTCTATAATAACAGTTATCTTGTTGCATATATAGAGTATAACACAATGACACAATGTATTTTGGTTTTCATCTTAGATCAATGTGACAGATGACATCCGATATATATGGATTGATCCTCGTGGCCAAGAAGAAAATGGTGCAGGGTCAGGTGTTTCTTGGGATATTTATTCTTCATTCTGGAATGAAGTATACAATATATACTTGTATGGCGAGCAAGAAAGAGTGCCACAAGTTCGGCATGATTTGTACAAACAAGAGTGGCGTGCAATTGGCATGATCATTTTAAAGGGGTATGTTGACACTGGTTACTTTTCAATCAGTTTGAGTCGAGCATTTTTATGTTTTTGTTTGTTCGGAGAAGTTCCAGAAGAGCTGCTGATATCTTCATTCCTGAAATACTTGTCATCAGATGAAAGTCAGTTGGTGACAAAAGCCATTGGTAAAAACGAAGATGAGAATGTTATTCACAGTGATGAATTTGCTGAAATTTTGGAACAATTCAAATGTAAAACTGTAGTAACAGAATCAAATGTGAAAACAGTTATCATTGAATTAGCTCGCCAGGAACTTGTACAGAAAAGTCACATTATAGCCTCATGTTGGGAAGTTGCCTTTTCAGAGCTTAAAAAGAAGCCAGAATTTTCATCCATGGAGAATATTGTGAAGTTTTATGAAAGATTGGAACCAACCACAAAAAAGGTTGTAGCCTTGTTCAAAAATGTCCATACGAGTAGCAGTGCTGAACAAGACTCGTTCAATTATTTAAAGCGGTATGTGAGAGGTTTAGAAACCATTATGTTGAAAAAATTTATGAAGTTCATAACAGGCTCAGATAACATGGTTGTTGATACAGTAGAAATAATTTTTACGCGACCGGAATCGAATTTTAGTAGTAGACCAGTAGCTCACACATGCACACCAAGCTTAGAACTTCCTTCAACTTATAATAATTATTGCGAACTCCGTGAAGAATTCAGCAATATATTGCAGTCATCTGAATGGGAGCTGGACATCATTTAAACTGATTTTGGATCCTTTTTTGTTTTGTTGTTATGTTTGAACTGACAGACCATAGAGTTTCCAGTATTCTGTTTTGTTAAAACTTTTTTTATACAATTTTTAAGAGGGTTTTTAGGTCCAATAAAAAACTTTGTTTCGATTTATTTTTATTGTGTTTTTTTTATCATTTGTATAAATATCTGGGAAAATTGAAGAATGCCTGAAAATTATGAAGGGGTCTGTTTCATACTTCGATATTAAACACGTAATACCAAATTTGGATTAAAAAAAAAGTTTAAACAGTTAACTATGTTCTATGAATACTGTTCGATCTTTGATAGCAAGTACATGTACAGACGTAACGCATCTGAAACAACATTAGGAAAGTCCCATCCATTTTGCTGCATCAAAGTTTGTGCGAACTCCTTAAACTCGGGGGAAACATCTTCAACTGTGTTGTGGGTAACGCATGGATAAAATTGTTCAATTTCATCAGCATCTACGTTTATTAGGCAATCAGTGGAATGACACAAATGTGGCAAGTAATACATTACATCCGGTCTTCCACGAGGGTCAGAGTTCCTACTCTTAGAAATAATGTGTGAATTCCACTCATCCCGAACAGTCTGTAACTCCTTGCGGATTAACGGCATAACGCAAAAACGTATGCAATCGACTAACACAGGATCCGAACTCGTAAAAACATTTAGGTCGGTCATATCTCTGAAAAATGATTTCCACCAACCAATGCGATCACGCTGTAAGGTAGACCAGTAGGACTCAATTCTTTGATTTTCCCGGAAAGAGATAATACTAAAAGAACCCCAGCTGTTTTGACTGTCAGTTGAACTATGTAAATAAACATGAATTGGCTTAATCAAAGAATGTTCGGTACCGTCATCTGCCTTGATCTGACTGGGTATGCCTCCCAAATTCTTGATCGAGTCTAAATAAAATTTTGCTACGATTTCCGGGAGTTTATTGGAGGATCCCACTTCAAGCCAGATTAATTTTCTCGAGAAGCCATCAATACAACCGTGGATCGAAAAACCAAAGGGTTTCAATTTGTCATGACCGACAATGTGCCATGCGTAATTAGGCCCTCGCAAAACATATTTGCGTCTGTGAAGTCGTCTGTTTTTTCGAAGAATTACTCCTTCGGGGTTTAACGATTTTATTATCAATCTGACGTCTTCGTGACGACAAATAATTGACCTAGACATCATTGCTGCTCGCATTCTACGATAACCTAAGGTGGAACCACTACCATTCATCTCCTGCTGGATTGCTTGAACAAGTTCCTGATTAGAATTACGATTTCCCTCTACAGCTCTACGTTTCAAGCCATGCTGTCTGAGTCTTCGTTTAAGAGTCGATAAACTAATTTCAATCCCATGAACATGTTTCAATAACCCAATTATTTCAGAATATGAAAAGCCTTTTACAAAATAGTCTCGGATGACATCCATCCTTCCTCTTCAGCTCTTTCTTCAGCTAAAAACTGTGGAGAGTTTCAAATATTTATGAAAGAAATAAAATGTGTTATAAAAGTTTCAAAAACAATTTGTAGAAGTTCCAAAAACGTTTCTAAAACCTTGAGAGATTTTATAAAAGTTTCAGTTTTTTGTATGGAAGTTTCAATTTTTTGTATGGAAGTTTCAATTTTTTGTATGGAAGTTTCAATTTTTGTATAGAAGTTTCAATTTTTTATATGGAAGTTTCAATTTTTGTATGGAAGTTTCAATTTTTTGTATAGAAGTTTCAATTTTTTATATGGAAGTGTGACCCTTCAGTGCCATCGTATTATGTCATGAAAAAGGAAAATTTTTAAATTATAAATGTAAACTAAAAATCGACGAAAATGTCCGTCCTATCCAACAACGACTTCGACGTCAACCGTATCACCTTCGCAAAGCTATCAAAGAAAAGCTCGAATCGATGGAAAAAGATGGTTTAAAATGCAAAGTCGATTCACCTCAAGAATGGTTAAGTAATATTGTCGTTACACCGAAATCAAATGGTGATATCCGAATATGTCTCGACGCTCGTGAGATCAACAAAGCTATCGTACGACAAAAATATCTAATTCCTACAGTTGATTCGCTTATCGACGAAATCGGAGATTCAAACGTGTTTAGTAAAATATACTTACGTGAAGCGTATGCTCAAATCGAGTTAGATGAAGAATCAAGTAAATTAACAAGTTTTATTACCGAAGAAGGTGTTTACAAGTTCAATCGTTTAATATATGGAATTAATGATGCCGGCGATATATTTCAACAATGTTTGCAATCGAAAATCAGTGATTTACATGGAGTCAAGTGCATCAGCGACGACATCATAGTCTACTCGAAAAACATTCATGAACACAAAGCACTATTAAGTAAATTGTTTAAACGTTTGAAAGCTCATGGGTTTAAAGTAAATGGTAGTAAATGCTTAATTGGTAAAAGTACTATATCATTTTTTGGTATTATTATATCATCAAGTGGTATCCGTCCAGACCCAGAAAAAGTCCAGTACTTATCAAATGCAAATGCACCAACAAACGTAAGTGAGTTAAAATCATTTTTAGGACTCTGTACTTTCATGAGCCGCTTTATTCAGAACTTTTCCAAGAAAACTACCGCTCTTCGCGAATTGGTAAAGAAAGATATAAAATTTACATGGACAGATCGCCATGAACAGGCATACCAAATGTTAAAAGCAAACTTCTAATACCGTTTAGCTATCCTTTTTCGATCCCCGTAAACCGATAACATTGTGGGTCGATGCTAGCAATTATGCTATTGGTGGTATTCTTTTACAACCGGATGACGAAGGACATCCAAAACCTGTCTGTTACACCTCTCGTGCATTATCTCAAACTGAACAAAAGTATTCAGTTACTGAAAAAGAAAGTTTAGCCGTAGTCCACGCTGTTTCAAAATGGCATGTTTATTTATATCATGCAGAATTTACAGTTATAGTTGATCATAATCCGTTAAAGTTTATTTTAACATCACGTACTAGAGCTACGCCGCGAATCGAAAGATGGCAGATGAAACTTCAAAGTTACCGATTTGATATTATTTATAAACAAGGTGCGAAAATATTGCTGATTACATTAGTAGAATACGTAACAATGCTCCAACTGGTGAAAACATTACAAATGAATATGCAAATTTTATTACAAATAATTCCGTACCACACTCTATGTCGTTAAATGAAATACGCACAGCCTCAGAAAATGATGACGAAATTCAAGAAATACGTAAAGCACTTACATCCGACAATTGGTCCTCGTTACAAAAATATGAATTTTATAAAGAAGAATTTTGTGAAGTTAATGGTATTATATTACGTAGAAATCGTTTATTTATTCCGAAATCATTAGTGCAGAAAATCATGGAAATAGCACATCGTTCATGTCTTGGTATAGTAAAATTAAAAAGTTTGCCACGTTGCAAAGTTTATTGGTACAACATGGACAGAGACATCAAAAATCTCATTCAATCATGTCCATCATGTCAAAAGATAGGGAGACACAACAAACCAACACAACACATTGTAAATAATTATTAGCGATAATTAGAGCAATTATATCTTGGATTCTTATTGTTGTTGTTTTTGTTGTTACTGTTAATGATGATAATTGAGAAAAGCATTGAATTTTTCATCTTTAAGGAATATTCCTAAACATCATTTTGTTAGCTTCGCTCAATGGGAAAAAATTGATTCTAATTTCGCTTTACCATTAACGGTCAGGTTTTTATAATAAACTCTTTAAGGATAGTTCGTTTCGATTTGTAAATATTAATGTAATTTCTAAGTTAAAAATCCTGTTTTTTTCTATTAAATCCAAACTGTTGTTTTTGGGGCCTTATATTTTCAACAAAGTTAACATTACTGTTCGTTTTCAGTTGAGATTAATGAACAGTCCAAGAAATCAATGTTTTTTCATGTGCATGTGTCTGCAAATAAAGTTTGCATCGTGTAGCCATTAACTGCAGCATTTTATTTGCGGAGCATTAAAAATACATTTTCACATGGTCAAAAGTTTGTCTACAAGATTAAAATGACAGAATAATACATTGAGTCGAATATGCCCTAGACTCAAATGCCGGATAACCATAAAATGTGAAGATGAAGTTCGAGTAAAGTTAGTCCGGCTGTGCA
Organism: Hydractinia symbiolongicarpus; assembly: GCF_029227915.1. Classification (NCBI taxonomy): domain Eukaryota; kingdom Metazoa; phylum Cnidaria; class Hydrozoa; order Anthoathecata; family Hydractiniidae; genus Hydractinia; species Hydractinia symbiolongicarpus. The sequence goes on along the minus strand of NC_079888.1, from coordinate 11,460,149 downwards.
CTTCACTCGCCTTCATTCTTAAAAATCGATCGGCGGCATTCCAAGAACAAAAAGATGTATTTTTTTTTCCAAAATGTATCTCCAATGCGTCACATAATCTTTTCTCAGCAACACTTGACTATATCTCACTCTAAGGGAACTTTTACTTCCACGCTATCCTCCTCTTTGCATTCTGACTTCAAATCATTTGAAAAAAGTTCCAGTTTTACAAAAAAATATTGTATAAGTGTCCTGACAAAACCTCTATTTCTTGAGATATTTAAGTTTTCGAAATATGTCTGCATAATGAGCCAATTAAAAAAGTTAAAAATTCAAATTATCAAAATGTTTGAGTACCTCAAGTGTACAAATTTTCGCGAGGGGAAATTTTCGCGATTTTCGCGAAATATTACCAAATGGGGAATTCGCAAAAATAACTCCTCGCGAAATTTTTAAAAAGCGTCGATTCGCGAAAATAAATCTTCGCGAAATTTTCCATAACAATCCAAAGTATATCAAAATAGTTATAAAAATTTATAACCTCTTCAGTTAGGGATTACTTTGCTAGGACCTTTCCTGACCACAACGATCCTAGCTGGTTGTTTTCATTTACCAACACAGTTCTGAAAATGTGGAGATTTAAGGCCTGATCTGATGTTTAATAAACCAATTTGTTTTTTTTTCACCTAAATTTAAACCTAGAGTTAATAATGGTGAATTCTTATAAAATATTATTCAATTTATGGTAGGCCAGCTATATCAAAGCTAGCTCTATATAGCAAGCCAGATTTAATGCCATAATCCAAGATTTGCAACTTTTTTTAACAGATAATCGACTTGCAAAAAAGTTAGTGCATTCCAACAAAATCAGCTTTATCTCATCACACATTTACCACATATTTTCAAAAATAATGCTTCTTTAAAGATTTCATCGATATGTACCAACCCAGTGAACACAAAGACGTCTTAAAGACGTCTTTATAAGACGAGTCAAATCTCGTTCAAAAGAAACGTCTTAAAGACGTTTTTATTTGGTCTCCGTTAGACCAGTTGTATCTCGTTCTAAAGAAACGTCTTAAACACGTCTTTATCTGGTCTCCGTTAGACCAGTTATATCTCGTTCTAAAGAAAGACGTCTTTATTTGGTCTCTGTAAGACAAGTATAATCTCGTTCGAAATGAATGTCATCATTTCTTGTCCTTTTAAAGATAATTTCACAACAAATAAACAACTTTTTTTTTTTTTTTTTTTTTTTTTTTTTTACAATTATAGCAACAATTTATTTATTTTTAATACTGTACTACTGTCTATTTAATCTGATTGTTCGAGTGTTTTGATTGTTTTTGAATTTTAAAATCTCTTCACAGAATAGATTATTGATTAATCGCTGCCTACAATCCTTGAAAGAGAATTGGAGAGTTCAATGTCATTGATTGTTGCAGGTTCCCTACCCCACAATGAGCGTGCGCCTCTGATGCATAGTAAAGTTGATCTTAACAAACTGAATGAGATCTTCGACCTTATGAATTTGGTCGATTGTTGAACTGTGACATCCCGCTTTTCAGCAATCATCTCTGATAGTCGTTTGTAAAACGCTCCACACTCACGACCCATTCCTCCATTTGTTGAGAAGACAAGGGGACTGAAGGTCCCATATTCTACGGTGTTTATTCGCTCGTTATAATGGCGTTTCTTTTCATCTTCATTCCTTTTGAAGCACTTGCTGAGCTCCAGACCCCTGTATCTTCGAGCACTTAGGTCAAAGACCCTTATATCGAAAAATGCTCTTTGCCCAGGAGTCCAGAACCCAGTAGCACTGATGTCCAAACGTGCTTCTCTGCTGCGATTGGCAGTACGATATTGAAACTGCTCGCCATCTAGAGCCATCAAGCTTGGTTCGCTTCGAACATTGACACATACCTCATCAATTAGCTTTGCTGTTATGTCGCGAATCTCATTATGTCTTAATGCCACAAACCCTCCTTTCTTACAGGACAGCGCATGTGAAACATCAAAACTGCTTCCACAGATACATTCAGTGGGTAATCGAGGTAGGGTCCAGTTATATCGAATACGCAGTGCATCCTGGAACTGCTCTTTGTTGAGATCGTACGCAAGCTCTTTGATTGGAAGATTTGTTAACCAGATTGAAGAACCGACTAGGCAATTGGAGTCGTTCTTTTTCTTTTGATCTTCATTCAACTCGGCTCTGACTCGCACCAGTTTCTCTTTATTTCGTTGGTTCTTCTCACTTTTAATCATTGCAATTGATTTTATTTCCCCATTTTCAGTGGTGCCAAGTATCTGATTCTGAAGTTTAAATGTAAATTGCTTTGAATTCTCGTGCTCGATCGGTGCAATTTCACAGACATTTTTAAGACCAAGTCCGCCCATCCGAGGCGGGAGGGACAGAAGATCTCTTTCTGTGTCGTTTATGACTTTCCCACCAGTGATGGCTGGTATAAATTGATGTCTCAAAATATCTTCAATTGGTTGGAGGTAATCTTCCATTTGAGGTATCGTTCGAATGAAGTATGAGTAGCGATGCTGAAAGCCACTCACATAACATGCATATGCCGCCTGTGGCTGGGTGACTGCAATCTGTGTCAGCAAGGTCAATTCATCCGACCAGTGTTTGACCCTCTTTTTGCAGTATTGATCTTTGGCTGTTTTACTTCCAATAACGGCGCCAAGATGTCTCTCACCATCTTTGGATATTTGTATATTTGTGCCTTCAAACACTGTTTTGGCAAGATCAAAGTGTTCCTCTTTTACAATTAGCCATGATTTCATTGGCTGGGGAAAGTATCCAAAGTGTGGACCGATTGTTGTAATATTGGTCCACCATTGCTTCAATGATTGCAATTTTCCTGTTGATGTAATATCGTCCGCAAATGCTGCCATTTGATCTGGAACATCAGCAATTGTTGACAACATGATGTTAAGGAGTGGTGTAATTCCCATAGCATAAACTGCCATGCCAATTGGGTCTCCTTGAGTGGTCCCTTCATTAGAGCGAAGTTCAATTCCACCAATGACAAACAATCTGGCAGGCACACGATAACAATTGACGACATAATTTGAGAACTCTGGACACAATATTTGCACATTGTGAAGTAGAGCTTTCCGATTAATGTTATTGAAAGCATTAGCGGCATCTACTAGTATCACCGCCTCAGCTCCTTCACTTTCAAATGCTTTCCTCATCGAGTGGATTGCAGCCTCACTTCCTCCTTTTTGACCAGAACACATCTGCACCCTGCTCCCCGATATGATAACATCTCCTTTAACAATTGACATAACCAACTTTCCACAGATCCGCCTTAGCACTTCTCCGACCCCAATGGGTCGGACTCCTGGTTGCTTGTCAAGTGGTACTAACCTTGCAGCTAGAAAACCCTGCAACGATTGATCATTTATTTGTTGGGTGCAAATTTTCTTTGTGACATTTGCAATGGATGATCGTAAATCCTTGCCACACTCTCCGTACATTTTCGATGTCAGCGGCCTTCTCCATCCATCAGCATCAAAACCAGAAGGACCCGAACCACCTTGTGTTGCCAATGCAGATTTTAGTACCATTTGCTCATCAATAGCATCAAATATTATCGGATTGATGCGTTGAACAGGGCCATGCAGTAGATTGTAATCATTAGTATTTTGCCCTTTGGGATGCTTCTCCTTCAGTGTTGCAATTGTCGCATCGTCTAATGGAAGCACTCCTCCACTCATATTGTTTGTAAGCAATTTGATTGCGCCATGCACATCACCTCTTTCCATTTTCTCCTTAAACTGTTTTGAGATTGTTTCAATTGTTTTCTTCTCCATAATTTTTGGCAGTCTTGATTGTAGTGTTTCTGCCTCATTCACCAACGCATTAATCTCCCCTCCATGCCATAAACGCAGTCTTCTTTCCAGAGCTTTTACATGGTCTCTGGTTTTGGAGGTTTTGCTTGGTTTTTGGAGTAAAAGGGCTGGCATGATGTGAATCGCCTTCATAGATATCGATCCCAGCGGGCTATCTTCTACCCAAGCATTAAGCAATCTAGTTATTTCCCGGGTAAAGTCTTTGCCAGCGCCTCCACTTGGGAGCATGAAAAGATTTTTTCTCCAGAAAACGATTTTTTCATAGCATGAATCAATCAGTTTTGTAAAATCACTTCCCTTCACTTCACCCCAGTAAAACTGTTCAGGAGTTGTTACTTCTGTTGCATTGTTGCTAGAGTTTTCATGCATAGGAACCTCTTCTTCTGCAGGCAGAAGATCGACTCTTGACACAATTACTTTACATTGTCTCTGATGTTGTAGAGCACCTCTCGCCGTACGGAATAATTTTCTGCACTTTACACACGGAACTTCCGTTGATGTCGATGGTAGGCCTTGGCCCATCACTTCGTCTGCTGCAGTTGCAGGTCTTGAATTTCCGATGGAATCGCCATTCCCCCCATTCATTATTCGCCCTTCTCTGCTTTCAGCTAGTACTATTATTGAAAATAACTATCTTGATATTATCTCAGCAACTCGTTGCGTTATCATAATTTTAAATTCACCAACAGCACTAAAATTCCGTTACGGAAAAGCGTCCGCCATCTTGGGAAGCTATAACAAATAAACAACTACGTTATTTCTTTGCCCATTCGCAATAATTGGCGTAGAAATAAACGTTTTTGATATTTCAGAATATTTCTTATACAGAGGTAGCCAAAAATTCGAATTAAATTTATCCAAATAAGGATACATTTTACAATGAAAACAGCGTTCGAAAGACCGCATAGAATAAACTTGTAAAGAACATCGTTCTATTTCAACAAATGTTGCATTTGACGTTTACTTTTGAAGTTAAAGGAATAATGTACTCCATAAAACAACAAGTAAATCGCAAAGCAAAAAAGGCTGTTTTTACCCGAGATATAAATGGACAATAAAGAAAATATTTTGTTGATTAAAAGTAAGTATCTTAGATTTTTTTTGTACTTTCTCGGGCAGAAACATTTGCGATTATAGGTCTTTCAAGGGGAGCTTTCATTAATACTTGAGAAAATAATACTTTAAATGCTTAGTTTTAGCTTTACTATCCATTCCGCTTCAAGTGCACGTCACACATGTTCTAAAGCTTTAGACCTATAAAGTTTGTTCTTGAAAAAAATAGCAGTAGCTACTTTATATATTGGTGTAATGACTGAAATGCATTTTAATAAAGGGTTGTTTGGATATAACTTCAAAGAATAAACACATCATCCAACGTGCACAATATGACAGATATATTTTACAAGCAGAGCTCAGACCGAAGTGTTAGTGATTGGCGAAAATAAATTGACGCTGTTGTTCAAGACAACCTTCAAAGTTACTAACTGTTATTGTTTATGGTCAACAATTTTAATTTTGTAGTATTACACTGTATATTTTGTATAATGCACGCTTTTTTATAAGGAAAACAGCAGTTTAGCTTAATGCAGCTTAGGTTTTTCTGTTTTAAATGCTTGATTGTTGCTTATCTGTCGCTCATTGAACATTCATCTTTTAGAACAAGAAAAGTTTCCGAAAGTAATGATTTTGTTTTCGTTGTTGTTGCTTATAAAAAAGCTTGTATGTGATATTATTTTATTCTTATTAAACTGTTTTTTTATATAAATGATAGAAATATAAATTTTCTATTAAATTCTTCATCATCGTTTTCTTAACCCTTTTTTTTGTTTTGGTTTGCCACACCTCTATGGTGGCCCATGACTGCCATCAAGAAAATCAGAAATTTTAATTAAATAAGAAAACAAAATCAAAGTTAATTTAATTTTAATTTGTTTTTTTTATTAAAATGAATTCGATTTACCTTTTTTCATTTCAATCCAAACTAATTCAATTTTTTTGTGAAATTAAATTTAAAATGAAAAAGTTCCACGTGGCCCATTGCTGCCAAAAATGTTGTTTTGAATGATAACCTTTATTGCGGTATTAAGGAGAGTGTGTTATAGCCATGCGCATTCAAAACAAACATGGCGGGTAAGCGACAAGTAGAAAAGTGGAAAAGGTTTGAAAGTGATATGAAGAAAAAGAGGACGAACAAGCCAGACCAAGCGCGAAAAAGCGATACAGATATTGGAGCAACTATTTTGAACTGTAAAGAAATTATTGTTCAGCCACTGGAATCTGAGGCTACAGGAAAAGCTAAGAAGTATGAACGAACTGGGCCTCAGGAATTTGTCGAATTTTTAGAGGAAGAAGTGACGATATGTTCAATTAAAAATGCTTGTAATGAGCATTTTAAAGACAAAGTGCCACCTGGAATGACTTGTGACATCCTTGCATCTGATAGGGGACCATCATGCACAAAGCTTTCTCAACTTCCGAACCTGAAAGTAGTTCACATTCGATTTATCAAGGAAAATAGTTTTGGTTATAATTCTTTAAATAACACAAGTCAACAAAGCAAAACAATCTCGTCAACAAAAGTATTTTCCCAATTATCAAGACCAAACCCAATTAGGACCTTTCGTTGTGAAGTGTCCTTTTTTTCTCTTCTTTTTGCCAGGCCGTCTATCTTCTAACTCTTGTGGACACAAATCGCTCATGACATTATATACCAGATGTTTCGGTACATTCAGGCCGTGCTTTTGTCTTAGTTTCTGTTGCATAGCACGATAACCTAGTAAACACCCAGGTCCATCAATCTCTGTTTGCACTGCTTTCTTGACTTCAGAGATGCTTACAGTAGTGTCAGTATAGTTGATACTAAAATATCGAAGCTTGCGATCGAGTGTACGTAAGCTCCACGGATACTGGTTATAGTCCCTTTTTACAAAATCTAATATTTCTTCCCTTCTCAAATTCTGTGTAACATACTTCAATAAATCTTCTTTGAGATTGAGGTCAGTCTTCCACGAATCTGCGTAAGCCATTGCCTATCTGGGCAATGCAATGAACCTGTTGCTATTTTAATTTCAAGCGTGGTAGCCAATTACTTCAATCGAGGTACATGAAATGTGCTATTTCACAAAGGCTGCGAGTCCAACTAAACTCTAAAGGTCATTGCTATAAACAACAATTTTGGCAGCGATGGGCCATGCACAAAATCAATTCAATTTAATTGGGGCGAAGTCGATTTAATTTAATTTAATTTCAAGAATTAATTTAATCTCTGGTTGGCAGCCCTGGGCCAAGACGAAAAAGTATATTCAATTCAGTTGTTATTTTGAAAACGTTTTTATTTCATTTTTAAAAGCGAAATTAAATTAAATTTTAAAACAAAAACAAAATACATAGTGACAGTCATGGGCCACCATACACCTCCATTAGAATTAAAATTACTAAAACCCCAAAACGCAAAGGCTAAAATTGTTTGAAGCAGGCCTGCCTTGGCAGTATAACGTTTGACAGAGACTAAGTAAAGACGTCTTTAAGACGCTTTGGTACCTACGGGAACGTCTCAAAAACGTCTTTAAAACGTCTTTAACACGTCGCAAAAAGACGTCTTTTTTACGTTTCTTAAAGACGTCTTTAGGCGTTACGCTTTTAGACGGGTCAGAGACGTCTTAGAGACGTCTCATCTGGTCTTTAAAAAACGTTTTAAAGACGTGTTTAAGACGTCTCGTGTTTACTGGGAAGGTGAACAGATAACTTGAAACTTGGTTTAAAATAAAACTTTCAAAAATTAAGCACTAAAAAACATCAACAACCAAGATCCATCGTCCTCGCTGTGTACACGGAAAAACGAGGACTCGAACAAATTGTTTTTTTGGGCTGAACATTTGTAACATCGAGACAACAATTAATTATTTATAGTAACCAATATACTGGTTATAAAAATCAGCCTGGACCAGAGTCTTGCTAAGCCGTCAAAATAAGCGCCAGCGGCTTTGGGATAGGCAACAAGCCCTGGGGACGAGGATGAGTTTCATTAATTCCAGGCGCAGTTGACATATATTTGATTCCATATTTTGCCTGTTACGCGAAAATAAACCCTCGCGAAATTTTTAAAAAAGCCTCAATTCGCAAAAATAAATCCTCCCGAAATTTTCGAAAACCATTGACTCGCGAAAATAAATCCTCGCGAAAATTTGTACACTTAAGGTAATTCAAAATCTAGGAGTTTTGACTGTACTTAAAAAATTACAAACAGAACATTTACGAGAAGCATCTAGTGCACTAAGACATTTGAGGTAGATCGACCCCCCCCCCCCGAATATCCTACTTCCAAGCATAGTATTTAAGCGTATATCATAAACACCTCCATATCACATGAACTCTTGCAAGGGTAGGTAACCTATAGGGGAGAATAATTCTAATCAAACTGCACTGTGCTTGTTTAATTTGGTGAATTATTTTCCCCACTCGGTTCCGGCACCCTGGGAATAATCCATATCAGACTTTAAAGCTAGCTTAAATACCAGTAAAGGGTATATAAAAACAACAATATACAAGGCTGACTAAATAGTGAAATCATAACACAAAATATGCGTTCACCACAAAATATTAAACCACCTCTCTATATCATATACATAAATAAAGTTCAATCAAAATATGCTGTCCAAAATTGGTCGTAACAGGTTTATTGTAAGACTTTGCAAAAGTGCTGCCTTTTCTCATTATTGCGTAGACCACTAGTTTTAGCAAGGTATTCTGTAAGGTTTTGCACAACACAGACTTTCCTGTTAGTGGGATATGCAAGAAATTCCAATCGTTTCTGGTGATTTGGCAGTCTACTTTGTTTGAGTAAACTTTGAATAAAGAAAACACAATTTTCATTTTCCTGATGCAAATTTAAAGATAAAACACTGAGTTTCTGTGATCGTTGACCACTAAGAACACACACCAGGACAGTTAAATGTTGCGTTAATAATTGTAAAGATAACTCTTTTGGTGGTGGCATTATCCACATCAAAAGTGATTGTATGATTCCCAGATTCTGCATCAGCTTCTACATTGAGAAGCCCTGGAATGTGTAGAATGATAGTAAGTCAATTGTCATGTCTAATGGCCAATTCCTAAATTTGCTTGACAGCAATGTCACAAGGGACAGAACGACAACTAACCATGTTGGTTATGCAATATACAGTTGTTGTGTCGTCACACAATACTTTGATGTGGGTGTTGAAAACTGAGTCACATAATGACCTTAGTCCAAAAAGAATAGCTTTCAGCTCTAATACATTTATATGCTGCTAAGACTCAAATTTTGAGAATAAGCTACCAGTTTGTGATTTAGTGTCATGGTGGGGTTACCAAATGGGATAGGACTGTATGATGAGGTAATATTGTCACACCACCACTGTATATCTGCTATTGCATTAGCAGACAAAGTAGGAATCAAAATTGCCACAGTTTTTTCTTAATGAGTCTATTTTCAGATTTCAGACGTTCTAAATCTCTATAATAGAGTTTTCCAAATAACACAGCATAAAAACTAGAGCTGAAAATACCAAGAAGCTGGCCAATTTTCCTCAGACTAACTTCGTAAGTAGCAGACAGAAGTTTTTGGAAATATTCCTTGCTTCTTTTCTTTTTTGAGTCAGTTAAATACACTCTCATATTGACTGAATTGATGATGGAACCAAAGATTTGAGTGGGGAGAAATGTGTATCATTATCTCTACAACAGAACGATACGTAGGATCAAATATTATTTATGATCTATAGAAACAAAAAAAACAAAAAGTGACGTCCTAAAAGTTGTGCAAATATTTAAAGGAGCTACATTTTAAATTTGCAGTAATGTTTTACGTTGCAGCTAAACAATAACTTTAAATTGCTCACCTTAAAATGATTAATTTTCGCGAATTTCTAGCAAAAATTAGTTCCTTGAATATTTTTCTATTTGCGTAATTTGCAAAATTTGGATTTTTTTTTTCTTTTAAAAAAATTATTTGCAGTAACTTTCTCCTTTGCTTATCACTGTATTATATTTTTACGTTGTGTTGCTTACGCAAAAAAAAATTGTTGAAAGAAGGAATAGATTGAGAAAAAATTCCTTTTTCTTCAAATTTGCGAAATATTAGGACTAACTTGAATTAAACTATAAATCTTTTTTTTTCGAACTTTTAAACATCATTTATGGCGGTTAGGGTTTACTACGTTATTTTGTTTGACATTTAAGTTTTTAGATTTATCCTTTGTTGTTGTGGTGGTTAAACTTGAAAAATAAAAATGGAGACTAAATCCCCGCGTCTGTTAATTTGCGCTATGGGAGGCGATTTGTAAAAACAATTCTCTCAAAAAAATCTTAAAAAGCTCTATTCGCAAAAATGTAAATTTTCGCAAAATATCTTAACATGAAAAATCTGCGAAAACGATTATTCGCAAAATGGGCGACGCGGTATAAATAATGCTATTTATGAAATACTTAAATATTCCACAAAAAACGGAGATGAAAACCATCTTGAACAACTAAAGGAATTTTACATCAAAATTTGAATAATATTAAAAACATTTTTTTACAAATAATTAAATCTTTAATCAAAAGAAACCCCCCATCAGTAATTATGATATTAGTATAATTAGCAATATGGTGTCAATGGTGAAATTTTTCAAGTGCAAAATCTAAAAGCATCGTATCTTACAAACTATTTCATTGGACGACAGTCAAAACTGGCAAATGAAAAAGCTTTATTCGCGAAAACAATAAAACCCGAAAATTTAAACAGAACAAATTTGTGTAAAGAAAAAAGTCAAAATTTTCGGATTTTATTATGTATTTATTTACTTTTTATCTTTTAAAGTCTAAACGTTTTGGCGTTTTAAAATAAATTTTATTTCATATGAACTAATTTGGTTACGACCATCTCTGTATCAGCCGCAAAAAGAATGTAAACTAATTTAGAAGGCGACCTGCCATTAAACGAACCTTTCGCAGATTTGAAATGTTATTATGATAAAAAAAGGCTTATTTTATGAAATAATTGTTCTTCTTTTTACTCACCCCTAAACTAGTTATCATTTCTAACTAATAAAAATGATAACGAGTTTACCAAATATTAAAATGTTTGAAATTTTGAAATGTTTATTAGTTTTGACGTAGGATAAAAAAATCTCTGGTATTTTAAATTCTAAATTCAGTGACTTTTAACATCCTTTCGTTGCTTCAGTGCATGTTATCATTATTTCAATATCGCATCCAGTGAGATGATTATGTGTTATCGTTATTCAATATCGTATTCAGTGAGCTGTGAATGTGTCATCGTTATTCTAATATCGTATCAAGTGAGCTGCTTATGTGTTATCATAATTCTAATATCGATTTCAGTGATCTGCGAATGTATTTCATTACCTCTCACATGATATTAAGCAATTTGCTTTTGCGTTTCGTTCTTTTTACACTGTATCCAGTGAATTAATGTGATATCGCTTCTTTCTCAATTGCATCTAGTGAGCTGTTAGTGTTCTCGTTAGTTTGTGTCAGCGAGAGTTCTGATAGTTCGTCCGAATCGAATTCTTCTAACTGGATGAGTTGTAATTCTTGCTGTCTAGCAACATCAACTAGATGTTCCAAGGTTTGCATGCTAATAAAAAAAAAACAAATTACAGTGAAACAGAAAAGAATGCTACAGATACCAGGCTTGCTCTAGCGAAACATTTTTTAAATGTAACCCGCGAAAATAAGTACACCTAAGAACGCACGACGACGCGTCCTCACTTAAGAGTATTGAAATCGGAAATTAACATTGTGTCACTTACCTTTCTTCCAGTTTCTGGAACGAAACACAATCAGTTTCCAGCGTATTCACTTCTGTTTCGAACTAAAGACAATCAGCATCTTCATAAGTACCCAATGTTACATAATTAAAGTGGGATACAATAGACTGCATTACACTAGATCTAGTAGTACGTCTTCTATATGGGGTTGTGCGAATTCCCTATATACAGAATACTCACCAATGTGAAGTGTCTTTCAAAATGTTCTTCAAATTCCTCAAAAAGAAGGGTTAAGTTTTCTTTCAGACGTAACAAGCACTCTTTCTTTGATTGAGCCTTCCTAAACAAATAATGCTAAAATGTTCAAGAAAGTTCAGGTCGTAGTTGTCCCCTTCCTAGTTTCAAATTGGTAGTTTGGTTGAGAACAGAGCACCCAGACAAGCTAGTATTTATAAAATGTAAAACAAGGCTATATACACAATTTTATGCAAACACAGTTCTGAAGAAATTGTATTGCATATTGGCGAATCAGCATTTGTTGTCAAGTTCTTTAAATAAGAAAAAGTTGCGCAAAATGTCAAAAAAATTCGTTTTTAATTTTAGTGAGCAAAATTTACAGGACTATTTCTTATATTGTAAATAACTGTGTTTGACTTGTTTCTTTTTATGTAAGCTATTTAAAACGATATAAGGTCCTATATTTTTTCACTGTGAAACACAGAGCCACTCCCATTTGACCCTATCCATTCATCTACCCCGTAAAAGGGCGTCGACCCCGCAAATAGGGTAATTTATTGTTTTTTTCTTAAGGAAAAGCTAGGACCAACTAGGAAGAGACAGCAAGAATGAAATATCAAAAATTATTAAATAAGGAATTTAGGTACCTTAACCATCTGCCAAGAAGGTCGTGCAGTTGGTTTTTATGAGAGGTTAACGACAAAAGTTGATCTTGCATTCTTTGATAGCATTTATTAATTTCAAGTCTAGAAAAAAAAATTTAAAATATATTGACACATGTTTTCAACCTACTCTATCTCTCCATTCACATCATGCTCCTTGCAAGGCTCTCACTTATTTATAAACAATTCTTTCAGGATATTTAAGAGGATTTACGAGGATTTTAGCTGTTTTTTTATGAGAGTTTTTGATTTTACTGGCGAAAACACGTACAAACATATGGGCGGTTTAAGGTGAATTTTAGTGAAAGTTATAACTTCAAAGAAAATTAAACAAAGAAGACAATTTGGATCGATTTGACAAATGAACGTTGCCTGATAATTTAGGACATTTTTAGGAAGGTTTTATATAAGGATTTTTGAAGCCGTGAAGACTAAGAACGCTCAGTGTTCTCGCTACACATTTTTGCTACAATTGCTCTTCAGTGTAGTCATTAAAATGACATGTTCTGTGCGCATGCGTCAATTAGTAAAACTTACTTTTCGGCTTTATGAACAAGATCATCCAGTATTGTTGCATCTATAAACAAATCAAAAAGTAGTAGAGCGGCTACGTAGAGGATTTTCAAGTAATAACCCACTATCACTTCTTTAAAGCCTATTTTACACCTAACATCTAAATTATTAAAGGTTTTTTACTAAAGCTCTAAAGAATCCTTGGTTTGGACTTACTGCTTCGTCTAAATTTATCCTTATAGAATCTTTCATATGTTTTTTCAATTACTTTCGCATCCGCAGATATCGATTCGAGCCTGAAAGCAAAAAGAAAGAAATTAAGTGTAAAAAAAGTGTAAAAATCTTTCGATTGAATCTAACAATTCATGACTTAGGAAGCCAATGGTGTATTCTAGGGACACAAATTACTTTTATTAAAAACTTTAATTACCAGAATAAAATTTTCGTTAAATAAGGTTGTAGGTTGTAGATTTGACATAACTTCAAATGTTAATGAGAACAAAATAATGATTTCTTTTTAATATTTGGCGAAATATTAAGTATACTTAATACTTACTAAATCCTGTAAAGCACAGCGTTAACAGAGTACTACATACAGCATACAGCGGACTCTCTATAACTCAAACAGCCACGGGGAATCGGAAACCATTCGAGTTATAGAGAGGTTCGGATAATAGAGAGTTGGGAGTTTTTCCAAGTTTTTGTATAAATTTTTTTATAAATGGCCCATTAAGCGTGATTATTTCTCTCTTATATGGAATGGGGACGAAATTTTTTCTTTGTACAGGGTAAAATCTAGTCCTTGTAGGCTAAGAACGGACTGAAAAAATAAAAATACAAAATATTTTATCTCGACGATTTTTTCTTGGGAAGAAAAGAAATCCGAATTAGAGTTTGCTTTCTTGTATGATATGTAGATATGAAACACTCGAATCAGTTAAGACTCTATTTACGTTTACATAGCCAAAACAATGCAAAAAAACTGCTTGTGTCGTATAAAGTTCTAGATACATGTTGGGACGTTTAAGTTATAGAGAGGAAATACCCGAGGAGACCAAAAAAAAAAAAAAATTCGAGTTAAGGAGAGATTCGAGTTATAGGGTTCGAGTAATAGAGCGTTTAGAGGAAATTCCCACCATGTCAGGGAAATCGTTCGAGTTAAGGAGAGATTCGAGTTGTAGGGGTTTAATTTAATACTTAGCTAGCATATATTTTTACCGCATTCGCGTAGCAACATATTAAATGGGAACAAATTTTAAACCGGGAGTAGCATCTTGCTTAGGTTGTAGGAGAGATGCTATATGACATGTTACGCTTATCCATGTTAAGGGCGCAACGTTTTGTCAGTTTATATCCAAAGGATAACAGGTGTGAAACACATCAATAAGTTAGTCGGCTAGGTAAAATTCTTTCCAATACAGAAATGATTGAAACAATGATTTTTTTATTTCTTGTTCACTATAAAGAAAATCTGTCATTATATACTCGACTTGCTTCTTTTTGCGGAGCGAAGCATAGCCCATTTGGCATTTAAGCGCGTATTATTTTTTCGATGAGATAAGTTTTTTAACTTTGCGGATATGAATAAATGATAACATGTTAATCTTTTTCTTCAAAACGTATTGGGATGAACAAGCCGGACTTTTCTCCTCACTATGATATATGTATATTAATTATCTTATGTGCTCTGAATGCAACAATTCTTAGGTTTATTGTATGAAAATTACTGTACGCCCGATGCAGCATAATTGAATTAGAGTTTTTTCAATTCTTATTACCCGTCACACGTGGGTTTTTTAAACAAACAGAAAAAATGACAGAAAAATTACATCTTATTACGGAAAATCAAAAGTGATTCGAAAAAATTGGGGTATTTTCTTTTGTCATGTTTTCGTAAACTTCTTTGAAAATCTGAGTTTGATGACAGATTATCTTTGCTACAAACGCTTTGTACCAGACGCGAAGGATAATTTTTGAGATTCTCTCCACTCAATCTCGTCCTCAGAACTTCTTCGTTTTCCGCAACGCCACATGGAATCAAAATTGCTCCCATTTTAGGCCTGGTTTCTACGTAGATAATAATTTGCAATTTTTCGCTTGCGAACATAGCGAACTCATTTCTGCTCCGCAACCCTTATATAATAATGCTCACTTTGTCAAGTTTTATGAGAAAATCTTTTGCTCACTTTGTCAAGTTTAATGAGAAAATCTTTTGCTCACTTTGTCAAGTTTAATGAGAAAACTTTTATTTTAGCCTAACGTAGTGCTATCCATGGTAACATGTTTTTTTTTGGCCGTACTGATATTTTTGTGAGAAAGAAAGCTATGACAAAATCAACGTTTTACTACCACTCTAACATCATTCAACAAATTTTAAAGTTATTTTGTCAAAATTATTGAAAAGCAGTGTTTGCAAATGCTGGTCGAGAAAGGGTTATTCGATGAGCTTTGAAACCTCAAATATTAACCCCTAGCATCTTATTCCATGTTAGACACCGACTTCAGGATTTATATTTTACCATAACCAAGTAAAAATACAAAGCTAACTCACCATGGTTGCGTCTTTAAAAAATCAGCATCTGAAACCCACTCCTCTCTTAACATTTTTTTCTTCATCACATCAAAAAATTCTTTTTCAAGTTCTGATAAACATTTAATGACGTCATTATACTAATAAGAATAAGGAAGTTAATAAAGAGTCCAATATGAATACGCGTTACGCCATCGGTAAATATAACAAAGACATGCTGCAAATCAAATAAAAATTTCTTTATATATAATCAGTGGCTATAAAAACATGCATCATGATCTGTAGGAAAAACGAGTCATATTTTTAACAGCATTAACCTTTGGTAGTTACACGGTCCAAAATTATCCCTAAAGTATGTACATACACAATTTTTTTTTTAATAAACACGTAGGATTTGTTGGTGGAATATAGTAGTCGATTTGTTGGTGGAATATAGTACTCGATTTGTTGGTGGAATATAGTACTCGATTTGTTGGTGGAATATAGTACTCGATTTGTTGGTGGAATATAGTACTCGATTTGTTGGTGGAATATAGTACTCGATTTGTTGGTGGAATATAGTACTCGATTTGAGAAAAAGCACAAAATAACATACCTTCTCTCGACATTCTGGAGGTGCTAAAAAAACAAGAGAACACCTGTTTTAAGTAGAACCTAGGTATATTAAAAAAGTAAATGCAAACATACAAAAGGTATAAGTACAAAATGGAATAAAAAAGATGAGAAAAGTGTAGAACTCTCTTTATTCGCCCTACTTTAACTAGACTAGGAACTTAAAATTTAGTTAAAAAAATAAAATGCATTTTTAATTCCAGAATAAGAGAAAATCTGAGTAAGCAGATATACTCCTCTTAGAAATGACGAGTGTAAAATAACTATTTTTCTTCTCATCATTGAAACGACAGCAGCAAATGTTGGAATTTATTTAAAAGATATAACATAGATATATAAAAAGAAAACTTACGCGATTTGTTTTCACCCGTGCCATGAAACTTTTCCAGTAAAGACGCAAAACTAAAGTGAAAAGTCTGCCTTCATTTCAGGGGTTTTAAACCCTAAGTTAAATCAACAACAAACAACAAATAACAACAAACAACAACAACAATAACAACAACAGCAACAACAATAACAATAACAAATAACAACAAACAACAAGCAACAAACAACAGCAAACAACAACAACAAACAACAAATAACAACAAACAACAATAACAATAACAACAACAGCAAACAACAAGCAACAAACAACAGCAAACAACAACAACAACAAAAATCTGTACCTTATTAGGCTTCTATATTTATCAGTTACTCTCATTTGAAGGTGTCTTGCATATTCTTCTGTATTTTGAAATAATCTCTCAAGAACAAATCTAAACAGAGAAAATTAAATTTAAAAAAATATGAAAAAAAAACAAGAACAAATAAAACAAAAAAAAAATAACAAAGTCATCTAAAATTGGTAGTAGTTTGTATGAAATAAATTATCGCAAAATCTTACGAAGTAGTCTATTTTTATATGATAGTGGTACAATAAAAAAAAAATCTTAAATGGAACCCGAGGTATATAATGATGTTGGACTTATCTTACAGAGCTTAAAAAGTTGGCTAACTAGTTTCTTTAAATTTTTTAAAAACCTAAAAAAATTTAAAAAAAATGTTAACCGACTTTTAAGCTCTATAATATATGTCCAACATCATTTTATACCTCAGGTTCCTTTTAACAAAAATTTTGCTTGTTTGAAAATATTGAACGCTACGAGATTTAACTTGGCTTTAATAATTTGCACTTGCAACACAAATTCTTAGCATGTAATATTTTTACGGTTGTGATACGTTATAAAAAAATAGAAACAGACAGAAATAATTGCACGTGGTTCTTACTCAAATGTTTCGTGTGTTTGATGGATAGCTTTTCGTGCAGTGACGAGAAGTTCAGCTTGACGTAGCAACGAAAACCCTAAATTTGCATACACCTAAACGATAAAAATACCTTTAATTCCAACACTACAATTCCATGTTGAGGCTATTTGAAATAATTTTTATAAATATTGTTAGATCAACATTGAGAAAAACCTGGCAATTTTAAATTATTTATTGATACGAACAAAGACAATACCTTAAGTGGATAAAATTTCGCGTGGACTTAATTACGCAGACAAGCGAAATAATGTAATTTAAAAAAAAAAAAATTTTTAACATCATTTGGAGATGCTCTACTTTATCGTCTCAAAACAAATATTTATGTAATATTTAACATTTACTTATGAGAAAATCAAAAACATTTCTGTCTTTTCCCTTGTTTTTAACTTCATTAGTTTCTTCCTCATTCTCATCTTCACTGTCTTCGTCATCTTCGTCCTGGTATTCAAACTCACTGTGATAATCAATGTTTATTTCAATAACACCGATGTGGTCGGGTTCTGGGAATGAATTGACGGTAAGCATGTCTTCAACACTGGTTTCAAGAGGATCAGAAAATAGATCTAACATAGGCAGATTTCTAGCCCCTTCTTTTACGGCGCCTAAAATTCCAAATGCACTCCAACGACATGTGACTACCTTCATACTGGCCTCGAAATCAACAGCAAACGCCGCCAGAAATGGGAAGTATCAACAAAACGAAGAGAAAAAGCCAGAAATCCGCTAATATCCCACAATTGAAAGAGCCACGTTGTAAGATATTAAAATTTTGAAAAGTAAATTGTGAAAAGTACATTTAATATTATAATAACATAATAGAAATGGATTAAAAATTGATTTTTAGTCCTTATCGTGTCATCATGTAAAAAGAGAAAGAATATTGTAAAAAAATGATTAAAAATTACGTCTGTTTCACTTTACCCTTTAGAAAAACTTAAAAAAATAAGTTTTTCAAAATTCAATTTTGCGTAGATTTAATTTTGCAAAAACCGCGAAAACCGCGAAATTTAATCCATGCGAGATTTTATCCACTCAAAGTATATTTTTCCTAAAGTTGCTTGCTTTAATAAAAATCTTGATATTCGTAGAGAGCCTAGATTATTTTTACTTGTTTAAAACTCTGTTAACAGCTTCACATTTTTTCTTTAGTTGTCTCTTACAAAACAAATTTGCAGATCAATCCATTCCATCCAGGTACCCTTCTTAAAATCAGTTTCACTGAGTCAACTAAAACGCTATTACTTAAGAGCCATTTTCTGTAACAGTCAGGCACTCAGAGGAAGTAAGGTTTCCAAAATTACTAGATTTTTACTTATGTTAAAGTTACTATGGTTTTAGATATTTTTTGAAAATTTTGTTCGATTTCGGTTATCGGTTAAGATTTTATGGCCCATTAAATATTTGCTATTTTTGGGCCTTTTTGGGCCATTTTTAAGGAATTTCTGGGTTCTATGTTTGAAATTATATAAATTATAAAATTAGTTAGCAGTCACTTTGATTTCATATGGATTCTGTTGTAGTCCATAAGTTCTATGGATCGTGTACCAGTTTTGCAGAATTTTTTTCACATTTAGCTAAAAATTATAGCTCAAAACCACCTCTCGGACCTTTTTTCCTAAAAATTGACCAATTTTCCCTGCTTTTGAGGCCCAAATTTGGTTACACCTTATACAGCAATGTGGGAATCTGAATGGCATTGGGTAAAGTGCTTACTTTTGTACAAAGAAAACATTAAACTAAGCATTGAAATCGTATGTGGTTTCCATCAATGACCTTCAAACTTTCGAAAAAACAGTTTAGGTAACTAGTTCCAGTCCTTTTTTCCAGAATGGGCAACATTTTCAAACTACACAATATTTGAAAATGTTTAATCCAAGGTGAGTACTTCACAAAAAAAGAAAAAAATCCATGTGATCTATAGTCATGCTAGCTAGATATCATTGCTCAAAACAACCTTAAAATTACAAAAAAATGTTACGAAAATGTCATAATTTTGGCATATAGAGCCTTACAAGAAATGCCATATCTTTATTTATAGTTGTTACTAGGAAATGTGTAGCCCCTCTTTTTTTGCAGAAAGAAAAAAACCATCGTATATAAAGGTGGGATAAAGACTATTGCTCAAAACTACCCTAAGTTTACAAAGGAATTGTTACAGACAAGCTCTAACTTTTCCTTCAAGAGCTTTAAAAGAAATCTCCATTCATAGCAAAAGTGTGTAACCTAAGATAAAGTAGAAATAACTTTTTGCATTCAATGATCTATACCTAGGCTATAAGCTATTTCTTTACACTCCTTAAAAACAGTTAGTAAGCTTCAGGTGTTATCACTGCAATAATAACCAAGTCAATACAATATAATTGTTTACTTACAAATTATATTATATTTTGTAAACCATCAAAAAACAACATAAATTTGAAACAACAAAAAAGTAATAAGATAATGTAAGATAAACTAATTAATAAATCCTGTGCTAGCGTTTTTGAAATCTTCAGAGGTTAACCAAAAATATCTATTATTCTTTGGAGTTGGTGCTGAAATTTTGCAAATAATATCATCAAGATCGTAGAACCCTTGATCTTTTGGATTTGGAAAAATAAATGCATTGTTTCCATCGCCCATGGCATAATGCATACAACTTGCTACAATACCCTCATCATCTGCCTAAAATTAAATCAAAGGTACAATAGGAAAGGTAAAAAAGAAAAGGTAAAAAAAAATTAGAAAAATCATGGTGAATCATTGGATTTTAATCAATGGGCCATTAGCTTATCATCAAAACCACGGTACCTCTACAACTTGAGCCGGAAACCAAGTATTCCCAAAGCGCAAAGTTATCCATTCATCAACTTGATATGTATTTTCAAGTTTAAGAAGTACTTCTTTTGATGTTTGCTGGATGACCTGATTCTGAGCTGTAGCAAGCATTTCATCATCAAAGCCGTTGTCATCTTTTTTCTGTAAATTCTATTTGCATTCTATTAGACATTCTATTATTATTATCACCAATGCAATGATTTCACATTATCAACAATGCAATGGCTTCGCAGATACTTCAAAATACTTTTTTCTAAAATAGGTAATTTAATTGTTCTCCAAGCTTTATGATCTAAATCTTTTACTGCTAAATCCTTGTTATTAATTGTTTGATTTCGAAGCATCCTATATTTCCTCAGCAGAAGTTCTTTCAAGCAATAGCCTATAGCCTAGGTATAGATCATTAAATGCAAAAAGTTCTTTCTATTTAGGTTACACACTTCTTGTCAACATCTATGAATAAAAATACAACCTTTCTTTTGAAGCTCTAGAAGGAAAAATTAGAGTTTGTCTGTAACAATTCATTTGTAAACTTAGGGTAGTTTTGAGCAATAGCCTTTATCCTACCTTTATATACGATGGTTTTTTCTTTCTGCAAAAAAAGAGGGGCTACACATTTCCTAGTAACAACTATAAATAAAGATATGGCATTTCTTGTAAGGCTCTATATGCCAAAATTATGACATTTTCGTAACATTTTTTTGTAATTTTAAGGTTGTTTTGAGCAATGATATCTAGCTGGCATGACTAGATCACATGGATTTTTTTCTTTTTTTGTGAAGTACTCACCTTGGATTAAACATTTTCAAATATTGTGTAGTTTGAAAATGTTGCCCATTCTGGAAAAAAGGACTGGAACTAGTTACCTAAACTGTTTTTTCGGAAGTTTGAAGGTCATTGATGGAAACCACATACGATTTCAATGCTTAGTTTAATTACTTAAGCCATCCAGTGTAATTGCTTTTATACAAAGTTATACCTTCGCTATGTTTGCGTCGTCTTGTGGATTGATTGACGTGTTGACAAGATGTGACAGGCTAGCTAAAAACACAAAATTTAAACGCAAAATAAAATTGTTATACTTTTGTGACTTCTAATTAGACTTCCAATTAGCAACGCAGAAAAAGGACAATATTTTCGCATCGCATCGTAATTTTCTGATTTGTACATGAAAATTGAATTTTTGACAATAACATACCGAATTTCTTTTCTTGCAAATTTTGAGATGGTGTTGTTTCACTTGTAATTAATATGAGTGGATTGTCAATCTAAAGATTCAACATGAACACTGATAGTAAAATACTTTTTATGAGTGGATTGTCAATCTACAGATTCAACATAAACACTGATAGTAAAATACTTTTTATGAGTGGATTGTCAACCTAGAGATTCAACATGAACACTGATAGTAAAATACTTTTTATGAGTGGATTGTCAATCTACAGATTCAACATGAACACTGATAGTAAAATACTTTTTATGAGTGGATTGTCAACCTAGAGATTCAACATGAACACTGATAGTAAAATACTTTTTATGAGTGGATTGTCAACCTAGAGATTCAACATGAACACTGATAGTAAAATACTTTTTATGAGTGGATTGTCAACCTAGAGATTCAACATGAACACTGATAGTAAAATACTTTTTATGAGTGGATTGTCAACCTAGAGATTCAACATAAACACTGATAGTAAAATACTTTTTATGAGTTGATTGTCAATCTACAGATTCAACATGAACACTGATAGTAAAATACTTTTTATGAGTGGATTGTCAACCTAGAAATTCAACATGAACACTGATAGTAAAATACTTTTTATGAGTGGATTGTCAACCTAGAGATTCAACATGAACACTGATAGTAAAATACTTTTTATGAGTGGATTGTCAACCCTAGAGATTCAACATGAACACTGATAGTAAAATACTTTTTATGAGTGGATTGTCAATCTACAGATTCAACATGAACACTGATAGTAAAATACTTTTTATGAGTGGATTGTCAATCTACAGATTCAACATGAACACTGATAGTAAAATACTTTTTATGAGTGGATTGTCAATCTACAGATTCAACATGAACACTGATAGTAAAATACTTTTTATGAGTGGATTGTCAATCTACAGATTCAACATGAACACTGATAGTAAAATACGTTTTATGAGTGGATTGTCAACCTAGAGATTCAACATGAACACTGATAGTAAAATACTTTTTATGAGTGGATTGTCAATCTACAGATTCAACATGAACACTGATAGTAAAATACTTTTTATGAGTGGATTGTCAATCTACAGATTCAACATGAACACTGATAGTAAAATACTTTTTATGAGTGGATTGTCAACCTAGAGATTCAACATGAACACTGATAGTAAAATACTTTTTATGAGTGGATTGTCAACCTAGAGATTCAACATGAACACTGATAGTAAAATACTTTTTATGAGTGGATTGTCAATCTACAGATTCAACATGAACACTGATAGTAAAATACTTTTTATGAGTGGATTGTCAACCTAGAGATTCAACATGAACACTGATAGTAGAATACTTTTTGACACAGCTTATAAAAAAACCTTACGAAAATAAAAGAAGAAAATCACCGAAACAAATTCCTCTATTTAATGGAATTCCCTATTAGCATTTTGCAATAATGAATAAGGCAACTATCTGTTGGATTTATTTAAAAAAGAAGTATAAAACGCTGACAAACAAAGATTAAAAAATTGCCATAAAAACAAAACAATAGTAGAAACTTACTGTAATGTCTGGATAGTGCAAAACAGGCGCCATAAGGTCTGGTTGGAACTCCATATTGTTATGATACAGTTCCTGCTCAGAAGCATTTATCCCAACTTGTGATGCCAACACGTCTTGTAAATTCGAAATACTTAGTGAAAAATAAGACACATTGAATATCAATGGCTGTAAAACTAAAAACCAGTATATAAAAGAACATGGTGAGCAAACCGGTAACTCGAAACGTTCAGACATTTAATAAGTATATAACTTTGTTTAGATTTTTTGATTTCCTGGATTGAGCAGACCCAACGATGATTTTACAAAATATATGGAAATACATAACAAAAATAAGAATTGCTTATTTACATATTATTACTCAATGGTATTCGTTCAAAATATAGAGTTCCTTACTTGCATAAAAATCATAACTAGACAACTATCTGTCTGTCCAATTTGCTTAACGATAGAACGAGTCCTTTAGGATTCAAACAGATGTTAATGATTAGGTTCAATAGGAGTTAAGATGAACAATAAAAGGAAAGATGTTGCAGGCTTACTTGTCTTCTTGCCGCAAATAGATGCAATGCATTGAACTTGTTTTTGTGGAAAACACATAAAATACCTAAAGTAAAAAATTATGTAGTAAAATACCATTCCAATAAAAGCTACATTTCAATGCTTTCTAGTTACTAATGGACTAACACATATTTTCATTAAACTAGATTTAGTTATTTTGACGTAGTACAATACATGCGACTGTAGTAACAGTTTATTAACATCGGAAATTCCGTTGTAACGGCTATACTGTTCTAATTACTGGTAATAATGTTTAGCTCTGGTATTGACTGGCAAATAACGGTTTATATATCATGAAGATGTGGCATAACAAAATTATGTTCAATAAAACTGTACAATCAAAACAAAATAATATGCGGATTAACAAATAAGTCCAGCAGACACAAAGTGAACATGATTGTTTCTGGCAAAATTTTTACATACATCCTACCTTCATATCAATGATATCTTTGATCTTCTGAAAAAAATCGTCATGAGTGATCATATATTCAGGATTCGTTTCAAGTAATCCTTTTAAAATGGGTGTGATTAAGTTTTTAAGCCCTAGCGATATCCTTGTATTTTCGGGTAATTTTGACGAAAATACAAGTTGTCCATTGGCTGGATTTTGGTGACAAGATATTACTCCTTGTTTCTTCTCAGTGATCATACGAAACCTAAAACACAACAAATATTTTGCTTGAAGACAATATCTGTTTTTAATGAGAACTCACTGAAAAATCTCATGCATCAGATGTTAAAAAGGACATTACTTTTTAACATCGGTTAAACATGCTGAAGAAGCTTTTTACATGTGGTGAGTCGGGCCGGTTTTTTAATGAGGTTATCCCCAGTTTATACATAATTATTGCGGAGCTAAGCAAAGCAAGCAGATGGGAGCCAATTTGGCATTTTAAGCACGTATTATTGCGGAGCTAAGCGAGCGGATTCCATTTGGCATTTAAGCACATGTTATTTTTTCTATTTTCTACTATACAGCGGAAGAAAATCAAATTTTTAAAAATTTTTTACACGAAAGTGTCACTTTTTTCACTCGATAAGTCAAATTCCCTTAGTCTCTGTTATCCCAATTTTTTCCTGCGTACTCTACGCTCTGGGAACGAGGTGGTTATTTTTAAGAACACTGTTCTAATGAAAATATCATTCAAATAAAACTGTGAAGAAATGAAACAAATTGAAAAGGTTTTTACGTTGTTCATATGAGCTGGGTAAGTTAAGTTGGTGTCAGGTTAGGTAACAACAGCTCATGTAATACGTCACAAAGTACAACAAATGGTTGGAATTATATAACATCATCTTAAAATGAATGTCAAATAAGGTTAGTAGTTCAAACAAAGTTTGATTAGTCTTTGCACAGAGACACAACAAGGAAAGATAGCTTTGACTTGGTCTGCAGCTTTTTGTAATTTCTGATAAGTATGGATTCGCTAGATAAATGAATTGAGATTTTTAACGATTTTCTTTCGACTTTTGTGATACGAATAAACAGTAAAGATTATCTTTACATATAAAGCGTATTGACGGGAATGTTTTCTATAAACGGTCCGAACCTAGTTTTTCTTTCTTTGTATCTATTTTACAGATTGCATAACCTGAACAAAATGAGGGCCGCTGTTTTGGGAAAGAATATTACTCGTAAAATTTTTAAACTGCAACATCAGTTGTTAGGAGGAGAGAAACTTTAAATTTGTTATTGTAAAAGGTAAAAACATCCCTTTAGTGTGTTTATTCAGTTTCTACGTTATTTAAACTGTAAAAAATAATGATGTTGTTTTTACTGTTTTTTTAATGTTCTTGTAAATTAAAACAACAAGAAAAAAGCTCCTGAAAATGTTGTCCGTTACGTTATGCTTTTGTTCGATTCATCGATGTTTTGTTCGATTCATCGAATTTGAAGACATTGCGATGCAGGTCAATAGCCAGAATGCTCTATGAAAATACACATAACATTGCTCAGTTAACCTTTATTTCTGCTTTGACTAAAAATGTTTTTAAGTTTTTTTTACTAGCGCGTATTCAGATTATTTTTATTCTCGTTCTCCGATTTTGCTAGATTTTTAAACAAACAGAAAAACCCCGAAAACACCTTGCTTAATTATAGAAACTTATAAAATAACCTATGCGTGCTGCCAAATGTTTGCTGTTTATACGCTTTGAAAACGAATGCATAATGCAAATATCTTTTCTCAGGGCTTATTTTTCGCAATCTAAATAGTGGCTAGGGGTATGTCAAAAAATAAAAAAGAAGCTCTGGGGACAAGATTGCATTTTACGCTGGGAACTTATTTAAGATCTGATTTAAACTGTCTATTGGAGCAGATGAAAGTTCTCTTCATATTTGTCATGGAGTATGTCATGGATGTAAATATTTCGCTTGCGAACATAGGAACCTGTTCCCGCTCCACAACCCTTTATATATTGATTTGTATCATAAATCATGGTAAAAGCTTGTTTATGCCGCTGGATTTGCCTTGCTTAGCCATTAAGCATACACAATTTAGCAAAACCATTATCAGTTAGCAAAACCATTATCAGTTAGCTGAACATTCATCACATCTACCGTATTTTCCGGTATATAACCCGCAGCTCAGCTTTTTTAGGGAGTTATAAACTAGATGCTATCAGATAGCCCGCACCTTCGTATAACCCGCATAAAATTTCAATCAATGTGTTTTACTTACCCGCACCTTTGCATAACCCGCATCGTGTTAAGAAATAAATTCAGCGTATTTGTACTTACCCTAATCATTTTATAAACATGTGCGTGTGTTCTGTTTTTTTCATGCTGGAGACAAGTGGGGGACGTTTAAACTCGTGAACCTCAAACACGAGAACCGAGTGTCTAAACTAGCGACTCTCTCAGTCTTAACTTCCTTGTCTCCGATTGCCGAAATAATAATGAATTAAAATTAATTTGACCAGTCAATCTTCTGCTAATGCCGATAGTACTGAATCAGACAAAACTGTTTTTATTTTATTTGTACACATTAGTTTCAGCCAATAATAACTGTTGCTTCCTGCGATTAAACAAACAAACAAATAAAAAAACCCACGCTATTAGGTTATAAATCTAAAGTAAAATCTCTGTTTTTTATGTATGTTAAGTTTTTTTGGCATAAAAATAAACAACATAATAATTATCTCGGATTGTGTGTAACAGCGATGTACGGAACGTTCTTTTTTAATGTTTATAGAATTTCGTTATCTATTTATATCTCAGCAATCACAATGTGCATGATAAAATGAAGGGTGGCAATGAGGAGGAGATATTGCGTGTGTCTTATAAATTGTATTTCACATTTATTTTTGATATTTTCAGTGGCCACGTTGAAGTAAGATTACGTAGATATAGGATTGCGCACGCAGTTATATTAATGTACGCATTTTATCCCCTTGGTACTATTTTCTTCATTGAATGTATAAACTTTAAATTTCACAATAAATGACAGAAAATATAATAAAACTTTTCACATAACCCGTACCACATTATACCCACATCAACGGTGGAAGTCGTAAAAATGAACTTATAACCCGCGGGTTATATACCGGAAAATACGGTAGTTAAGCAGGTTAAGTGAAAACTTGCTAAGGCAAGCTTATCTCCATTGAGATAATTATTTTACAGCATAACCCCTTTAAAGTTGGCATGCTTTAAAAAGAGAACTCCATAAAGCAGACACTCTGTAAAGTGCACACAGTTTAAGGTCTCTAATGAATTTTTTCGACTGAAATTTAATATTTTTAATCAATAATTTTTATTTGCTGATTTATTTATTTTTTACCCAGACATTGTTTACGATGGCCGTAGTTTAGTTATTTTTATATAGTCAATGGCCCTCTATGTAATAATTATCGCAACTAACAATACATATTCTCCTTCCTACACAGCTACAATTTCTTTCAAGTATGACCCTTAGATAATTTTAAATCAAACTTCTCCAAAGCAGACAAATTTTAAAGCAGGCACGGCTTCATTACATCCCAGATGTTTTAAAGAGACCTTGACTAAGTAACAACTTTAAGAACAGAGCAGAAATGCAATAATTTTAAATGCATCCTGCTTTTAAACTACAGGTTTTTCTCATAAATTATGTTCACAAACACGTCTACTTCTATCATTTATTTATATTTACAACTCTTTTCCTGTGTCCAATTATTCACTCATTTCTATCAAAAACCAATTTTTAAAAAAAAAAATTATTATCTACATTATGTCGGAAAAGACAACTCTGTTTTAAACACATATGTATGATAGTTGAAAATCGCACAGAGTTGGACAGAAGTTAAGTAATACATACAAAAGCAAATTCTCGTTCAACCACAAATTCACGCAAAGTCAAGTTGTTCTAAGAAACCCACCAAAGACATGCGAATTTGCAAGAAATATCAACCCAGCAATATGTGAGACATGCGAATTTGCATGGATTTGTCAACAGAGTAATGACAATTTATAAATAAAATGCATTCTAATAAAATAAAAAATACTACAGCCTTACATTACATCTTTATTTTGGCGCCCACCAATGGGACGAAATGGAAGTTCGCCAGTTGCTAGATGATAATAAGTCACACCCAAACTCCATAAGTCTACCTATAACAAAAGAAGCATTGTGGAAATCACAAAATCAAGCCTAAACTTAAAAGGTTTATAAAAGCTCATACCGCAGCTGTAAAACCTTTTAATGTGCATTTCTTTAAAACTGCTTTTTCATAAATATCTGGATGCTATGAGGAAATGTAAAAGCAATAATAATGTGGAAATACGAAAATCGGTTTTACATAATTTTAGAAATATTGAATTGAAAAATGTTACAGACAAGTGCAAAATATTTTAAAACAAACTAATGCTTTTTAATTACTCCATTGCTGTTAATCGAGATTAGGATAATTTAAAAAATAAAAGCAATTTATCATAAATTCTATTTGGTAAAAATTTTGTATTTTAAACAGCTATTGTTGTAGAGAACCAGATTTAAGACATCCTTACTAAGTACTCTTCAGTTCCGTAAACTGATTGAAACTGCTCAGCTTCTCTTAGTTCTCGTGCAGCCCCGAAATCAGTGATTTTGTATATGTACCTGGAAAAAGTACAAGATATAAAAGCACATGGCTTTGCTTTTATTATTACTTGTGTTCTTTTTGATTCGCTATTGTGTTTATTCACTGAATCCTGTTTGCTCACTGTTTTTATAAAAAAATAAAGGTGAAATAAAATTATTCTAACCTTCCATAACCTTTCCTTGCCCGAAGAATATTCCCTGGCTTCACATCTCTGTGTACAATATTTGAATTTTGTAAATATGCCATACCAAGACCTTAAAAAAAATTTTAAGCTACAAAGTCTACAAGGGAAAGCTTAAAAGAGTTAAGGTTTCAAGAATCTGCTTAAAATATGCCCAAGTTTAGCAAGAATACTTCTTTTGTTAAATGATTATTAATTCAAACTTCTTTATTTATATTTATATTGAAGAATTTATTTCCATTTAAGCAGCAGTACATGGAAAATTTCAGAAAAGATGACTATTTTTTTCCATATTTATTTTAATTCTTTAAAAAGAAATAGAAAATAATTTTCACATAGAATATTCTCATAGATCAAGCCTTTTTTGTTTAAAGCGTTTTTAAGCAAAACACCCCTATGTCATTATGTCTTAGGATTCGATTGGTTAAAAACATTCAAAATAGAAATTATGTGTGATGTTAAATTAAAATTTGCATGCGCTCAATTCAACTTCTTCTAGAGTGGGACAGAACATGTTTATTTTTAACTTTGTTTTTAGACTTTTGGATATGATTATGTAATTAAGCTACTTAATTGCAAATAATCAATCAAATTTGAGGTGCATTTGCCAAGATTTCTTGTTATTACATGATTTTATGTGTTTTGGTGAGCCAAAATAAAGTATATTTTCATATTCAATTGTTACCAAAGGTATTTTTAGATGAATTTATTTGCCCATTTGACAAAGATGATTTTTTTCCTGTGAAAAAACGAACTATTTTTAGAAAAACTTGTTACAAAGCAATATTTATTTTGATTTTGAAAAAATCAAAACAAAAAGAATAGAAATATGTTATTTTTGCTACAAACAGCATATTTTCCATGTGTGGAAGGCATTATAGCATTACAAACTCCTTATTTTCATTTAATTTTTAAAATGGTAGCAAAACACGACTTTAGATTCCATGCGACATACATTTTTGTGTGTATTAATCTCCACGCCCACACCTGTGCAATTCTTCAACTTTTTTTTAAAGTTTGAAAAACGAATAAACGTACTTACTGACATCATTGATAACATCCTTGAAGTCATGCTCATTCAAACCGTAAATATTTTCAGGCTGCTCAAGAATGTCATGCAAGCTTGATTCACACAATTCCATGATTAGCACTGTGGCTTTTGATCCATGCTAGATTAAAAAATAGGTGTCCAAACATTTGTTGTGATGACTAATATGTTGGTGTTAGGTAAAATGCGATAGCTTTTCCTTTTTTAAAAGTCAGTTTAAAGAAAAAACACAACTTTTGCTATAGTAGTCTGAACAATTAATATTAGTCTTTGTTTATTTCATCTCAAGGTGTTCTCTAGCAAGGGTTTTGAAAGGCTTTTACATCCATTAAAAAAATAATAAATAAATTCTACATTTTGTGGACTAAAAAAAGTATGATTAGAGTAAAACCTAGTAAAACGAAACTCGTCTAGGTATTGGGATTTAGGATTTATGCTACTGATCAACCCAAAGTTGTAAAGATTATTGCAATATTACAACAACGAACATTATAGGATACTATTTTTAGTTTTACATACAGGTCATTTGAGGGTTTTTTTTATGTGTATTATCATATTTTTGTTTTATAAAGTAAGAAGAAAAATAATATTTACACCCTACAGCATAATTCAACCTTATGTGCATAAGAGAAAAGTATTTTCAGCATAACAGCCTACCTCTTGCTCTAAACCAATGAGTTGGACTATATTTGGGTGGGAAAGTTTCTCCAAGACTGCAATTTCTCTGTTTTTAACCTCATATGGTCTTCGTTCAGCATGGGAGTTAAAAACTTTGGCAGCAAAGCATCCACCATATTTCTAAATGCAGCAATATTATTTGCTGATAATAGCAATGACAAAAAATGTAACAAATATGCTCAGAAAATCTAATGATTTCCGAACAAAAAACAAATGCAATTTAAATAGCAGTGAAGAAACAAATTCTAAATAGTTCTTCCTAAACGGATAAGAAAAAAGTGTTGCGATACACCAACATACCTTATCACGGCAACGGAAAACAGTCCCCGTTGCTCCCTGCCCAACAGGTTCCTGTACCGACCATACATAACTATTGCTTTGACGAATTGCATTCATATTGTTTATTTATCTATGTTCTACATAAAATATTAATATTGTATTTTTATTTTTCAGAAGCAGGTTCACAATCTATACTGTTTATTACAATCTAAAAGAGAATACACTCAGGAGAGAATAAACATTCAAAGTTTTTTATAACACCTTCTATCACTTTTTTGGTCAAAAATAAAGTTAACAAAAATGTGATTGATTGTACTATTTTTAGGGTTTTGTCAAGTTTAGTCTTACAATCAGTATAATGTCCCCTTTTGATTAATTTTAACTTTTAATTTCATTTTTAAGATTCTCTTTTCTAACTGACTTTTTTGGTGTTTATCTAAACATACTAATACTAAGATATGGTCTTGAAGTCAATCTATGGATCTTGCTTAAAAATGCTTATATAATAATATATACAAATATAAACTAGTCGTTAGGCCATGGAAAAATCCATAGTTTTGCCAGTCCCCAGAGCTTCACCTGTTGTGCATATTTTCTCCATCAGTATTTCGTCCATTTCATGTTAACATGAAATAATGAAATTACTCAGACAGGGTTTAAAATAAAGCTGCAGGGGCAACCATTTTAAACAGACAGACAGACTAAGGCTATTATTATAGAGACTAATATTATAAATTGAAAACTGTTGAGTGCTACGACAAAAAATTTCTAATAACCCACACATTATACCTGCAAAGCTAAAAATAAAAAATAAAAATAGAGGACTAGAATTCTCTGTGTTTTGATATTTTTATCTTGTTGCTTTAATTTAATATTACTTTCATTTGATCTAATGTTACATGTATGAAATAGGAAGAGGATTAGGCAAATGCTAGATAAATAAAAAAGATATGCATGGTTATGTGGTAATTTTGCCAATACACTTACATATAAGAAAAAGTGCAAAGCATTAGAATAGTTACAAACTAACACATTACTAAAGAGACGGGAGAAAAAACCATTTTGTTGTTTAAAAATTGTTGATGCTATCAAGACAATGCATCACAGTGCAGTGCATTACAACTCAAATGTTGTCTAATATTAAATTAAAAAAATAAAATAAAATCCTTTTGTGTCACATAACATAAATGTTCAATTGCGTTTTGCAGAATTCAAAATTTTCAAAATCTCCAGAAACAAGTTAATGATATCCAAGTATAGATTGATAGCAGCAAGGATATATTCCTCTGGTGATAACTTGTGAATCAACATATGTGTATCAAACACAATGAAGCCAGAAAACAAAAGGGCACCCGCAATAGCTAGTCCAAGTTCCATCAATTCGCTGCGAAGGAACAGCTAAAATAAAATGCAGTATCAACATCACTGAACATTCTGTGTGAGGTATCACATACTGACAATCATATAAGGAACAAATTTAAAAATAATGGTAATTTAGCACTATCAGGAAAACATGTATCCATTCATAACCAATTATAGGAAATGTACCTGCATTATTCCACCAAGAATCAAAATCCAAAGCATTGAGAATAGCCTAAAAATGATCATAATTTATAGTAATCTATACAATAACACACATGCAATGAACATGTGTGTTATTTTTTCCATTAAAATACGAATACAAGAGCATGTCAAATTGCACACTACAATGTCAATATTTTAATTTGGTACAAATGCCAAAATTAAAATATTAGTAAAATCATTGCATTGCACTTCTGAGGTCAAATAAGGCCTTGACAGTCCCATATTAAAAATATATATGGATTGGAATAATATCATTTTCTTTACCTCTTAACTGCATGGACATAACCCTTAACATTATTTAAGCAACATTTTATGCTCTACGTAATAGATCCTATAAAGCAAATTTATTAACCTTTTTGTATGCAGTAAAAAACTCTACATCAGTTAGGTTGCAAAATCTTTATTTTAGTAGATGCTAAGGGCATTTAACTTCAGAATATCCACAGTGACTACATTAAGGAACAATCCATGCCACTGCCAAAAAAAAAAAACATTCAGAAAATCTTGTGCTGGAATCAACAAAAATTGGTGTTGTTTAAAATTTTAGTGAGTTTTAACAAGCTCAAAGTGTGATTTTTTGAAAAGCGAACATAATAATTTGTCTGGCAACATTTAAAATTTGGCCCTCTTTTCCAATGTATTATGTAGGGGTTGCAGCCATATTAATAATATTAAACAGCAGGCTAGTGTTATACTAAAATAAATACATACCCAGCTCCCCATGTGCTGTAATCTTTTTTTGACTGGAAAGTGTATACTGTCAGGGCAATCACTGTCGCCATTGTCAAACCAAATGCTTGCAGCACAATGAGTTGATCATAGAATGTTACTAGAAAGGCAAATTGTTAACATCATAAAGAAGATTGAAATAAAACCACTATTATTCAAGCACTGAAAACTTTAATTGCAAAACTATTTTTAGGAAAATATAGATAAAACAGTACTTAACTTTCTCAACTCAATAAAATCAAATTTAACATGTAAAACTGAAAACATTGGAATTGGAATATGAAATTGAGTTAAAAAAAATTAAATAAAAAAAAATTATGAACTGTTTCTAAAAGCGCTCTATAAATGTCAAATAACTTTGAAAATTTGAACTAAGTAATAAAATTATCAAGTTACAAGAAAGAAGAGAAAATACATTAGATTGTTGCCACCTCAAATTAAGTACAAATTTGTATACAAAATACTTACCCACCGTGCCGATTGTGTATGCTTCAACAAAAGTCTAGAACAAACAAAATGAAAAGTATAGATAAGGTACAAGGTTTAGAATTTCAAACCTGACCATCACATATAACTTTTAGCTATATAAAATTTATAAATCTTTGGTTGAATTGAAAATAAATTGTGCTTTGCAAGATGCACATATCACAAGCATGCCTCCACGAAATCACCCTACTCTTATAAATAAACAATCCACGGAACCTCCCTCCTCTTTAGTGGACAATCTACGAAATCTCCATACTCTTTTAAATAGACAAATTTAGTGTTTCTTACATCTTTTTTTACAAAGTGAAAAACTCCTATTCAGGTTATTTCTTAGGATAGTTTACTTATTTTATGCTTTACACTTTAAATCATCAAAAATACAGAGAAACATATAAAGTTCATGACAAAAATAAAAATAAAAAAAAATAAAAAAATAAAAACTTACGAATGCAGCCAGCAAGTACATGTTCATGGGAGCATCTTTTCGTTTAATGCCGAGTGCAATAATTAATCCAATGGATGCAAACATCCCAATAAACAACAAGTTAGGACTTAAATAAAATGATCAACAATTTCAGAGTATGATGATGATGATGATGACGAGCCATTTAATTCCAAGGTCATTACATCCTTCGACAAATTGCTAATTCTTTCACTTATTTTATTCTTCTTATTCCCTCCCCACCCCACAATTATTTAATTAAAACTTAAAACTAAAAAAAGTTGGCTATAAAAAGTAAGCTAAAGTAGCCTATATCATTTAAAATACATTAAGTGCTTTCAATTTTGCCTGAAAGAGTCATAAAAAACAGTTACAAATGAGAATACTTGGGAAACTGAAATTTGGGAAAAATACTGATATCACCACAAATCATTGCTGACAGTCACAATTCTATTTGTGTCTTTAAATCTTATTCTAATTATTAAGTTTGATTATATTATAAAACGAGAAAAGTAATGGTTAAGTGACTTCTTGTCGATATACCTTTTAGTTTCAAATGTCAAAATAACCTAAAATATTTTCTACAAGTTTGTGTGAACAATAAAACACAGTGAAATTTACACCCTTTGGACTTTAGCTTTTTCACGGTTGGGGTTAGTGTAGGTCAAAGGGTGAGATAATGTTCTAGTCACACAAGCTCAACCTATAACTAAAGTTGTCTAGCTAAAACAGATGCAAATATTCTCTAACCCGAATGAATGCTAAGAATTAATTAAGACACTTCCACCTAAACGACTTCACCTATTCTAGTTTGAGCAACTTCAGTAAAAAAAGGTACTCACCTTTGTTGTACAAAGTTTTTTGCAGATTCATTGTACATAAAAAAAGCCCCAACCAATGTTGTAAACAAAAGTTGTGCACTCAAAATGCCATACACCTTTCGAATAAAACCTGAAAAAAAGGATAGATAAAACTGTAAATTACAGAACTTTGTAAGTCACAGACACACTGTTTAAAAGTTATTACTTTGTGTTTAAACTGAAACAAATTTTGCTGATTCAAGAATTTACACATTGCATGCTGAAGTCAGCAATTACCTTATTAAAAGGGAAATACCCAGAATGTATACTAAAGAAATTTTTGGCATTTTTTTAAAAGCTGAAATTTTCTAGAAATAATAATATTAATAATAATATTCTATCCCTGAACAAAATTAATGCGGTATAAAGTAACGATATTAGTGCTCCAGAATTAGTCGACAACCCTTACTTTGTAGAAAAAATCTGCAATCTGTGACCATTTTTTTTGCAGTCTCTAAGTGATAGTTTGCATTCCACACAATTGAATTGCATATCAATGCTGGAGACTAATCTAGCGTAAACACAGAAATAAATCCATGAAAAAACATTTTATAAAAATGAAAAAATGTAGTTGTATTTTATTTTTCCTTACATTAGAATGTGCATACAAAAATTTGCAAACTTTTGTCAACATTGAAAGCCATTTATAACAGGGCTATCAATAAGAGGTGAGCGAACACTTCCAAAATCAAGTGGCCATCCATATCATCATTATTGTCATCATTCTTGCCTAAACTTCTGTTTTTTATGCTAGCATATTAATGACCGATCTTTAAACTGATCTAGACTGTGTTAGATCTAAACTCAAATTCCTCTGCATCAAGTCTGTCCTCATTACCTCCTGCGAAGTCTTTCTTGGTCTGCCACTGAGCTTTGCCCCAGAAATTATCAAGTCTCTACACTTTCTTACACAATTATCCTTCTCCATACTTTTCAAGTGTCTCCACCAACTCAATCTTATTATTCGGATAACATCCTTAATGATACGGATACCTAGTATGCTTCTGAACTCTTTTGAACATTTTTTGTCTGTCAGACTGGCATTACCCATCCACTTAACCATTCTCTTATCATTCCTTTCTTTACGGTCAAGATCTTCATGCTTCACTGCCCATGTCTCACTACCGTACAACGTAACACTACTTACACAGGCCTCATATAACCTAACTTTCACCTCAATTGACAAGACTATTCTAGTCAACAAAGGAAGTATCTCTTCAAACTTTTTTCAAGCAGAACCTATCCTGAAAGTAACACTTCTTCCAACACCCCCTTCACTACCTAACATATCACCTAAGTAACAGAAATTTAACAAGCCACTTTTATATCTCATTAAAGCTGGAAATACTTCATTGTCTATAATCTTACCTTTGCAACACTTGCATACAAATTGAATGTCAGCTCTTAACTTTTCTCCAATACCACTGCACGTCTTATATACCCAATGCTTGCAGGGATTGTGTATTATAAAAAAGGCTTTTAAGAAAGATATAAATGATTTTCTGATTTAGAATTTTTCGCCACAATACTCAAAAATTTAGTGCACTCTTTTTGAATAAAAGCCATAAAAATCTGTTTTGCAGGGGATTATTCTTTTATGTGAAGCTTTTTTCAGCCCAGTAGTAAGAACATAACTTCAAACCTTCGAATGCTCTTCTTTCCGGGTGGAGAGATGCTCACTCGCTCACCCAATATAAAAAAGAAACAACAGGTGTTGGGAACGAGGTTGTATTACTTCAAAATTCAGCTTCTTTTATTTTTATTTATGGATATTGCACAAATGTGTTTATAAACAGTGCTGTCATGGCGTCAATATGAATATTCCTTTGCAGTTGTATAGATGAGAAAAGAAATGACCGCAAGTATAAAAACAATATTATTAGCTTTAGAGAGAATTATAAATGGAGCTAAACACAGTTTAGCTCATGTTAATTGCAGTTTCCAGTCAAGTTGCTAGTTGGTTGTGTGAACTAAAATATAAAAACACTATATTGAGCTTCAAAATTGGTGCATGATGTTTTGTTTACCCACATTGGGTATTGTCTCAATTAACCAGGCCAATGAGCCTAGCCTCTGTTACCAATGACCTATAAATTAAGAATTTCACATCACATTGGCCTCTGACCTAAGCTGACAAGATTGTCTTCAAAAAACAACTAAAGATTTCAATATCCGTTTAACTATAGTTATAGCTATAGGTAGCTCCACGTTTTCCAGAAGCATCTATATTGTCTATCACTGCCACCTATAGTAGATCATTAACTCTATCAACTCTTTGGCTTCAATAACATAATGGCATCAAATAGCGATAAGAAAAGCGTTTTGTTCGAAAAACATGCTGCCGCTGTGGAGCCTCATCTGCGCACGTTAAAAGATTGTGTGCAACTTGGCAAGGAATCCCTTGTTCTAATTTCAAACTCATACAACATGCCTGTGAAGCGTTTTACCCTGTCTCAACTCGCCCAAGCTTTACTTGACAAATTTCAGCGTGAAGCAAACCCCTTTTCATCGGTTGATGATGAGACAAGCACCACGAGTTTGCTCGATCAATCTAATGGAAGTTTTCATTATGTGGAAGATGGTCCCAGCAGCCATGTTGGACAAGAAAATAGAAAGCACGGCTTAGCTACTGTGGAGGAGAGTGACTGCAATATTTAGTCAGCACCCAGAACTTTGTTTCGCCTCAAGGACAAGGCCAGCAGCCTCACCCTCCCCCTGTTAACTTTTCGGCCACCGGTTCACTGTTGACTTCCAGCAGGCCATGTCGTTCGCAGCGAGGCTCTGCAGCATGACGCTACTGTTCTGGATCCTATTTCTAGTGTATGTCTGCCGCCCATTCCCAAACGATTATAGGACAAAATTAAGTCGCGTGAGTACGTGTATTTTGATGCTCTTTTGCCTCCATCTCCACACTCTTCTGTTTTGTGTACTTCTCTTCCCATGGACCATCTGGGGGAGTTCGATCTTAATATCCAAAATGTGGACAGTGCCCCCAAGGTGTCCTTATCCCAAAAAATGGCAGGGAAGGGTAAGGTTAAGGATTTTAATTCTTCGGTTTCTGCCTGGACAACCTATATGAGGTGCATGGTTTCGTTTTACCCTCTTCTTGTCCAACAAATGTTAGCCTACCAAACCTTCATTAGCCAGTACGCTTTTGCATCTGTTTACACATACGACCAACTTCACCGGTTGCAGCTGGCAAATAATCATTCTCAAAGGTGGGATGTTATTGACGATGCACTGTTTAATATGCACCTTAAGCTCGATTCCCATTGTGGTTTAAGTGTGTTTTAAGTATGTTTTAAATAAGATTATAAAGTTAAAGCATAATGAGAATGTGTTCGCGTTTTAAAATTTTCGGCATAAAACCTGTTTAAACCACAGATAAAATAAAACCTTAGATCAAAAAATTTTGATATTGTGGTTTAAATTTCAAGGGCGCCGACAAATGCTAAAGGAGTATTCAACGATTTTAGGGCACATTTTGTGCATTTTCACTTTAAGACAGAAAAGAGAATAAAAAATGGCACAAAAAAAAAATTTGGTACAGGAAGAGAATCTTAGCGTACTTATTTGCCAATATCAAGTGATTTTTGATAAATCACACAAAGGCTACCAAGAGAGAAACGCGACATGTTTTTGCTTTTAAAACACAGTGGGAATGCTCAGGGTTTATTTTAATTTTTAAAACACATTTAAAACCTTTTAGGTTTTATATTTAAACCCAAGTTAAACCACAGTGGGCACCAAGCTTTAGAAGGCCCTCTCAGTGTTGTCGCAGAAGGTTTTCCCTGTAGGACCTCTTCAATGTTTTTCTTGTAAAGGTCCAGACATTATGCTTCACATTGCCCAAATAGGTCTTTTGGGTCGCAGCCATCGCCCCCAAAGTTTCGGAATGCCCCTCCTAGAGCCGGGACGCCCACACATGGCAACCCCTGCATTTGCTTTAATCGATGGCTCACTTGTCGATACCCCTGCACCTATGTCCACAGATGTCAGAACTATTCCAAAGAACACCCAGCTACGCAGTGTCTATCCCAGCCCTCTAAGTTTGGTTCCAGATAGGTTTTTTCCTATTGCATCTTTGGTCACAACACCCATTAAAGTTCACGCTTTAAGCCACTTCTTAGCCTCTCATCCTAACAGAGCTGTAGTAAATTTTATTATTTCTGGTTTTACATGTAGATTTAGGTTAGGATTTGACAACAGCACATTAGCCTCGCCCATCAGAAACAATAAGTCAGCAATTTTAAAAGAACTTAACAGGGGACATACTGTTGGGCCATTCATGCAGGAACCCCTTTCTAATTTTCACTGCTCACCACTTGGGGCTGCACCAAAAAAGGATGACACTGTTCGAGCGATTCTTGATCTCTCCTTCCCCAGAGGTTACTCTGTTAATGACAGCATAAGCAAAGACAATTATTCTTCTTTTGATGAGGCTCTTAATTTAATTAAGTCCTTAGGTCAAGGCTGCTACATGCCAAAATTAGACATTAAGCATGCCTTTAGGTTCTGTCCAGTTCATCCCGATGACTGGCATTTACTTGGCTATGAGAGGGAAAATAGATTTTATTTTGATGTTGTGTTGCCTTTTGGTGGCAGATCATCTCCATTTATTTTTAATAATTTTGCAGATTTACTTACCTGGATTTTTATTGTCTTAGTGCACATAAGAAATTTAAAACACTATCTAGATGGTTTTATCACCTTTCCAAATTACACTGTCAATTTTTTGTTGACACCATTATGAAAGTTTATTACTTGGAGTCCCACTGAAATCATTGGTCCAGTACAAGTTATTACTTACTTTGGCATCAAGATAGATACCGTTAATCTTATGATTAGACTCCCTAAGGAAAAGTTTAATGACCTTATGTCTACCTTACTGAAATGGCAAAAAAGTGCACCAAACGTGATTTGTTGTCCTTAATTGGGTCCCTTTCCTTTGCTTGGAAAGTGGTAAAATGCGGTCGGATTTTTCTGCGCCGCTTGATTGACTTGTCCACCATGTTGCATCAATTGCATCATCACATTTCTCTATCGTCTGAGGCACGGAAGGACATTGACTGGTGGCTGGAATTTTTGCCATCCTGGAATGGGGTTGCCTTATTCCAGTTGGATACCATTTCATATCATAGGGCTGACCTCTATACAGATGCGTCAGGATTAGGTCTTTGAGGATATTATGATGGTTGGTGGTTTTCGTTACCCATTCATTTTCAGCAAG
This sequence comes from Hydractinia symbiolongicarpus, assembly GCF_029227915.1. Taxonomy (NCBI): domain Eukaryota; kingdom Metazoa; phylum Cnidaria; class Hydrozoa; order Anthoathecata; family Hydractiniidae; genus Hydractinia; species Hydractinia symbiolongicarpus. Next base: position 11,419,967 of record NC_079888.1, on the reverse strand, counting down.
ACTATAGTATCAGTTTTTGCGAGCTGTTAGCCATTGTGGTTGCCACATTTTGCTGGGGTGAAAGTTGGGGTAACAAGGAAGTTGTTTTACATACAGATAATGAAGCGATTGTTCACATTTGGCAAACAGGGTCGTGTAAATGCAGGTACATCATGTCATTGATAAGAAAATTGTTTTTCTTTACTGCCTGGTGGAATATTAATCTCCTGTTGTGTCACATAGCTGGCAGTTCCAACACTTACGCTAATCTCCTTTCTCGATTACAGGTTACAAAGTTCAAAGCCATATGCGCAGAGGCAAAAGTTTCTCCTACAATTGTCCCCAAGTCGATCTCAGAGTTCTTGGACACGTTATGAATCACTACTTGATTTCAGCACTTTCACCTAATACTAGGTCTACATACCTATTAGGAATTCGCAGCTTTCAAGGGTTTTGTAACCAAATTTCTGCACCAATGTTTCCACTTAAAGAGCTGACTCTGCAACTTTTCGTTACTTTTCTTGCTGGACGAGTCAAATTTCTACAATCAAAGTGTATTTGTGCGGTATTCAATACCAAAGCAATATTTGTTGTTACAATGAAAAACTAGTCTCCATGCACAAATTGTTCTATGTCTTACGAGGTATTAGACGTTGTCACCCTCAAGTAGTCAGTCGTCGGTTATCCATCACTCCTTGTTGCCTTTTTGGGGTTTTTACGTGTTTCAGAATATGTTTGTCCCTCTAATTCCTTGCTTGACCCAGCCATCAATCTGGCACCTTCTGATATTACTTTTTCTCCCTGTGGCAAAGTTATATTTTTACATATTGAAGCATCCAAAACAGATCCCTTAAGGCAATGAATCAAAACCCGCCTGGCCAAGATTGGAGGAAAATTATGTCCTGTTAATGCAATTAGACAATACCTACTGTTTCGGGGTGGCACACATGGTCCTTTGTTCATCCTTTCCAGTGGCGATTTTGTGACAAGGAAATATGCTTCAGCCTTTTTAAGTATTAGCCTTAAAAACAATTTAGCCCTGAATACACATAGTGGTGCCTCTGCAGCAGCCTCTTGTGGTTTATCAGAATCCATCATTAAATTCTTGGTAGGTGGTCTAGTTGTTAAAATTAATATGTTGTCTCCATAATATAGACTATAAACAATAGTGAATGTCTTGGTGGGGCCTCAAGTGGTTGTGCAGTTGTGTTGATGTCCAGTTGCGTTGTTGTGTTACAGATAAAGTTGTGTTGTTGTGTTCCTGCTGGTTGTGTTTGTGATACCGCTGAGTAACCAAGTGAGACAATCAAAGTAAGTCATTATTGTTACTTAACAAATGGTAGCAGAGGAATAATGGTTTCAAGAAAAGATTACAAGGCCCCGCCAACGTTAAGTGAGGACATTTCATATGAAAACTGAAAAAAGAAGATAAAAATTTGGCAAATCTTTACAAATATTGATAAAAAGAAACAGGCTGCTGCTATTTTTCTTACACTTGAAGGTAAAGCTAGAGATGCAGTTCTTGAAATGAACATTGATACTCTTAAGGGATCATCTCAAAATGTTTGTATGTTTTTTTTATACAATTTTACGAATGCTACGAAGTACTTCGTTTCGTGAAATGAATGTCATACGAAGTGCTTCGTTTAAAATAAAGAATGTAAAGGAAGTTTATACGAACTTTTTTAAAATATGATACGAACTTAAACAAAGTTTTTTTATCGTACAAAATGAAATGATACGAACTTTGAACAAAGTAAATTGCTATACGATCTTGAAACGAACCTCTAGCAAAATTGCATATTCATAGGTTCAATCTACACAATCTACGGCGATCTTTTCGCTTTATACGATCCCGTTTTCATGATTTTTGAACGATCTATGGCGATCTTTTCGTTTTCTACGATCCCGTTTTCATGATTTTTAAACACTCTACGGTGATCTTTCCGTTTTCTACGATCCTGTTTTCATGATTTTTAAAAGATCTACCGCGATCTCTTAGCTTTTACGATGCCGTTTTCATGATTTTTAAATGATCTACAGCGATCTTTTGGTTTTATACGATCCCGTTTTCATGAATGTTAAACGTTCCACAGCGATCTTTTCGCTTTCTACGATCTTGTTTTCATGATTTTTAAACGATCTATGGCGATCTTTTGGTTTTATACGATCCCGTTTTCATGAATTTTAAACGTTCCACAGCGATCTTTTCGTTTTCTACGATCCTGTTTTCATGATTTTTAAACGATCTACGGCGATCTTTTTGCTTTCTATGATCCCGTTTTCATGATTTTTAAACGATCTACGGCGATCTTTTCGCTTTCTACGACCCCGTTTTCATGAATTTTAAACAATCTATGGCGATATTTTCGCTTTCTACGATCTTGTTTTCATGATTTTTAAACGATCTACGGCGATCTTTTGGTTTTATACGATCCCGTTTTCATGAATTTTAAACGTTCCACAGCGATCTTTTCGCTTTATGCGATCCTGTTTTCATGATTTTTAACCGATCTACGGAGATGTTTTTGCTTTCTATGATGCCATGGAGACGATCCCTAAAGACCTTTTAATTGCAAATCTTCATTTGTTGCAATGCTTATTTTCATCTTTGGTTTTAACTTAACAACATCATTTTCATCATCATCATTTTTATTGTTAGCATTGACATTCCGCTGTTCGCTTACATCTTTATTGTGTTCCACATTTTCTAATTTGCTTACTTCATCAATAGGATTTATACAATCAAAGTCATTATCCTTTCTCCCTATTTCTTCTTCTTCAATAGTATTTCCAGTATCTTCAAAGTATACATTGTCCTCTTCTAGTGTAACAGCATCTACATCATCTTCATCATTTTCACTGTATACATCATCATCTTCTAGTGCAAGATGTTTCATAAACTGTTCTGTGTTTGTTTCAGGTTTCGGTGTGTCATCAGAAGCTTTTCTCTCTTGACCTATCTCATGCATTAAATTACATGGATGCACACAAATGTATCGACTTCCATGTTTTATCAAAACTTGCTGACTTTCAAAACCTATAACTGTACCTGGACCATGCCAATGTTTATCGTCTTTTCTCCGATAATAGACTTTATCACCATTCGTGTATTTCACATTTCGAGAAGGTCTAATATGATGCCTCAAAGCTCGTCGTATCTTTTCTGACGACTCGTTTTCAATATATGCCTGTCTTGCTGCATGCATATGATTTAAATTTTTCGCTACTACTTGGCTAGCAGTTTTACTTTTCATTGCAGGTGGCTTATTTGTCAATATGCATGGTATGTTGTGGTTCTTGCAAAAAGTAATTGGTTTGGACTGTAGCCATTGTAATTCGCAAGTGAGTTCTTTGCACTAATTGCCCAACTTAAAGCCACTTCTAACTCACAGTTTTGATCATTCATAATTTTTTGAACAGTCTCTCCAATAATAGCATTATGCCTTTCAACTATTCCGTTACTCCACAGACTCTCTGCAGCAGTGGTTACAACCCTAATGTTACATTTTTCACAGAAATCAATGAATTCACTGTTGTCGAACTCCCCTCTATTGTCAACCATGAACTTTCCTGCACAGCCAAATTTTCTTATCCAAATTTCAAATATCTTCTTGACAATCACTTCTTTTCGTTTGCTATGTATGACAGTAGCAGCACTATACTTTGTTAAATTATCAATTAAATGTAAGAACCATGTTTTTGTATTGCTATTGCTGGTCAAACTTAAAGCAAGGTTAGTAGCAAGAGGATTTGAAGATAAAGCAGATGTACAAACAGATTCTCTGACCTGCTGTAAAGAGTCACTTAGGATTATGTTTGTTATTATGTCTGTCATGAATTGGACATGCCATTCCATCGACATTAAAGCAGCATTTCTTCAAGGAAAGCCTATTGACACAGAATTATATATACGTCCACCCAAGGAAGCCTACAAAGAGGGAACAAAATGGAAATTAAAGACATGTGTTTATGGATTAAACAATGCTTCAAGGGCTTGGTATCTTAAGGTTTATGAAGAACTTACCAAATTGAATGTCAAAGTATGTAAATATGACCCTGGTTTGTTTTAATGGCACCACAATGGTAAACTAGCAGGCATTATTTCTACACATGTTGATGATTTTTGTTGGGGAGGGAGCGAATATTTTGAAAGAGAGGTTATTGAAGAGATAAGAAAAATCTTTCAAGTTGGTGTAGAAAAATCAGTTGCGTTCAAATACCTTGGTATAAACCTCAGTTGTAAAGATAACGAGATAATGTTAGATCAGATATCATATGTAAATAGTATCCAAGAAATTTACCTACCTAAAAAGAGATTATTGTCCAAATCAATTAAGTGATGAGGAAAAAACAAAGATGAGGCAATTAATTGGTCAATTAAATTGGGTAGCTACTCAGACAAAACCAGACATATTTTTTAATTGTTGTCAGCTGATGGGAGTTGTAAGCAAAGGTACTGTTGGTGACCTGACATATTTAAACAAAGTTGTATGTAAGGTGAAGAAAAATGATGTTGCACTCCACTTTCCAAGCGTAGGCAATATTGAAGAAGCCAAACTTATTTGTTATAGTGATGCTTCGTATGGGAATTTGAGTGATGGAGGTTCACAAGGATGTTATGTTATCTTCCTAAGTAACAAAGATAAGTCAATTACCATCCCCTTAGCTTGGCAGTCAAAGAGTTAGACGAGTTGTCAAAAGTACACTAGATTGCTTTATTTATAGTCGATAATGTACAAAAGATTTAAAATATACTAATAAAATATACTAATAAAAAACTAATAATATATAATAATAAAATACCATTTCTCTAGTAGAATCAATCAGGAAGCTTTTTGGCTGAAAAACATGAAAGACTCTACTGGAGAAGATGGTTAGTCTATTAAGACTAATTAAAATCGACTGTTTAAACGAAAAACTAAATAATTCCTAAATTAATTATGTATTCTGCACAGATCCGACATTTGCATTGGAAAGAAGAAAATTCGCCCATAACTCTACAGAATTTAACCAAAGACTCTGCAGATTTGATTTCATCAGGAAGAGAATTCCATAATTGGGAGGCTATATATCCAAATGTTTGCAGCCCATATTTTGAAGATTTTATTCTAGGTCTAACTAAAGCACTATCAGCAGAAATGTTAGCTCTTATAGAAGCTGCAGAATCGTCATACTGGTTATCGAGTATTATTCGAGATGTTGTCTTTGATAGCAAAAGACTCCAGATTGCGATGGAATGTTATACGGATTGCAAGTCTTTGGTAGATGCTGCACATTCCAGTAAGGGTATTTTGGACAGAAGATTAAGAGTCGATATTGCCATCTTGAAAGAAATGATAGAAAAGAAAGAAATTTCAAAACTTAGTTGGATAACAACAAAAGACCAAATGGCAGATCCACTGACAAAGAATGGAGATTCGTCAAGTCGACTTTTGCAAGCAGTAAATAGTGAGTAAATAGTGTACATATGATTGAGTTGATTTACAGAAAATGAAAAAGACTAATAAAAATGAGAAGACAGATTCTCACCAACATTCACTAATTGAAGAAAGAGAAGGGAGATTGTTGATATTGATATGTTGTCTCCATAATATAGACTATAAACAATAATAAATGTCCTTAGTGGGGCCTCAAGTGGTTGTGCAGTTGTGTTGATATCCAGTTGTGTTGTTGTGTTACGGATCAAGTTGTGTTGTTGTGTTCCTGCTGGTTGTGTTTGTGATACCGCTGAGTAATCAAGTGAGACAATCAAAGTAAGTCATTATTGTTACTTAAAATAGTGACTGTTATCTGCGATACTTGCATGTCTCGAACGACGCTTTGCTAGAATGGAGCAGTAGTATGGCATGCCTTAGTGGTGTTACTAAATTATGGGACACACAATTCTTGTAACATTGTGATATATATTTGTTTTTGTGTGGCATTTCCATGATGCTGTTGTAGTTTAGACGTTTTGAGTGTCATTGTTATGATAATGTACCTGTAAGGAAGTTGTACATATATTTAGGACAGGGTTCTATTTGTGCCCTGGTTGATATTTGTGAAAACTGTTATCTTCACTCCCATATGCGAATTTTTTATTTCCCTATAAATAATGTTCTTTAGAACATTGTAAACATAAGCAATGTCATGTGGTAGGACTTAAGAATTTGAGGAAATTTGGGGATGCTGGGCTGCCTTCGCAGCCTTCGTTTTGTGGTGGTGTGTGCGTACTCATGAGATAAGGGCAATTTTACACGAGGTGTTTTAAAAAAAGAGAGAAATGAAACAATTGTTCCCGCATTGAGCTTGAGTAGGCCTCAGGCTCTGCGAAGGAACACTTGGTTCTCCTTCTTAGTGTTTTGCGTTTTAGTGTTTTTTGTTTTATGTATTCGCTTCGCCTTTGCTTATTGTTTGCAACATTCTTCTTGCGTTTTGTTTCTTGGGTTGTAATTTGTGTGCATAAGTTTCTTGTTCATTAGTGTAAAGTATCTGTGCCGTGTGTGTGCTATTGTAAAGGTGAAGTATTGGGATTTTTGTGTTTTAGTAAGTATATAAGTATATATTTTTTCGTATGTGTTATTTCTTCCTTATATTTTATTGGCCGTTCGACATCAGGCATTTTGTAGATAGGTTTAATTTCTGTTATTTTATACATAGTTTGTAAGTTAGTTTTTTTGTTTTTGTTTGTAGCATCACGAAAGTGTGGAATAAATGTTATTAAAGCCACTTTGTGTCAGTAACCTCTCGCTACCGCTAAGTTGCCGTAACAACAATGAAAAGTTGTAAAAAAAGAGAGAGAAAGGAAAATACAAAAGTTGCAAAAAAGAGAGATAAAGGAAACAAAAGTTGTAATAAAAAAGAGAAAAAGGAAACAAAAGAGAGAGAAAAGAAAACAACAACAGTTGTAAAAAAATTGTGAGAAAGTTACAACAGGTACATAGTTGTTGAAAACAAATACGCTTTATGAGATTAGGATAGGTGTCACAGAGAGTGTTATTAAATTGGGTACACGCGCAGGAGAGTTTTGTGTAATTTTGCTTGCCCAGCATCCTCACCCCTTTTCGCCAAATATCGCTTTATATTAAAATCACAAAGTCGTTAAATGAAATACATTTGTCTTTCTAATATTATGTTTTTTCTGGAAACATTAGCAATTAAGAGAATTTATATCATCAAATATTCTTGTCTTATGGAAAATTTTTAACTCGGGTTGTTTTAGTTTTATAACCAATGATTTGATGTTTGGGTTCTTATAAAAAATGTGTGTATATTTCGTGTTGTTTTAAGAATCTTTTTCTCTTATGGGCATTTTTTCAAACTTTTTACAAGAAGCAGAGGATATGCAATATTTCAATCCACAATGTTGCTTCCCCTGGACCTACAGAACCACAGTTTACATGATCAATTATAACTTTCCTTAGTATCATGACAAAAACAATGTTTTCTCGGTTAATCTTAATATTCTTACTCTTCAGAGCAAATTAGGAATTTATCGAAAAGGTTTATCTCGATGTCTAGATATAAAAAAAACAGGCTCATGGAACGAGATAGATATCTGACAACCTACAGTAGTGCAAGTAACAATCATTTCTAAATTTTTAAAAGTTAAGCTTCACACAATCTATGCTGTCCTATGTGCAGGAAAACACTGTTAAACTAGTTGGTGGATAAATCCAGGTTCGCCCATCCTTTATTTACATTTCGTGTGTCCTGCTACTGCAGTTACCGTTCTGCGTAATTGACAGACGTATACAAATTTATAATACAGATTTCACTATTGATCTATAAATCATTTATATTCTAAAAAAATAGAAATGTGAAATATTGAACAAAAACATTCTTCACAAGAACAGTTGCTTTTATGTTTGCTTCTTATCTGGGTATACATCTTTTGTTTACATTTTTCTCGCACCTGCTAAACTGGACCGTTTCAGAGAGGAAGGTTGCCATTACAGCTGAAGGTAGCACATTTCTTAAATATGACAAAAAAGAATCTACGATATGAGAAAGAGTTTTATTTGAGGTGGGAGGTCCCTAATCTGTTTCTCTCTGCTTCTGATTTTGCCTTATATACTGCTGTACGAACACGGTGCTTAGCTTCTAAGTAAATATCCTTACTACCACCTGGCTTCCACTCCTTTATAGACTGGTCGTGGGAACAACTTTGTCTTGCTTGTTTGGGAAGTTAAGGACTCAATCGATTGAGTGAGTTTGCAGTGCAAATACTCAAGTTGCCACAAAAAACTTGAATTTGATATTTGAGGATGGGTGATATTCAAGTATGTTTCTTCCATTGCAATTTGACATTAACTGCTTAAGAAGAAATGAAAATCTACAATAAAACTTGAAAGATATTCTTATGCTTTCTCTTAATTTTATATACATTCTAAATTTGTGTTGTTGTTTGAAAACTACTTGTTGTGTTTCGTGAGTATCGTCTGTCCCGGTAGCTGGTCTACCAGTTTATGTGTATGTCGTCTGCCGTAATATTAGAGTTGTATACATGATGGAGGAAAATAAAAATGGCGTCCGAAATAGTGTGATACATGTCTCATTCACATACAACATTTGGCGCTGCGAGTAGGGTCTTATCCTACGTCAAAAGAAAATACTTACGTTTTAATTTTACAGCTGGACACAAACAGTAGACGTTATTTACTACAAGAATGGCTCAATCTGTTGACATTTCTTGTCCCAAACCGTTTAATGTCCAAGGGGACAGTACAAGCCTTGGAATCAGATGGAAAAAATGGCATAACTCTTTCAACATCTACGTTATAGCTGCTGGTATTACTGATGACGTCCGGAAAAGGGCTCTAATCCTCCATTGTGCAGGGGATGATGTACAAGAAGTTTTTGAAACATTACCAAATGTGGGAACTACATATGCTGATGCTGCTGCGGCATTAAAAATATTTTTCGAACCAAAACAAAACAAACACTTTGAACGACATGTGTTCCAGTGCTGTAAACAAAACGAAGGTGAGAATATTGATGCATATGTTACCCGCTTACGCATATTAGCCAAAACATGTGTCTTTCATAACACTGACGAAGAGCTAGTTGACCAGATTATTGAAAAGTGCAACTCAAACAAACTACGCAAACGAATTCTCAGGGAGCCAGATCTCACGCTAGAAATCTCACGCTTTCTCTTGCTAGAATCAGTGAAGTTACATCCCACCAAGCAAAGCAGTATGAAAGCAGTGCTCAAGCTGCCACACCTCTTACTCTAGACAGCAAATACAGTGACAGTGACGGAGAGGAAACCCAGAACAACAACTACATCAGCCGAACTACTCGAACGTTCAACAAGCCACTGAAATCAGGCATCAACCGAAAAAATCAGCAATGCTACCCGTGCGGCAGCTCTACTCATCTAGCCAACAAATGCGAGATAACACAAGGAAAGAAGTGTAATAAGTGCGGGAAAATTGGACATTTCAGTAAAATCCAACCATCACAACGATAAACATCAACGATGCTGAATGTGAAGTAATGATTAATAGCGGCAGTTCTGTTAACATCCTGGACAGCAGGATTATCAAACAAATGCACATCATCCCGGATATCCACCCATACTCAAAAAGGGTACTTGCTTATAATGGACAACCAATACCAATCACTGGCTACATATGGACAACAGTCAAAGCTAATACCATAACCAAACAGGTAAAGTGGCTCATCATGGAAAATCCACGCACCAATATCATGGGGTACCAAACTGCTGTGGCACTCCAACTGCTTCACTTTGGACCACTCACAAACCATGTCAACAACATCCTGTCTGCAGAGGAACAACTACATACCCTCCTCAACAAATACTCTGACCGCTTCAAAGGACTTGGGCAACTCAAAGATGTCAAGATCAAAATTCAAGTAGACAATACTGTTGTACCAGTTGCCCAGAAACCACGACGGTTACAGGGATTGAAACGCGTCCGCAATATCTTCGATGATATAATCATTGGAGCAGAGTCAGAAAAGGAGCTGCTAAAATGGACCGAAGCCGCACTAAAACGACTTAGAAGACATAACATCACTGTCAACAAAGACAAATGCAAATTTAGAAAGAGCTAACATACATGGGACACACACTGTCGGATAAAGGATTATCGCCAGATAACCGCAAGATCGAAGCGGTGAACACACTGAAACCCCCTTCCAACATCAAGGAACTGCAATCATTCCTGGGCATGATCAACTACTGTGCAAAGTTCCTACCAAACTTAGCAGACCTGACAGCATTACTACGTGTTCTCACCAAGAAAAACGTATCTTGGGAATGGACCAATGAACATCAAGAAAGATTTATAAAGCTAAAATCCATGCTGACATCAGCAGAAGTCATCAGCCTACAACAGTCCTGTAAGATTCTGGTGCCCAAATCTCACTGCTTAGTAATCACCATTGGAGAAACAATTTTAAAATGCTACATGTAAACTGTAGATGATAGTCCATACTGGATGAACACGATTCTTTACGTGTCTAGCCTACTACAACCCAGGGTCGGAAACACAGATCACTGTTGATGCATCACCCATCAGTCTAGGCGCAGTTATCTCACAGAAACAACCTTGTGGAACCTATCGACCTATCAGCTATGCAAGCAGATCGCTGTCTCCTGTCGAACAAAGATACAGTCAGATTGAACGTGAAGCTCTAGCCATATTGTTTGCCATTGAACGATTCAAGATCTATCTATACGGCATCACGTTTATCGTCAACACCGATCACAAATTCCTGCTGCTCCTTCTGTGTAACATCGTAAGGAAATGGGCTTGCCTCAGATCCTTCAAACATAGTTTTGGAAGAGCACATTGTTGATCTTCTATCTAAGCGATTACTAATAAGAATCACTTGGTGGTGGGGTTTTAATTGTGTTGAACCAGTATCATTGGTAATTCGTTGTGTTTAGTCAGAGTGGTGTTCAATAGTGTTGAGTTGAATCAATCACACTAATTTAGCGTTGCGTTATACACAGAAAGAACTATTGCGAAGATAACCTACAGGTTAGTCTTATATATATATTCCTATTTAACAAATGGTAGCAGAGGAATAAAAGTGAAATGTCAAAAAGTTGGGTCCCCCCACCATCATTAGACAAAGAGACGAGTTACAAAGATTGGAAAAAAGAAGTGCAAATATGGCAAGCACTGACAGAATTAAAGGCAGAAAAACAAGGGCCAGCTATATTCATGGGCTTAAGAGGGAAAGCTAAAGAATCAGTTCTAGAATTAGACATTGAACAGATAAGTGCAGCAACTGGAGTAAAAGCCATTACTAACAGATTGGACAAAATATATTTAAAAGATGAGAATCAAACTGCTTACCTAGCTTATGAAACCTTTGAAAAATTTAAGCGACCGCCTGAGATGAGTATGAATGACTATCTTATAGAGTTTGAACGGTTATACCATAAGATCCAAGGACATAATATGGTACTTCCTGATGGAGTGTTGGCATATAGAGTTCTACAAAGTGCCAACCTTACACCAGAGCAGCAACAGTTAGCAAGAGCAACTTTAAATGAACTACGGTATGATGCAATGATACGGCAGTTAAAGAAAATTTTTGGGGATACGGTGGCCTCATTAGGAACAAATACTGAAGTAAAGATAGAACCAGTTCTTCAGGCAAGTGCAGATACAATTGAGCAAAATTACTTCACTCAAAGAGGGGGATATCAACGCTCAAGGTTTAGAAGAGGAAGACCTGCAACTGCTTCAAATCAGAGATATGCAGGAAGAAAAACCAGACCCAACAATAGAAGAATGAATCCATCCGATCAATTTGGAAGTCCATCAAGATGCAATATTTGCCAATCTATATATCACTGGGCTTTAAACTGTCCACACTCTTATGAGAACCAGGAACCTGAGGATGTTAGAAAAGAGGACAGTCATTCTAAGGTTACGTTTTTTGCAAAAATCAGAGAAGATGAAATGCAGTCTCTGGTCGGCGAAACTCTGTCATGTGCAGTTTTAGACTGTGGTTGCACAAAGACCGTTTGTGGTAATACTTGGTATCAATGTTTTATTGATAATCTTGAAAATGATAGATTGCCCGAAGAGCATCCCAGCCAAATAAGATTTAAATTTGGAGATAGTGAAGCAGTTTGTTCTATGAAAAGAGTGTTCTTACCTGTAATTATTGGCTCAAAAGAAGTTTATCTGGAGACAGAAATTGTCCCAAACGAAATTCCTTTGTTACTGAGTCAAGCTTCCATGAAAAAAGCAGAGGCAGTTTTAGATTTTATCAACGATTCGGTTACAATGTTTGGAGAACACCATCATCAAGGTTAGAACTACCATCTTTATTTACTAGCGTATTTATTTATATGTTTCTTTGCTTACTCATTTCTTTGATACATCTCTTCACTAGACGTACAACACTTTGTGGGACATTGGATTACCTTCCACCAGAGATGATCGAAGGAAAGATGCACGACGAAAAAGTACATTATTTTGTTACGCAAGTGCATTTTGCGTTATTTTTGTGCCTTTGGAACTAAATTTCAGATCGTTTTTTTTTTATTTTTTTAGGTGGACTTGTGGAGTATCGGTGTGTTATGTTACGAATTTTTAGTTGGAAAGCCTCCATTCGAGACTGAAAGTCATGACGAAACTTATAAGCTAATTTCCCAGGTATTTTACGAACTCGCAATATTATAAGATATTCTCTTTCTAATTTAGCGATAAGACGTATAAGGAATAAGGAGGTTGAATGAATACTAGCTTTCAAGTGGATGTTTTTTCGAAATTAAAGACCAAGAAAGAAATTAAGACGATTTGTAAATGTGTGCTAAACAAATCTGTTATTGCCGAAAACCGTAGCAAAGCTTCTTTTTTTTGGTCATTTTTGTACGGTTTTAATTTCACAAAGATATTGATTAATAAAAATTTCCTGGGGTTTAATCGGCGAAATGTAAAATTTTAGTATTTGAGGTAATTACGTTTTATATTGTAGAAGAACTATTTTGTTCATCACTAACATACTGCCTGGCAGTGAGCGGGATTCTTTGAACAACAACATAATAGAGATGGATGGAAAGAAACATGACCACTTGTTACCCCAGGTTGCCTTTGTTTGTGCAAGTACAAAATCAAGAAAAAGTAAGATTATCAAACTTCATCGTCAATTTTGCCATCCAAGTGCTGAAAAATTAAAATCTCTCATCAAAGCATCTAATTCCTTCTTAAATGACCGAAGTGAAGTTATGAAAGTCATCGATGAAGTATCAAACTCTTGTGAAGTGTGCATCAAATACAGAAAACCAAGACTGCGCCCTATTGTTGGCTTACCAATGTCATCAGAATTTAACCAGTGTGTGGCTCTAGATCTTGTGCAACTTTCGCAATCATTATGGTTTATCCATATCATAGATGTTTTTACCAGATTTTCATCAGCAAAATTGACAAAGACGAAAGACAAAGATGTAATAACAGATATTATCTTTGAAATTTGGTTAGCCCGATTTGGTCAACCAAGGAAGTTTCTAGCTGATAATGGTGGAGAATTTGTTAACAAAGTGTATGAAGAAATGTGTGAGCAGTTAGCAGTTTAACATAGAGTTTTCAACAACTGCAGCTGAAAGTCCTTGGTCAAATGGACTATGTGAACGACACAATGGTATGATTAAGGAAATGCTGAAAAAAATTATTGAAGACACAAAATGTACACACAATCGGGCACTATTCTGGACTATAAGTGCAAAGAATTCTTTATCAAACAACAAGGGATTCTCACCAAATCAACTTGTTTATGGTAAAAATCACGACTATCCCTGCATCCTCACTGATCATTTGCCAGCTATGAATGACACAGTTTCAAGCAAAACCGTGGCCCATAACCTTGCTGTAATGCATGCATCACGAAGAGCCTTTATAGCAGCAGAGTCTTCTGAGCGTATACGAAGAGCATTGAGACATAATGTTCAGTGTTACAATGATGAGCGATATATCAATGGAGATAGAGTTTTTTATAAGAGAAAAGACAGTGAAAAATGGCATGGACCAGGCACTGTAATTAGACAGAAGAATAAGCAAGTCCTTGTAAAACATGGTGGAAGTTATGTTAGAGTACACATGTGTCGCTTGCAGAAGTTGGACCAAGTTTTGCATTCACAAAAACCTTTACAAGACACGGAAAGGAATGCTGAAGTGACAACTACACAAGTGAACAATTGCATTCCGCTTGAACGTGATGATGTTTTTGGTGAATATGTTGGTGCAGATGATTTTGACAGTAACAATACAGAAGAACCAGAAAATGAGAAAACAACAAATTTACAAACAACAAAAGAAACAACATCAGACGGTGCCTCAATGAATGAAACAACAACACACAAGATATCAACAAATGAAATCACAACCAATCGAAATGTTAGCAATTCGTCAACAGTCCAAGGAATACCAAAGTTGAAGACAAAAATCATTTACAAGCTAACTCCCGACAGTGAATGGACAAGGGGATTAGTCCACAGCAGAGCAGGAAAAGTGAGCAGAAAAGGAAAAGAAGGCAGACAGTATGGTAGCTGTTTAAATGTCCAAAATGAAGACACAGGTGAAATAAATTGGTTAGATTTCAAAAGATGTGTGAGTGACTGGCAACCTGTTGTTGAGACAAACGAAACTGAAGAAGTACTATTATCGACTCAAGCAACTGTTACAGATGAGGTCCTAAATGCAAAGTATAAAGAATTAGCCAATTGGGAAGACAACAAAGTTTTCTCCACCATAGAAGATAAGGGTCAATCTCCAATATCCACAAGATGGGTGGTCACAACAAAGAATATAGAGGGATACAAAACAGTTAAAGCTCGTTTGGTCATAAGAGGTTTTGAAGAAGAAGAGGTCAAAAATCTGACTAAGGACTCCCCAACTTTTTCAAAAGAAAGTCTTCGCATTGTACTTACGATGTTAGCAACCTATGAATGGGAATGTCACACCTTAGATGTCAAGACGGCATTTCTTCAAGGCAACCAGATTGACAGAGAGGTTATCATAAAGCCCCCAAAGGAAGCAAATACAACAGGTGTGCTCTGGAAACTAAATAAAGTTGTATACGGCCTTGCTGATGCTTCAAGAGCTTGGTATCTACGTGTGAAGGAAGAGCTAATCGGCTTGGGGTTGAGAATGTCTTTATTTGATGAAGCATTATTTTATTGGATTCAAGATGACTGCTGCCAAGGACTGATTGTAATACATGTTGATGATTTTCTATGGGGAGGATCCCATGATTTTCAAGTGAAGGTCATTTCGCCTATCAGAGAAACTTTTCTCATTGGATCTGAAGATTACTCCAATTTCAAATATGTTGGTGTCAATATACAACAATCTAATGGTTCAATTAACTATGACCAAAAGAACTATGTGGCAGGTATGGAACTGGTCAAGATTGAAAACACAACAGACAGACATCGTCAACTATCACATGAAGAACAATCAAACTTCCGATGTATATGTGGGCAACTAAACTGGATGTCATCGCAATCAAGGCCTGACATTTCATTTGATGTGTGCCAGCTAAGCACAAAACTAAACTGTGCAGTAGTTGATGATGTCATGAGAGCCAATAAAGTGGTAAAGAAGTTGAAATTGGATCCCAACATTTCCTTGAAATTTTGGAAACTTAAGCTTCCATTACAACTGATCTTATATTCTGATGCTTCATTTGGGAACCTTCAAGATGGCAGCTCTCAAAGTGGAATTGTTATTTTCCTGAAAGGTGTTGAGAATCTTATGGCACCTATCACATGGCAGTCTAAAAAGATTAAGAGAGTTGCGCGTAGCACTCTTGCTGCTGAGACACTAGCTCTTGTTAATGGTATTGATACATGCATATGGGTGAAGAATGTGATAAATGAAGTGTTGAATACTAATCTAGAAGGCATCTTATGTCATACAGATAACAAATCATTGTTTGAAGCTGCCCATTCAACAAAATCTTTGGAAGACAAACGGTTAAGGGTTGATATGGCTTCCCTTAGACAGAGTATCAATCAGAAAGAGATTGAATTGAAGTGGATTTCTACCAAACATCAGTTAGCAGACGTGTTAACAAAACAAGGAGCAAATAGCACACTCTTAATGAATGTGCTACAGAGGGGTCATGAAGAATAATAGTGACCAATTAAATGTTGAGTTATGAAAATTTGAATATTGTGTTCAAAAATTAAGTTTTTTTGAGTTTTTATCTTTTAGAATTTTTATGTTTAAATTCCACACAAGTAATCACACGAAGAAAGAGAGATACATGTAGTGATGACTTAACCAAGACTAGTACAGTAGAGGGTTTTGGTGAAAAGCCAGTTTTGCCCCTAGACCACTGTACTAAGCGAGTAGGAGTCGCTATAAATTCCTCTCAACATTCGAATAACCAACTGAACGCCAAACAGAAAGAAAATAGAGGGAGATTGTTGATCTTCTATCTAGGCGATTACTAATAAGAATCACTTGGTGGTGGGGTTTTAATTGTGTTGAACCAGTATCATTGGTAATTCGTTGTGTTTAGTCAGAGTGGTGTTCAATAGTGTTGAGTTGAATCAATCACACTAATTTAGCGTTGCGTTATACACAGAAAGAACTATTGCGAAGATAACCTACAGGTTAGTCTTATATATATATTCCTATTTAACAGAATGATCTCTCTACGACTTAAAAAAAACTTTACTCAGGTAGGAAACCCCACATTTACGCTAAAACTGATTTTTGTATTCGTTGTATTTTTGAGCAATACAAAAGCTTCGTTCAAAAGTAGCTCACCCAACAACAACGAAATGAGTCGACGAAATTCCGGACAACATCAATATTACTATTGATGAAAACTTTGATTTTGAGGCAATCAGAAATGGGAAGGGCTTAAAAATGGCCCATCTCAACATTAATGGTCTGTCATCCAAACTAGACTATGTTAAACTTCTGCTACATCAAACAAAACTCACTGACAATGACGTTAAAATTGATGGCTATGTTTGTTATAGGAATGATCGGAATAGACGAGGTGGGGGTGTTCTAATTTTTGTTAATGAAAACTTGGATAGCCACCTTTTGAAACACCTTTACTTCGAAAATGTTGAATCACTATGGGTGAAAGTGTGCCTGAAAAAAACTAAACCTATTTACGTGTGTGGGGTTTACAGGCCACCTGGAGGTAGTGATTTGCAGAGTACCGAAAACCTGTGTACTAATTTTAAACAGTGTTTTATCAAGCTCCCAAAAGAAAAAGAAGTTTTTATCTTGGGAGATTTTAACTGTAATATGCTTTCAAAATATGCTCTTTCCTCCAAAATAAAGGAATTATGCTCCACTCTTTTCCTAAAACAACATATTACGGAGCCAACTCGTGTTACTGAAAATAGTAGCACTCTTATAGACTTGATACTTTCTAACAGTTCTTGTATTTCTAAAACTGGTGTCATGGATTTAGGCATCAGTGATCACAATTTAGTTTATGTGATCAGAAAATTTAAAAGGCCAAAATTTGAACCTAAAACATGCAAGGTTCTTAGCTACAAGAACTTCAGTGAAGAGGCTTTTCTAAAGGACCTCAGGAATTTAGACTGGTCATATTTTAATAATTATCATGACCTTGATGAAGCATGTGAGAAACTGAATAAAAATGTTAAAACAGTGGCTGACAAACATGCCCCTTTCAAAACACATAGATTTTCTGGCCGTGTTGAGGCATGGGTCACTGATGAATTAATAATAGCCATCAAAGAAAGAGACTTCTTGAAACGGAAAGCATCAAAAACAAAATCCATCATAGACTGGGAAGCTTTCAAACAAAAAAGGAACCAGGTAATAGGTCTCAAAAATCGACTTAAAAACGAGTACTATAATGACGTTTTGCAGGACTTTCAAAAACGGCCAAAACAACTTTGGAAAACCCTAAAAAAACTGGTTCCTGATAAGTCAGGCAATACTACCTCGATAAAACGAGTAGTCCAAAACGATGGTACAGAAACTTCTCACCCAAAAGAAATTTCCAACACATTCAATTCATTTTTTGTCAGTGTTGGTGCCAAACTAGCCTCTAAATTTTCTTCTGACACTACTAATGTTAATCCACCTGTTAGCGGACACGATTTTCGGTGAGACCAAAAGTGTCGAAAAAATAATTAGTTCACTAAAACTTAATAAAGCTACAGGCTTGGACGGAATTGGTTCACGACAGCTAAAAGCAGTTTCGTCAGTTTTAAGTATTTATTTATTAAGTCTTTTCAACAAATCTTTATTTACTGGTTATGTACCTAAATGTTGGAAGACTAAAAGGGTCTCGCCTATTTTTAAAAGTGGCAATAAAACAGATCCTACTAATTATTGGCCTATCTCCATTTTGCCAATTCCTATGAAAATTTTTGAAAAGTTAGTGCATGAGCAAATGTCTCATTTTATTTCTGAGCAAAACTTCCTGAATGACAGACAGTCCGGATTTCGAAAACTCTTTTCCACAGAAACTGCAGTAGTCGATGTCTCTGATTTTATTCTTACTGAGCTCGACCAACATAACTTTGTTTGTGCTGTGCTCATTGACCTTAAAAAAGCTTTTGACACTGTTGATCATAAAATTTTGTTAAAAAAAACTATGGTGTTTTGGCATCAGAGATGCTGCCTTTGACTGGTTCGAGTCCTACTTAACGGGCCGAATGCAGCTGACTCTTGTAAACGACACAGGATCAGATCTGCTTCATGAAGACGCTTTTGGGGTGCTGCAGGGATCTGTGTTGGGCCCCCTGCTCTTTCTTTTGTATATTGATGACTTAAAATCTGTCATCAATTCAAACTACCACCATCTATATGCAGATGATACAATAATTATTTCGTCTCATAAAAACTTGGATACCCTTGTCTCCCAGGTCCAGTTAGAACTTTCGCAAGTCGACCTCTGGCTGAATAATAACAAAATGACTATTAATACGGACAAAACTGAAACAATCTTTTTCGGCAACCACAGCCAGTTAAAAAAAGTTGAGAACAAAACTATCAACTATATGGGTATTCCTTTGAAGAGGAGCGAAAAAGTTAAATATCTTGGGGTAACATTTGATCAAAAAATGCAATGGGAAAAGCACATTAATGACATAAATAGAAAAATACTAATTAAATATTCTAAAATTAGAACCATTGCATCCTGTTTAACACCTCACACAAAAAACCTTTTAATTAATGCACTTGTCATGCCATATTTCAACTACTGCTCCTCGGCATGGGTTTGTGCCACCCAAGGTAGATTGGGAAAACTAGAAAAACGATTAAAATGTGTCCGTACCTTTCTTGGGAAAGAGAGGGAATATTCAATGAATAATTTACTCATCAAAAACGATGCCATATTAGTTTTCAAAGCCATGAATCACATTGCTCCTGATTACATGCGCTCAAAATTCCTTTTGACAAAAAACTGTCATAATCATCAAACAAGAGGAGCTTCAAAAAACAGGTTCACACTTCCCTTGGTCAACACGGAATTTGGCAAAAAAGCCTTCCCATTTAGAGCTGCAAAAGTGTGGAATAATCTTCCAGACCAAGTGACCTGTGAAGGAAATCTGCTTTCGCTTAAGACTTCCATCTCTAATGTATTTGGCAAATTCTAATGGAGATCACTTTTTAACTTTTTAATTTTTGTTTTTTATTCTTTTTCTTTTCAATTTTCACAGATTATAAATGTTACTATGTTTGATTGAGCTGAGGCAGTCTAAGGTTTATCATTTTTTGTTTCTTTTTTGTTCTAGTGGCCCCCAGTGGAAACAATCCACTAACTAAAGGTTTTTGTGATTTTCTGGGCTAGCCACTTTAAATATTTATTATTATCATTATCATTATCATTATTATTATTATTATTATTATTATTATTATTATTATCATTATTATCATTATTATCATTATTATCATTATTATCATTATTATCATTATTATCATTATTATCATTATTATCATTATTATCATTATTATCATTATCATTATCATTATCATTATCATTATCATTATTATTATTATTATTACAAACCGTTGGTGGCACTGTTCGGGAAGAAATCTAACCCACCACCAAGGATAGAACGCTGGGTAATGAAACTGCTTCCGTATGATTTCATTGTTCAATTTCGACCCGGAGTCAACAACCCAGCAGATTACCTCTCTTGATCGAACCCCGTACAAACACTCAGAGAAGACAGGAAAATGGAAGACCGATACATACACATGGTTTGCAACACCAGTCTGCCAGTAGCGCTGTCCCTTACTACCATACAAGAAGCAACTCACCGTGACCCAGTCCTCATGAAGCTAAAGGAGTGCCTACGCAAAGGGCACTTTCCCGACAAAGGAGCAGTCACCACTTTCAAGCGTCAACGACTGCATTTGTCCGTCTCGAAAGAAATTGTCATGTGTGACAACAAAATTGTCGTGCCAGAGGAATTGAAGCACCGCGTGATCGACCTTGCACATGAGGGACACCAGGGAATAGTGTGCACTAAGCAACGTCTGCGCACAAAGGTCTGGTGGCCGGCAATGAACGCAGACGTTGAAAATTTCATACGTCATTGTCACCCTTGCCAAGTGGTTGGCCCTGCACAGACTCCATCACCAATGGAAATAACTCTGATCCCCCGGGGAGCATGGCTGATGTTAGGCTGCGAACGGTGTGGCCCGTTTCCGACAGGAGAAAATCTTCTCGTGTGTATCGACTACTTCAGTAGATTTCCGGAAGTAGAGATCCTGCATAAAATCACATCGACCGCCATCGTCACAAAACTACGAAAACTTTTTAGCCGATACGGGGCACCCGAAGAACTGGTGAGCGACAATGGACCTCAATTTGTCAGCAACACATTCAAAGAACTAATGAACGAATTCAACATCCACCACAGAAGAGTAACACCTACTATACCATCCACAGGCCAATGGAGAAGTAGAGCGTTTTAATAGCAACCTGAAAAAAGTCGTTCAGACGGCGATAGCAGAAGCTAAAGACTGGCGTGTTGTAATGCAAAACTTTTTGCTTAATTATCACAACAATCCACACGCCACCACAGGAGTCACGCCAGCTGAACTGTTGTTCAATAGGACACTCAGGGACAAACTGCCCAGTCCCAGTGAATGCGATGGAAAAACAAGTCAACCAGATATTCGTCGTCTAGATACTACAAAAAAGACGCAAGCCAAGATCCTTATGGACAAATCCAGACGTGCCAAACTGCACCAAATCAAGGTTGGCACACCAGCTTTGGCCACCAACAGCTGGAAACACAAAAATAAGTACACCAGTCGCTGGCACCCAAGACCTTTCGTCGTCACTGGGGTAAAAGGGAGTGCTATATTCTTAAAGCGAGATGGCAAGGATACACTAAGAAACTCTGGACAGGTTAAGACGTATCACACACCACGATTCACCATACAAAATCGTGCAAACCAAATGACGAGCTCTGAGAATAGTGACAGCGACTTGAACTAGAGCTACCATCAATCGACAATGATATACACAATGAAAATATTATAGATAACAGTTACGACGCTGATACTGACAGCGATGCAACGGTAGCATACGATGAATCTGATACAGAAAAGTACAACGACAGAGGAAGCAACGATAAGCCCGATGACGAGGCAAAGACTGACAACGAAATGAAAAAACGAACTCGAAACAAACCACGAAGACTTGGTGATTTCGTGATGGACTAACAACGGTAACGGAACGCTGAAAGTCTATTAATGTTCACAGACGTTTATTTATGTTGACGAAACTTTATTTATGTTGAAAAGGGATGTTGTGTTTCGTGAGTATCGTCTGTCCCGGTAGCTGGTCTACCAGTTTATGTGTATGTCGTCTGCCGTAATATTAGAGTTGTATACATGATTGAGGAAAATAAAAATGGCGTCCGAAATAGTGTGATATGTGTCTCGTTCAGATACAACACTACTTTAAAGGTGCTTATATCCAGAAACAGCTGTAAATAAATTTAAGTGATGCAGAAACTGCTGCCAACGCAGCATAGGGAACGCTAGCGCTATCATTGTTGGTTTTTATGTATTGCAGTTGTTATGCATCTATTGACGTTTCTGGGGTGGTGAGTAGGTAGGTTCAAAAAGAAACTTTAAATTGACATTTCTTATTGTAACTTGAGTATGGATGCTGCCTCTTACCTGATTGAGGTAAAATAAAGTGACATACTGCATGGTATTGTTTGGTAATTTGAATATAGGACCTGGATTTATCACACATAAAAACTGCCAGCCAACTTTTAAATATAGCCTTTGTTAAACTTTATAAATTATTTTACAAATTGAACAGTTATATAAGGATAATAGGACAGAATAAAAGATCAGTAAAGCGACAAATAAACAATGGAATTTTTAATAGCCAAAACGAAACTAAAACAAATCCTATTATTTAAATCTTTAAACAAGGTTTTTACATAATAACAATTTTAATAAATATAAAAAACACTATCCATACCAAGGCGTATTTGTAAAGAAGATTGGGCAACGGTAACACCGTAAATGAAGTCATTATCAGAGTTTTTAAAGGTTCCTTCTTCCATTTCAGCCGCCATGTTTATTTTTATTTTTCCTAGAAGTGACGTAATGATTATACATCCCGTGTCGTATCCCATGTATCGCCCCGAAAACCGATTACTTCCCGCAAAATGTTCAATGTGAGAGAAATTTTGTCTATCGCAAAGCAAAGGTTTTAGTACAAAACGAAAGAACGGAAGAAAGAAGTATTCTGTATTTCATTACTAGTAATGGATTCCGCTGTTGTTATTAAAAACACAATGTGCTTTTAAGGTTCTGGGTTGAGAGCACAGGAAATGTCTTTATTTCTAGAGAACTGTAATATAGCTAGCTAGATAATATTTATGTGGTTTAGCTTTTAACCTTATAATTTTAAGGGATATAGCTAACCTGTCAGTTGTTTTTAGGAGGAACCACAAAGGCCACAAAAAAATCTATGAAATCTTCGCCTAACTAGAACAACATGATGAGACTGGACTGAGCTAGGTCAACAAATGTTCAACTGCTGAGTTGTTAAACTCAATAATTTTTAGGGACATACCCGGTCAGTTGTTTCCAGAAGGGACCACAAAACAAAGGAGTGTTTAAATATCTTATTAAGTCTTTAAAATTTTCTTAAAGGAATTCCTGCAGTAAAAATGATATTTTAATATGTTGTGGAGAATAAAAAGTTTTTTGAATATCTTTTTTCGTTCTGAAGTTATTTAAAATTTTAAGTATAGCTATATTCAAAACCCGGGTTCTTATGATGTCATAAGAAAGTTTTGAAAAATGCTGACATTATATTTTACCTGTATTTAAAGATGAGATCATTCTTAAACTACAAAACTTTACACATGTCAAGATATCATCTTGGTTAAAAGTTTTGATATTCTGTAAGTTTGCAAGATATATCAAGTATTACTTTATGCTTAATACCTCATTACATCATAAATGATGATGTCATAAGGTCAGCTGGAAATCTTTTAAGCTCAATATCTGGAGAACGAAAAAATATTTTTTGAAAATTCCAAAAAACTTGACAAACAACTTTTCATCCTCTATACCATACAAAAATATCATTTTCAATGCAGGAATCCCTTTAATACTCCAACCGTCAGGAAATTCTACAATTGTGGAATATTCCAATTGTTGTAAATATGTCTTAAACTTTTTTTTTTAAATCAAGGCATCTTCTGCAAGATCTATTACAAATCCCTGATTGCACAAGATTGTGCACTTTTTTAACAACCTATCAACACACTTGCTTTAGTGGCCCTAGATTATGACAGAGATAATAGAATACAGAAATTAAATTTCATATACGGAAACATTTTTAATGGATATAATAGTATTAGGGTAATACATGTGTTAGCACTTGCACACCTGCATACATGCAAACAGATTAACGCCTCACAACA
Organism: Hydractinia symbiolongicarpus; assembly: GCF_029227915.1. Lineage (NCBI taxonomy): Eukaryota > Metazoa > Cnidaria > Hydrozoa > Anthoathecata > Hydractiniidae > Hydractinia > Hydractinia symbiolongicarpus. The sequence continues at coordinate 11,396,089 of NC_079888.1, read as the reverse complement.
AAACTTTCCAAAATACAGTAATTAATTGCTGTAGTTCCCAATAAAAACACAAACTTGGAGTAGAAAATTTATTTCAATTTTGTAAGAATAAACTGAGGATCATTTGGCGGAATCGGGTAAGGATGCTAGGCTGAAGAGAAGATATTTTCTCAAGCTCACGTGCGTGTTCCCAATAAATTCGCTTTTCTCCACTACATCCAGAGCTCTTCTCCTAGTAGTGTTCGCTCTTCTCCACTACATCCGGAGCTCTTCTCCTAGTAGTGTTTTCTGGCTTAACCAATCTCTCAATCACATCCGGAGCTCCTCTCCTGTGATTCCATTTCCTCTATCATACCTCACAAGAACCTACTCTTTATGAGCTCTAGCTTCTTTTGCATTTCACACCTGTTATTAACCTCTTGGTGCACCACCTCTGACTGTCAGCGCCGCATCCCCCTGCTGTTATTTCCCCAGTCATCTGTCATGTTCGCGTGGTGCACCGTCGTTCATCTCCTCGCACCTGTACTTAATTCACCATACTCTTCCAGGGGTACACGCACATCTCTACACTTTGTGGCTGCCCAGGGCAGCCCAGCACCCCCAATTCCCCAAATGAAAATTCATTATCTATGAGGCAATATTTTTGACGAGAACTACGACGAGATAATTCAACATGCCATAACAGGCTTAACAAATAGACATGAAAAGAAAACTACATGCAAGTGCCTATAAATTAGCCTTTTACAATTCGGGTAATAAAATCCCCATTTGATAAAACGAACAATGGGCCAGCCTTAGCCCTTTCCTAAATGGAGCTGTTTTGGATGCCTTGATGTTAAATGTAAATAGCAGTTCTGAAAATAGAAGCCTGACCTTATTTATTAATCACTCTAGGGCAAATGTATAATGGCTAATATGGAAGATTTCTTCATAAAAAACAGAAACTTTTTTCATGTGGATTACTTTTACATTAACAAAATTAAAAATTTGAAGATAAACTTTTGGGATTTTGTCATTCATTAGTTTTCAAATTTCTCCCTGGAAATTTTTAAGGTTTGAAACCCATGTCCCACAGTAACTTTTTCATCCTTATCCTAATGTTAATACATA